>NW_024609857.1:159983582-160405184 GCF_016920785.2 Ixodes scapularis
AGAACTGCTGAGGTGTTTCACTTTTAGGTATGAAACCTTCTTTTAAGATTATCTTTATTCAATCCAGTAGTTCTTGAACGGCTTTCTCTGGGAGGTTTCTGAGAGCCGTGATCATGATCCTATATTGGCCCGGTGTCGCAATACACTTGGCTGATCTTAGCGTTACCTGCAGTTCACCCATAGGGAAAGAATGGTTCTCGTCCAGGTCGTCAACCTCCCTCTCTGGCCGTCAACCCACACAGAAAGGCTGAGTGTTCCTTTCGACACTCCTAGCCGAAGGGCTACATTGCTTCCGGTACACGGTGCTTTTGCTTTACCGATAATGCTCCGATAGGTTGTGGGATCGTTACACTTTATAATACTACGCCCGTTTCGATCAAGCCACGCTCCACTCGCTCCCAAGTAAGTCCACTCAACATAGCAAGTTCAATCAAACAGTTTATCAACTCACATTCCGTCGCCCCAAGTCCCGTTCTTCTCCGGATGCGGCAGCAGCTGAACGGCTCCCTCCATGAATCAAGACCCTTTACTAAATGCTATACCTATGAGTCGAGACTCCTAATGACGCCATGGAGACTCTACCTTATAGACTCTTAACACCAGACCCTAACTGAAGACCACCAAATCAAGACTGTCCCCAGACTCCCGCTGCTATTTCCTATACCTAATCAGCCCGACCCATTTATCTTACGCCCATATAAGGCCACGGGCGAGCGGCACGGCGCCTATCTGGCGAGAAATTCCGGCTCGGGACTGTCACGCGAATCTCTACAGGTACTCGCCGGTAGGCAAGCGGTGCATGCCATTGTCGGCGCTGTTTACTGGACGGTGTTCGAAGGGTCCCAGAGCGGCGGGGAACGTTGGTTTTAGCACTGGAGACGTTGGAGGAGTCAACAAGTGTTCACAGTGACGGGGAATGTGGGCTTCGACACCGGACGCGTGGAGGCGAAGCCAAAGTTCTCCACACTGTTCTCCATACATTTTGAGGCCGGTTTTGCCGTTGAAGGATTCACGATGGCTCTTCGAACCTGCCTTTTTTTGTTCAAGAGTATATTTTTTAGTCGTTCCCAGATTTAGCGTCACCTTCAGCCTCTTGTCCGATTTCTTCTTGCGGTATCTTTGCAGGGTTCTCCTTGCCTATAGGTTAAGCAGGTGCAAGTCGAGAGCTGAGTCTTCGCATTCCAACTTGTAAATTTCTCTCGCTTTTTTAATGCGTCTTGGATACGTCTGGTGAGATTCAAATCTTGATTTGCTTCTAGGGCTTTCATAAAATTGTCTAATTTTATGAACGGGACGTCTTTCTTCACCGGGGTGTTTAGCCCCAGCCTCATATAGATGATATAGGTGACCACTCCCCAAAGGGTTCAGTACTACGCTCCAGTGGTACTTAATTGATCTTAGAAGTCATATCAAACCGGACGTTGTGTCGTTTTGTTTGAGACCCTGAACTACTCTGGTGCATGTGTCCGTTTCGTTGGCTAAAGTCAGTCAGTGTTTTCTTTTTTTTTTTCTCAAATTTTCTTGATTTGGATGCCCTCCTTGTTCTTTTTGTATCCAAAATTTTGTGCTTTTCGTTAAAATCCTTGACCATTATGGTCGGAATGTTGGACTGCGATCAGCCTTCCAGCCATGTTCCTTTTTCCGATGCCGGGGTGTTTGACCGTGTGTACACATGGAGCACGCTGAGGACTTCAGAGCCTAGCTTCACGGTGATCCGTACTACCCCTATGTCCATGTTACAGGAGCTTTGTGTCTCGAGTTGTGTTTGCGGTATGACTTAATTTAAAAATGTCGTCGCTATAAGCCGAATGTTCTAACCAATGGGCCCTCGTTCCTCCCTAATGACGACGTAGTATAAACGTTATAGCCTGGTAACTTTAGATTTTCGCAGTCCGTTTTTTGCAGTTTGATGATTTCCGGCTTGTCGGAAATTGTTCAGCTCTAGGAAGAGGTTGCTCATGGCGGTGTTTATATTTTTACTTATTAAATTGACGGTTAATTAGTTCCTTTCTGCTTCCCTCGAGTTTCCGGCTCGAGAGGAAGGTGCTGGATTGAGGGGATATTCCAAGCCCCTAGGTCCTTAATTTGCCGGGGTGGGGCTTTGCTGTGTCGGTTGCTGAGGTTTGCTTTGAGTCCGCTGTGTTTTCTGACAGTCCGTGTTTTTCCTCTATGACTTAGCTTGCGGGATATTTCTACTGGAGAACTCGTTGCTAGTTGCAGCGTGTGGGCCTCCACAATTGCAGCATTTGGGAGGGAAGGTACAGTCTTCGATTTTGTGGTGTTCCTGCCCGCAATCGTTGCATCTTTTAGCATTGTTTGGACACACATTCGACTTATAAGCAACCTCGTGCAGTTATAGCAGACCAGAATCTTGGCTTAAACGCCGCTATTATGTATGCCTGGTAGCCATGATGCACGTGTGTCGGGAGAGTCTTTCCTTTAGAAGTAAGAAATATAGTGTTGCCTGGTTTTCCAATGCTCTGGAAGTCACTATTTTGTGAGTTTTGCAGCTTTGGTTTATGTGGGCCGCAGGGGTTACGTCGTTCTCTACGGCACCATGACAGAACAGCACACGACAAAACAGCACGCGACAAAACAGCACGGTCAAAACAGCACGCGTCAAAACAGCACAGCGTCAAAACAGCACGGCGACAAAACAGCACGCGTCGAAATAGCACGCGACAAAACAGCACAGCGTCAAAACGGCACCGCGACAGAAGAGCACGTGCCAAAACAGCACGGCGTCAAAACAGCACGACGTCAAAACAGCACAGCGACGAAATAGCACAGCGTCAAAACATGACATTGACAATATAACTAGAGTTCGGCGTTCTCAGTTTGTATTATTTGAAATCCCCCCACTTTTTCCCGTTTTTATTCCAAACAAAAGTTTTCGGTTTATTGCGGTGGATTTTAGAAGACCCATAAAGTTCTTTGTTATATTAGGTTTATTGACGAAAACCAGTACATTAACAAAATGTAATAATTAAAAGCGGTTGTGTAAAATATATAGTGAGTACCAGGTACTGGTCTTCTTATTTGTTGTCGTGTTTGGCAGCCCACGCGACCTGTTCTCTAAGACGCACTGGGGCCTTATCGTGATCTGACATTATCGTCGTGTGCTCGCATTTGTACACAGGACGATCATGAGCTTCCGTACCATTTCCGTCGGAGAGGCAAATATCAAAATGGAGAAATTAGCAAGCATTGTACTCGGTGCGCTTTCCCACATTTTCACAACTGCGAGAGGTGATAAATTAGCGCCGACGGCAGAAATGACAATAAAACACTCGTATTTATGCCCTCCTCTAGTAGACGGAAGTTGGGGGTGTTAAAAAATACGCGGCATTTACGGACGCTCTTGATTTTCGTTGTTTGATTTCACGATTAAACTCTATTCTCTTAACAAAAAATTCGGTGCAAATTCCTATCAGGTGAAAAGCCCAGATTTCGTCCTGAAGACCCCTGCGCCCCCGGAGAGTTTGTTGAAAGTTGAACCGATGTCACAGACAAGCTGAAAACTTCGAAAGAAAATGGTCATAAAGTCAGTAATGAGTAGAGTTCCGTCTCCTGCTTTAGTGACGCTCAGAAAACAGAGTGTGTCGTCTGCTCCCTGTGCCTGTCGGGAGACGGTGGCAGAAGTGAATAGCGTTCCTCACTCGGTCGTCTGCGAACGCGCCCCACATTGATTCTGGCAAATTTGTTGCTTTCACTTCCTGCAGAAAGAGAACTACGGCTTGAAATTTCACACGGTAAAACTGACCTGCTCTGTGCACATTTGGTGAAAGTTAGAGCTTTCTATATACAGGCGCCAATGTTTCAAGCTCGTTTTACAGCTGAAGATCTGCTTGTGCCACCCTAGATTTTAGAAGTATTGAATCTAACTTGCACAGAATTGCGTCAGAAGGATTGTACTTGTGAGATAAAGGGTAAAAATTTTACACAAGCTTGAACATGATGACAGATACCGGGCAGCACAGAATGTGTCAAGCGCAAACTACCACTTCGCAAAAATTGACGTCGCTCGACTTGAGGCCGCATGAGGTTGTCAGTCGATGTGAATTTCTCCACTACAACCCGCTAAATTTAACGGGGAAATGTTCACACGACAAGAATTTCCCCAATAAATATAATTTAGAAATTGACGTGAGGGTTTCTCGCAATGTTTTTTTTTTGTGACAGTTCTTTTTCGTGATGGTTCTTTGTGGCAATTTTTGTAATTGAATTTGGCTTATAAAACACATTCTGTGTATTTAAAAAAGGAGGTCTGCTTGCCTTTGTTATTTGGAGCAAAACAGCTTAACCGCGCTTTCTTTCTTTTTTTTACTTGTGTTTGATTACGGGGTTAGTATACTAAGCATGCAATGTCCCAATGCAATTATTAAGACAGTCACCTTAACACTTTGTCTATAAATTGAAGACTACGAGTAACACCCGTGTGGGCAAAGTGTGACAATTTCTATTTCAGCCAAATATCTCTCAGTCAAAAACACAAAAGGGCTTCTAAATACCCCACTGCTTTGCGTTATATTATTTTAAATACATATTATAGGAGAAAAAAGGCTTAAGGTTTGCCCGGAGAGAAAACAAATTACGAAGAAAAAAAAGTAAAAATCAGTCGAATTCACGGCTTCCGAAAAGCGACAGCGAAGAATTGAGAGTTACTATGACGTACAGCAGGCAGCGTTTAAATTCAAAGGTTTCGGAGAGAGAATTCATAATATTGCCGCGCGCAGAAGATTCGCGTATTCTTACTCGGGGCGCAACTTCTGTCATTTCGCCCTAGTTTCTTGTTTCGAAAGTGCCTGTCCATTCTCACCCCGAACGCTCGATGTTGGAACCTTCTCAGCCAAATTTTCACCATGCCGACACACACTAGATATGGAGCTGCCCGTTACCTTGTCGATTCAGTTCCGCTCTCGCTTCTTGTTACGCCGCCAAATCGCCGCCTGCTTTTCTGCTATCTCGACGTTCGTTCTTTATTTTGCTAGGCACAAGTTCGCCGTTTAAACCTTTCTTTTCAGTTCAAAATTTATCGTTTCTTCACTTTACTTTGTGGCAATATATGAAACGTCATCTAAGCACGAGAATCTCCCTCACTGAAAGCGCCAAAAGACCGGGACAGAGAAAGGGCAGCACAAGACTCGTTGCGCTGACGTCTTTACTCTGCCCCTGTCTTTGGCGCTTTTAGACCCTACACTAAATAGCGACTCTATTTACTTAAGCGCCACCTGACATCATAACGTCACGTGACCTTATAATATCACGTGGCGTCATGGTGTTTTCGTGATGTCACGCGATATAATGACGTTTTGATGTCACCTGACATCCGGGTTTCACATAACGTATGGGTCAAGGTCATATACACGATATAGCCATTACGGCGCTATGTTACCTTTATGGCCTTTACCTGTGTATCGGTCCGGCGTAGCGTGTCGATTTTCTCATGTATCATAGACCTAAACGTACTCAATGTTAAAAAAAGATATATTTCGATATAAGATTTTTGAAACTCCCAACGAATTCATGTAAAGGCCCCAGCAACGTACTCCGGTCGCTGTCTCTTCTCCAGCCCAGATCTATGGCCCACCGATGATCCCCACCGGCGAGACGCCAACCTGGTCCTTGCATTCCACCGTCTTTCCCTCGAGTAACATCGCGGCGCTTCCGACCTGGACCGTCCGGCAAACCACCGAGCCGAGGGCGACCGCCTCCCTGCCCGGCTACCCGCACCTGACGACCTTCGTCGAGAGCTACCCCCCACCCGTCGTGGAGATTTTCCTTTGCCAGAACCTCGAGCTACGGGGACGCTACGAAGACCAGCGTGCCTGTCTTCGACAGCAGCACGCACAGGGCAGCCTGGTTAGCCGCCACGCCACTTTGGCGGACCAGCCGGTTGCCACCGCACGACTGAAGTGTGTCGCCGAAGTGAAGCGGCAGCAGCTAACCCTGTACTCGCCTTCGAGTGTGCTTCTCGGCGAGCCAATGGGTGAGGCCACCGCTCATATCACGAGATCTTCGGTTACGGGTGAGGAACGGAGGATTCCATCGCCCGTAGATTGCACCGCCTCGATGACATTTTAACTGCGCCAGTCAGCGAAATTACCTGTTCTTGTCGCGTGCACTCTAGCTCTAGTTCGCGCAGCCACAATAATGAGCCGCTGAGCTACAGATGACGTTTGTGAAGGGCCGCCCACACTAGCGAGAAAACGCGCCCGGCGCGCCGATAAATCGGTTCAGCGGGAAGATAAAGGGCGTGTCTCTGCACGCGCTCGTGGCGCTGACTGTGCTTCGGCGCCATTTTGTTACTTGCCGCGATCGGCGTGCCACGCGCGTTTTCTCGCTAGTGTGGGCGGCCCTTGAGTGTGGCTCAGCATTTAACTGCTTAGAACGGATGCATGTGTTTATGCTTGTATGTTTGATGGTGGGGTCGTTCTTGTTGCGTCGAATGCCTTCGTCACCTGCCCACCCAGAAACAAGCGTTGGACGCTAAAATGGCTTCAAGGCACTGATGAAACAGTTACGAGCTAAAACCGACAAATGAAAGGACACGTCAATTTTGAAAGAACACGAAAACGGAATTAACGGTCAATAAAATGGGCATACATTCCTACGAAAGGTAGGTGTATGAAGGATTCGGCATAACTGAAGCGAAACGCAACCTGCGCTATGCAGTTGAATGTTAGGGAGTGTAAAGGAGTCGCGAGCTGCCCCCTCACCGGGTGGTCCTCATTACGGCCGCGCGGAGGTGTGGGGAAGAGGGGAAGCGGACGCACCCTGACTGTCGTTGTTTTCTTTACTTTCGACGGGTGACCGCGGTCCTCTCGAGCAGGCACCCCGCGGCGAAGACGTTGTCTCTTCCGCGAAGAGGACGTTCTGTTTTGTGTGTGCGCGTGTTTTCTTGTGTGCTCCAGCGTCCCACAGGGTACGCTGGCGACGATCGAGTTTCGGGCCAGGAGCTCTGGTGCGGCGCCACCCTGTCTGGAACCCAAGGCTGTGCCAATGTTACGGAGCTGTCAGCCGTGGCCGTTGCAAACTTGATGAACGGCCGGGTCGGCCTCCAGCTGACCATTGGAGGGCTGACGCCCCGTGACTTTGAAAAAGTTTGAAACCATTGGTTAAGACTTCCCTGAGGGTGAGGGAGTGAGTGCCTTCAAAAGCCCCGGACGGGGCGAGGGAGGTCGATTTTGGACGGATTTGGACATCTGTTAGACCTGTTCGATCCGAACATGCCAACTTCCCCTACTTTGTACACATGTACATAGTTTGTAAAATAAATCGGTTCGCCAAAGAGCTCGCAAAGTCTCCATCGCCTCCTGAGAACTTCAACGACCATCGGCCTGCAAAACTTGGCAGGACCAAAGTACCAACAACGAACGAACCAACATTTACTGGCGCAGTCGGCATGGATGGTCTTGAAAACTGCGGAGGTGACTGAAGATCACGAAGGAGACTCAAGTGCAGGCGAGAAAACGGAGCCCACGGCGGACCATCACGTGACCCCGGGAACCCGCGCCAGCACAGCCGGCGGCTAGGACCAGCGGAGTCCTGAACCTGTCCCGAGGGAAGCTACGTCCCGGTAACGAGAGTCACGCTTTCCTGACGAATCGAAGAAGCTGTGCGTCCAAGCGAGTGAGATCCTGGGAGCCGAGCCAGAGGAGCCGGTGGCAAGGGCCAGCAGAGTCCTGTGCGTGTCCCAGGGCAAGCCGCTCGTCGGGGGAAATTCTGATCCTGTGGTGCTCAGTTTGTTCCCGACGGAGTCATCGAGCCGGCGGCACGGACGACCAGAAAGCAAGCTACATTGGCACGGACCCCACGCGGACCTGCAAAGTAGTAAGCTCAATCTTGTTTCCCTTTTTGGAAGGGGAGTGGTCGTGTCGCAGTAGGCCGGGGCAGGGCGCATGATTACGAGGTTCGGGCATTCCAATCCGGACAAACGCACCGGAGGGACGATGGACGGCGAAGGGACGTCGGGGGAAGGCGGGAGCACCACGACGTTGGTGAGCGAGCACCAAAGCGAATTCAACTTTGAGGAGGCGAGACAACGAATAAAAATTCTCGAGCTCGAGATGGAGCTCGAGCGCGTTCGATCGGCCAACCGCCGCGCCGAGGGGGGCAGACCGGCGGAGACAGGCGAACGTGGAGAGCAGGATGACCTGCGACATTTCTCTAAAGCTTTGTCGGGCGTCATTCAGAAATTCCCATCAGAGGCCGAGGTGCCCGTGTGGTTCGAGGCGGTAGAGACCATCTTCGTGACATATCGCGTACCGAGGGCCATATGGGGCCAGTTGATATTCCCGCACGTGGTTGAAAAAGTTCGGTATTTGGCCACGCAGCTCACCGCGGCGGAGCTCAATGACTACGCTCGAGTTAAGGAGACCGTACTCGAAGAGTTGCAGCTCGCGCCCGGTGAGTACCAAAAACGATTCCTAAACGCCAATAAAAGGAGGGAGGAAGCATGGATGCCATTCGCCACGCGGCTGCGCAGCTACCTCCACTTTTACTTGGAAGCGAGGGGAGTTCAGACTAAGGGCGACTTAATTGACCTTCTCGTGGCTGACCAGTTGAAGGCAAGGATGTCGCCGGAGGCGCTTAGTTACGTCACCCTGAAAGAGGACCCTAGCTGGCACAGGGCGCCGGAGCTGAGCCGACTGATGAGGCTCTACGAGCAGGCCGAGGGTAAAGGGGCTGCGTCAAAGCTTGTTGACGCAGAGAGCTCGGGGGCCTTAGACAAAACAAAAGGCGGGGGAGCCGCGAATACGACGAAATTCACGCGAAGTCCGGCCGCCAGACTGGGTACGGGCCAGCGGAAAGAATGCTATGGGTGCGGCGCCTTGGACCACCTAAGAGCTGACTGTCCGCACGCTACGAGTCACCGGGAAAATGGGAGCCTCAAAGCACCATCTAAAACCGAAAAGCTCACCGCTCGGGTCACCACGGAGCTGCGCTCGCTGCCACCCAGTGGGCTCATAACGACCCGAATATCTTGTGGTGAGCGCGAGATCGGCGCCGTTCTCGACACTGGAGCGGACATAACCGTAGTGAGGGAGGCCATTGTACCCGATGAGCTCAGGACGCCTTGCGGCAAGATTTCCCTAGAATCCGCTTTCGGAGAATCTGTGGAGGCGAGCCTGGTGTTGCTGCCTTTGGCTTTCCTCGACAGGGGTTCTTCTTTTGCCGAAGTTCGCGAGACGGCGCCGATTCTCTGCGCACTGACCGACCGACTCACGTCTCGCACTGATTGCCTACTTTCCGGGGAGGCATGGGAGACGCTCCACGGAGCAACAATCGCGGAGGCGCCGGTCGGAGCGGTGGCAAGTGTAGCGGCGGGGGAGGCGGTGCCGTCGGCGGTCAGCAGCCCTGCACGGGAGCCCGAGGGAAGCGTAGAAACAAAGGGGAACAGTACCGAAACAGAGGTTGAGGACTGCGCCGAGATGAGTTCTTGGCCACAGACGGATGAAACTGAAACAGACGGCGGGTTCGCAGAGCGGTCGAAGTTCCGCGAACAACAACTGGGGGACCCCTCCTTGCTCGAGGCGTGGGAAAACGGCCGCGAGGGGAGTGTTGAAGGGATTGGCGTGGCGTTTCAGGAAAACGATGACTATGGGGACTTAGAACGCGCCCCACGAAAAATGAGGGGGTGTCAAGAGGCGCAACTTCCTGACAGTCAAAGAGCGCACATCGGAAAAGACGCGCACATCGTTCGCGCGGTGTTCGACAGACACCGCCGGCTCTTCTCGCCTAATGCGGGTATAGCAAAGGTGGGAGAATGCCGCGTAGCGCTAGACCCGGGGTACGTGCCGAGGCGGGCCTACCCCTACCGCATACCCGCAATGCTGGGGCGAGAGGGTGGACTTTCGACAAACGTTGAGAAATGCCAGGTGACTAAGCCTGAGATCAGGTACCTCGGCCACGCGGCGGGGTCCGGCAAGCACGCGCCGGACCGGGCCAAACTGGCGGATATCGAGGGACTATCGGTCCTTACTACTAAGCGGGAGCTGCGTAGCGCGCTGTGGCTATACAGGTACTATGGGACTGCATACCGAACTATGCGGACATCGCAAAACCGCTCACCGAGCTAACCGGTGGAAGGATCCCGAACCGACTGCCCTGGACAGATGCAGCTGACAGGGCCTTCGCAGCACTCAGGAGGGTGCTGTGCGACGCAGTGGCGCTGTACACACCCGATTCGGAAAGGCCGTTTTGGCTTTACACCGACGCCTCGGCTATCGCGGTGGGAGCATGTTTGGCGCAATTGGGAGAGGGCGGGGAACAAAATCCGGTCGCGTTCGCAAGTTACCGCTTCACGCCCACTCAGATGCGGTGGTCGATCGAACGAGAGGCATTCGGGGTAATCTGGAGTCTGAAAAAGTTCGATGTATGGTTATTTGGCGACTCCGTGACGGTGGTCTCCGATCACAATCCCCTGACGTATCTGACGCTGAGCGTCCCTCACGGTGCGAAGATAACGAGGTGGGCTCTAGCTCTCCGGAGGTACGACGTCAAAGTCGTGCACCGGAAGGGCGCTAGACACAAGAGCTCGGACTCCTTGTCCAGAATCGCAAACGAATGTTGGGAGCCCTGTGACACGGCCGGCACCCGTTCCGAACTGGGGGGTAGGACGAGCAAGGCACCGAACAATACGCGCTTGTGGGTGCAACCACGTATTTCTTTTAATCATTTTTAACGTGACTTGCACCTCCATTTAAGCGGGAAGCAGGGGGAGCTGCTGTCAGTGTGGTATGCCGTTTGTTACTTCGCGCCAAGTGCATTCTTTTCTTTGTTGTTTTAAGCGTTGTAAGCCGTTTTTCGGCGTGGCTCGTCTTTTGGCTTGGTGATAATTTGTGCTTTTACTATCTGTGCCGGCCCATGTGTACGGGCATTGTGATTGTCGCGGAAATAACCGTTTTGGTATTCCGTAGTTCTGTGTTTTTTATTTTTTTTTTTTTTGTTATCGTTTTTCTTTTCGTCTTGGGGGAGGGGTAATAAAACTGTTAGCAGGTCCAAGAAGGACCAGAAACACTCTTGGTGGGGAGGTGTAAAGGAGTCGCGAGCTGCCCCCTCACCGGGTGGTCCTCATTACGGCCGCGCGGAGGTGTGGGGAAGAGGGGAAGCGGACGCACCCTGACTGTCGTTGTTTTCTTTACTTTCGACGGGTGACCGCGGTCCTCTCGAGCAGGCACCCCGCGGCGAAGACGTTGTCTCTTCCGCGAAGAGGACGTTCTGTTTTGTGTGTGCGCGTGTTTTCTTGTGTGCTCCAGCGTCCCACAGGGTACGCTGGCGACGATCGAGTTTCGGGCCAGGAGCTCTGGTGCGGCGCCACCCTGTCTGGAACCCAAGGCTGTGCCAATGTTACGGAGCTGTCAGCCGTGGCCGTTGCAAACTTGATGAACGGCCGGGTCGGCCTCCAGCTGACCATTGGAGGGCTGACGCCCCGTGACTTTGAAAAAGTTTGAAACCATTGGTTAAGACTTCCCTGAGGGTGAGGGAGTGAGTGCATTCAAAAGCCCCGGACGGGGCGAGGGAGGTCGATTTTGGACGGATTTGGACATCTGTTAGACCTGTTCGATCCGAACATGCCAACTTCCCCTACTTTGTACACATGTACATAGTTTGTAAAATAAATCGGTTCGCCAAAGAGCTCGCAAAGTCTCCATCGCCCCCTGAGAACTTCAACGACCATCGGCCTGCAAAACTTGGCAGGACCAAAGTACCAACAACGAACGAACCAACATTTACTGGGAGGCTAACTCTTTGGTATTCACGACACATTCGCAGAAAAGCAGTGCCTTCGTTAATAAAGGATAATGAAATTTGGGCATAAGGAGACACTGTGGGAAACAATACGAATGAGAGAAGTGCAAAAGGGAACGGCGCATTTAAGGACCACCAATTTTGCGGTCTCCGGCAGCGTTCCACTGCGCTAATGATTTTCTGATTAAACCTGCATTTATTCTAAAACAGAAAGTAAATTTAGAACGGTTGCGTTACGGTAGCAAAACGGATGGGAAAGTTCTGCCAGATTTCAAGTCGCACTCAACCCGGAATGCTACTTTGCCGCAGGTCACCTCGCGTAGTGGTGAAGCCAATTCCGAAGCCCTCGAATTGCGAATCCCACATATCGCCGATTTTGCTCTCCCGGTAGAGAGAGAGTGAGCGAGATAGAGAAAGGGGGAGAGTGTGCGTGTGTGTGTGTGCACGCATTTTTGTGGGGAGGGGGGGAAGGGGGGGAGGGGGGCAGGGGGGCGTGTGTGTGTGAAGGACATCGACGAGTGTCACGTCCTCTCTCTCTTACCTTGCCTTTCTTATACCGTTGCCAAGATGAAGCGACAAGGCCTCCTCCGTCGTAGCAAGAGCCAGAGTGCAGTCCGTTAGGTGCTAACGCTGTTCTGTGGTAGCGGAACAAAATGAACGCTGTGAATCACTCTCAGAAGCTCCGTCTAAGCCCGGTAATAGGGCCGCTTGGTGGTTTTCTCACTGACCTGCCGAACACCATTGACAAGTGACGGCAACTGGAAAGATTCGCAGTATACCAAATGCAAAATTTTGAAAACTGCACTAGTTTTGGTAACAAGTACAGTTGGCTTCCAGTATTGTTAAAGAAATTGGATCACCGTAAGTAAACAGGAAGTCTGCAAAGCTGTTTTTTTTTTCTTGTCAGCAGCCTTTGAGCATTTTTTTTTTACTTTGTTGTTTTCTTGTTTTTTTGCTAACGTTGCCATTCAAAAAGGGAATCGGAATAGGACCAAAATGACTGGGTCATGCGACACTATCAGTAAGTTCTGGAGCATACCAATTTAGATAATTGAAATTAAAATAAAACTAAATTTGTTAACTATATATATATATATATATATATATATATATATATATATATATATATATATATATATATATATATATATATCAGGGTGTCGAACCGGAACCGAACCGAACCGAAAACCGGAACCGAACCGGTATTTTTTCCGGAACTGAACCCGAACCCGAACCGTTATATTGTTATCGCGATGAACCCGAGCCGGAACTGAACCGGAAAAAAAAATAACGGTTAACGGCTCATGTCAAAACGGTTCGGCCACGCGCTGTTGACAATGAATGTGCTATCAATGCCATTTATTTTTTAAGTGCCGTCAACTGACACACACCTCGCTTACATATTTTTCTTCTCCACTCAGTCTTAGGAATATAAACGCTGCATCCATGAATCTTGACAAACGCTGCATCCATGAATCTTGACATAGGAACCAGTATTGCGCTGGTCGCGGCTTGCACGGAAGAAAGAAAATTAAAAGGCTGTGCAAAAAAAAAAAAAGAATCGCGTCACGGGATTTCATTTTTTTACAATCTCGTAAATCCTAAATGCCGCTGTGTGCTCATTTCATAACACGTTTCTAGAACGCGCGAGTTCTTGAAGCTTGCTTCCATCGGAATGAGAAAAGAAAAGGCTGTGGAGTTTGATAATAATGCATCCGGTTTCGTATAGGCACTTAGAAGCTAACATATTTGTGAGACAGCGAACTCTTCTATTTTAATATTTATCCTATTACGTCCTTCTGGCGTTGCGTTCGGTGAAGTGTTTTTCATATTCCGTATCTTGTTTAATAAAAACTTCTTTAAGGGTCTAATTTGAGTTACCGAAGGCTAGTTCAAATAAAGAAAGCTGTATTTTCTCCCCACTGTTCCTTCAATTGCTTACACGCCGAGGTGGCGGGATAGTTAGCGAGTTCTACTTTTAAGTGGGTTTGTAAGGAGGTCGCGGATTTTACAGCTACTGCGTCGGACCCAATTAGATGAAGTCCGAATGCGTAAACGTCGGTGAGGTAACCTTTGAGTGCACATAAAGAAACCATTCCTGGTAGAAATCCCTGAGTCTTACACTACGATGTATCCCGTTTCGTATGTGCTGATTTCAGATGTTTTATTTGTAATTTATTTTGATGTTGCAATTTGTCATTTATAATTTCCGAACCGGTTCGCCAACCGGTTCAGCGCCCCGAACCGGTTCGCGGATCGAATTAATCGAACCGGAACTGAACCGGAACAAAATAAATTTACCTGAACCTGAACCGTAACCGAACCCGTATTTTTTTCGGTTTGACACACTTATATATATATATATATGCATACATTTCTGAGCGTTAATTACGCTATGCACAGTTTCGAAGGCGCATAGAGTGTAATATATTATACACTTTCAGCCCATAATGGAGTTTAGGATAAAACGATAGGCTCTCCGAGTGTAGTAAACGACACTGAGTCAAAGTCAAAATTCTTGAGTTAATGTCTAGACAGCGGGAACTTAATCTGCCACAAGGGGTGCCCGGTGTGTCCCCTGGAATGAATCTTATCATTGAAGTTTGAAAGCACACCTGGGGTCTTTGACGTGCACCGCACGATATGGACACGCGAACACACGCCTTCTGTAGGGCGATCTCTTGTTCCACGTCCTCCAAGCTACGTTGCGTCAACGAATCCAAACGTTAGACAGTTTTAGCATAGCGTTGCCGTAGGCTACCGCGTAGAACGGCATTGCAAACGAGAGCTCGAGGTGTGACTTCAAAGTAGAAAGGGAGGGCGATCCCCCCCCCCCTTTTCTGTGCACCTATCTCGACGCCATTGATTAAACTTTTTAAATAATTAGTTTATTTATATATTTATTTATTTACTCTACTCATTAGGGCCTCGTTTATTGATGTATTTTTTATTGACCACTCGTTAAGGACCCCGACAGGGGAATCGCATAAGGGGAGAGGCGGGGACAGTACAGCACACAGTAAACACATGTGGAACATTCCCATACACAAAAACGCGTAAAAAAATAAAGGAAACAATTTACATACCAAACATTGGCATAAACACACAAACAAAAAACAACCGAACAGTCGAAAATATTTTGAATGTGGATAAAGCGGCGGCCATGTGTGCGAACATGACTGATAACCAAAACGACTTGAGATGATAGAGCCTTTTTTAAAGATATCGGGGTCACAAATTATTACTGTCATCTAGCAGATTATTTCATTCTGTTATGACAAGGGTAAGATACGAGTCTTTAAAAGTGACAGTGGTACCATAAATGCGACGTTCGCTAAGGTAGTTTAAACGTCGGGATGAACGACGGGGTTCTAATAGAAAAGATTGTCCGAATTGGGAGGGTTGATAAAATATCTTGTGGAAGAAACAACCATGTGATATTCTGCGGCGCGCGCTGAAAGTGGAGGTCTTGCAAGCAACCTAGGTGCGTAAGGATGTCACCAGGTTCAGCTCAACCATGTGCGCCCCCGTCGTACATCTCGCCACAGGCGTCGCCTGCGTCCCTCCGTCAAGCAGGCCCGGCCGTCCCAATCCTCACCAGGCGTGGACAGGGCAGCTGCCCGGCTGCACGTACCTGAGCCCGGCGCCTTTCCAGCTGCCGACTGGAGCGGTGCTCCGGTACCCCTCCACGGGGTATCCTTTCACAGCGGGGCCTGCGAGCTCCTTCAGAGGCACCTTTGCGCAGGGGGCCACTCGGCACGCTGCTGCCGTGCTTGCCTCGATGTCCCGTGCCCCAGGGGTCACCGTGTCCGTGCCAGTCTTCGGCAGGGAGCCGTCCACAATGCAGGCCAGGTATCAGGCGTTCGTTTATACTGCGTTCTTTATATAACAAATGTTTAAAAACCAAGCTTTTCTTTTACGTTGGTTGGCATATTTGAAGGGGCAGGGATGTCTATGACAGTGGTTCTCAACCATCGATGTTTCGCGGACCCCTTGTAGATCGGCGGAGATGATGGAGGACCCCGTTCGTGGTGACGGGAAGGGAAAGGTATTGTCTAATTATGATAGCTAATTAATAAATAGATTTAACTCAGGGCTAGTGTGAAGTTGACCTCTCTTATTGAGAGGTCAACTTCACACGAGAAAACTCTCCCGAAAACTAAAACATTTCTTCTCGACCTGAAAAAATTAAACTTTTATTGTCGCGCCTGACTGATGAGGCAGGGCTTCGCGGACCCCCATTTGAGAACCGCTGGTTTATGAGTTTAGGGGGGGGGGGGGGGGGGGAGGAGGCGTCTTGAGATTTGTTTCGTTCGGTTTCTTGTGTATCGTTCAGTAGCCTAAGTTGAACTCATGTCCAAATATTTGTTTCGTTCAATTGATTCTGCGACTAACAAATAAATGAGTTCCATCTCATACTTGCGTTTAATTCTATTAATTATGTTATTAAAGTAAATCCGTTACATTCAATACATGCGTTTCATTTCACTAGACATCGGCACGTAGACGTGGTTAGGCCTATTGCGGCCGTGTCGTACTGGTGACTCTAGCGAAATCGACGCCGCGTAGCTCAGGAGGGGCGAGGGCGCCGGTGTAAATGAGGGCCAACATGTAGATTCAGGGGGAAGAGATTGGGAGGGCGGGAGGAAGCCTCGTAGGAATAGGAAAAAGAAACAGCTTAACACTGGTTTCATAAACATGCGGGGGAGGGGGGGGGGGGCAGGAACAGAATAAAGTGGGAGGACATTGAGGAGCAATTTGAAAGCGAAAACTTTGCAATGTATGGATTAGCAGTAACACATCTGAGGGACATGGAAGAACCACCATACATACCGGCATATCACTGGATGGGATGCAACCGGCTCAAAGGGGAACGCAAGGGAAGGAGATTAGGGATGTTAGGAAAGGGTCAGGAATGGGAGAGGAAACGAGAGGCATGCAGGGAACACATGTGGATCAAAGGCAATATTGGGGGTTTGGACACAATCCTGGGTTTTGTGTATCTAAAAACAGGGAGTGATGCTGGGAAGGAAAACACAGAACACTTAACATGTTTAGCAGATGTTAGGGAAATCGGCACTAACAAGGAAATAATTACCTTGGGGGACATCAATGCGCGTTTGGAAGACTTTGATGGACATACGGATACAACAGGGAGGATGTTAGAAGAGTTCTGCGAAGCTCATGATCTGGCATTGGTTAACGCACCGGTAAATGTGATGGAAAAATAACGTGGGAAAGAAATAACTTGCACTCGACTATTGACTACTGTTTAATGTCGCGTAAGCTATACAACAGATTAGGAGGTATGTAAATAGATGAGGAAGGCACAAAAAGTCTGGGGAGCGACCATAAGAGAATCAAGATTAGAGTTGGCACAGTAGAACCAGAAATGTAAAATCAAAAACAAGAAGGTAGAAATAACTTAAATGATAAACAATTACAAGAGGTATCTACCCGAATCGAAAACATAATATCCAAGCAACCGGAAAGAGAATGGACATACGAAGACTTAGTGTTTTCAAAAGAGAGTTAGAGAAATACCGAATCAAACAAGGAGGAAAAAAACTAAAACGCAAGCCCAAAAGCTGGTCGGATAAAGAGCTTAAGGCAGCAATATCGAGACGCCAAGCGGCATCTAGAGAACACAGATGGGCGAAGAAAAAGGGGGCTACACCAGCCGAAGTTGCATCAAAATGGGAGGACTTTCAGGAAAGAAAGCGGGAGGCATCAGCATTAATACAGGCCAAATTGGGAGGGCAGGGGTCCAGTGAATGATAGAGAAAAACCAGACGGATAGGAATGCGGGAAAAAAATTCTGGAAACACGTCAGTGTATAGGTAAAAAATACCAAGGGGTACCAGCAGACACCAACCACTCAGGAAGGGACAAAGGTAGAGGGGGAAGAGGCAAGAGAAAAACATTAGACTTACAATCGAACCAGCATTTTCGGAGTTAGAACCAGGTCAGGCCGTAGGGAATGGTAGTGTCTACACAACACAAGAGGAGGATCATAGTGAAGAAAAGGAAATGACCACAGGGGAATGGTAAAAAGCAGAAAATCAGAAATCCGGCTGGAACTGCGGTAGGTCCAGACGGCATACCAATGAGGCTGATAAAAGTTACAGGTAAGACAAGCAAATTGAAACTAAGGCAGCTAGGTGATTGACCAGATTCTTATGGGGGGGGGGGGGGGGGGGTACCCAGTGACTGGAAATTGAGCAGGATGAGATTATTATTTAAGGGCAAGGGAGACAAAGACAGTATCAAGTCATATCGACCAACCACAGTAACTTCAGTAATATACAGACTAGCTATGCAATTGTAAAAGGAAGAATGGAAGAATGGGCAGAGAGAAAACAGATTCTGGTGGAGCCTCAAAACGGTTTCAGGAGAGATAGACGGCTAGATTATAACTCATTTGTAATCACTCAGTGCATAGAGATAGCAATGACAAGTTAAAGGCCATTATAAGTAACATTTGGGACATCAAATGAGCATATGACAATGTGAATCAGGAAAGACTCTGGGATCATCTGAAGGAACATGGGCTAGGGGGAACCATGGTTAAGTCTCTAGAACAGGTTTATACGGAGAATATAGGTGGTTATAACATGGGAAGCCGAAACTAAAAGACCAGCAGCAATAAAAAGAGGACTAAACAGGGCTTCCCATTGTCTCCCTTGATCTTTATGATATCCCTCAGTGAGATGGAAAAAATATTAGAACGGTGCAACCTGGGCTTTGACCTGACTTACATGGAGGAAGGACATAAAGTAAATCAAGTATTGCCAGGGTTAATGTATGCAGACGACATTGTAATTGTAGCAGAAAGTCGTGAGACAATACAGGAACTGATTAGAAGAAGAAGAAGAGGTTTATTTAGAAAGACAGAGAGGTCGCTCCATGTAGTTTGCATTAACCGGTTTCTCTGTGCTGGGGAGGGGGAATAGGGGATGCCAAAGAAGGGCAAGAAGAGGAAATTAATAAGAACATATCAAAATAACGTGGAGCGTCATATCTGCTCCTTAAAGACGGCAAATAAGTTGGGTATCACGTAAGAAACGTAGTAGGTATTTGGTCGCATCAGCCAGCTTTTCTGGGCTCTCCCACGCTCCTAAGATCTTCTAGAGAGAGACCGGTCGGGAGTCCAGCTGGGAAAGTTCTTCAGTAAGCACCTCTCTTTCCACGTCATAAATTGAGCAAGTGCATAACAGGTGGTCCAGTGACTCCACTTCTTCATATATCAAACAGTTTGCAGAAGGTCTTTTCCCAATACAGTGGAGATATTTATATGTAAATGCAACGCCCAGCCTGATTCGGTGAAGTACTGATTCAGTCTTTCTTGTAAGGTTTCTGGGCGGTCTGAACTTCAGTTTAGGATCTAGATTATAAAGCAGGAACTTATTAGGATTTGAAGCAGGGAAGGGGACAGTTTAGGCCTAAATTTCAGTAGGGACAAGGCGGGTGTGATAGTTTTCAACGACGAATAGGGGGAACCATCGTAGATACAGGACACAGTGATAGAACAGGTAGAAAAGTACAAATATCTGGGAGCATGGTTAAGTCAGAGAAGAAAGTATCTGAAAGAGCTTGAAGATATTGTAATAAAAAAAAGGAAACGGGATTCAGCTATTGTGAAACACAAGGCACTCTGGAACTATAATAGATATGATGTCGTTATGGGTGTATGGAAGTGAGTCATGGTGCCAGGACTGTCATTTGGGAATGCGGTATTTTGTATGAGGTCAGAAATCCAGGTAAGTTTAGAGATACTGCAAAGGAGTGGGTAGATGGGCATTGGTGGTACATGGAAATACACCAAAGGAGGAAGTACAGGGGGATATGGGTCGGGCATCATTCGAGAGTGGAAAAGCGATCAGTAAACTTTGAACAAAGACTAGCTAAAATTGAGGATACGCGGTGAGCAGGGAAAAGTGTACAAGTATCTAAATATGAAAAGTCTAAACACTAAGTGTACAAACCGAACCCGTAAGCTGAGATTTAAATACATTCAACGAGTTGGAGCCGATCAGAGCATATCAGTAGAAAACGAAGTAGAGGAAACTGAGAGAAAATTGTGGGAAGAAAGAATGCAGGGGAAATCAGCTTTAACAATATACACGGCACAAAAACAAGAAATAAAGAAGGAACAGCTGTATGATTATTCAGTGGTGCACTCATGGCTGTTTGAAGCTAGAACGGGGGCGCTAAGAACGAAAACATATAAGGCTAAATTCAAGGAAATAGACACGCTGTGCGACGTATGCAGCCGCGAAAGGAAAACTATAGAACATGTAATTTTAAGGTGCACGGGGCTTTGTCCCACCCTCTTGGGCAGGATGACTACGGATTTGGAGGGGGCACTGGGGATTTCCAGACATGGATGGACGAATGAATAGAGAAACCGGCTCAGCTCCAGGCAGTCACGGATAGAGAAAGAATTGCGGTAACTAAGAGGAGATTGGAAATTTGGTGGAAAGGATCTAGGAAGGGGCTAAAATTTTGCGCTAAAACAAAATTTATACAAGTTTAAAAAGGGGAGATGTCGAAATTTCAGGCTAGGTGGCGCAAGCTGCCGCTCGCTACAAAGAGTATAGCCATTATCATCCATCCAGCCATCGAGAGGAGGTTGTTTCGACTCGGTTGTCTGCTATCGCTGCTTGGTTATCGTAGGCCGCATAGAAATAAACATCGTTTTCAGTCATTATTTTTATGCTTCCGCCGTGTCATGCCTTCGCACTGACTAGAAGAAGGTTTTCACCGTCGAAAAGGCGCTTTTTGATTTCATATGTAACACCGATTTTACTCTGCAGTGCAAGAAATATATGGTGGTCCGCGTGTTGAACGACGAAAACGACCTCCTTTCGTCCACCATCTTGCCTGACCAGCGCGCACCATATAGTTAGCTGGAGTCGCGAATACACAGCCTCTTTTTGTCGACTAGCTACCGCCAGATGCGCTACAACCAACGCGGGACTAATGCCTGAAACGTTGTTTGCTGCCCACGGAGAGAATAGCGCCTGTTGGGACGGAACCTCATCGCGCACTCGATTGCTCTATACTGGGAAAAGTGACGCCATTCATTGTTGTGAAAATGCTGGAGACACGTGCCGTGCGCCACTTCTGGGAAGAAAATGCTGTCTGAAATCTAGCTCAGTGCTACGCTGTGCTGCCATGATCTTCCCAAGGGCTGCACGTTGCACGTGCCTCGTGCATCGACGCACCTTGCGCCACTTTTTCGACATGAAGGGGCTTTACTCCCTCTCGCCCTTTCGCGCCTCCTCTCTGCAGTGCGACCAGCGCCTCCTAGAGAACAAAGGCCGTAGTGGCGAATTTTCGGCATCACCCGAAGACGGCGAACTTATGTGAATTCGAGTGCTGTGTCGTCAGCGTTTGGCCGAGGCTGGTGTCCTCACTGATTGAACACGAGTCTTAGCCGAACGTAGCACTCGCGTCCAGTCTGTTCGCTGCACCGCGGTCTTGTCGCGGGTGACGCCGAAAATTCGGCACTACGGCCTTTGTTCTCTAGGAGGAGTTGCTGTTGGGCAGAGACGCCTTTTCGTACATCCGCTATCCCGCGCAAAAGGACGCGTTATGGTCGACTTGCTCGCCGTATATATGGTGACTGGAAGGGGAAGCGTGACGGGCGCCAGAGTCGCGAGGCGCGATAAAAATTCTCAGACAGCCTAGATTGAAGAGAGGGTCCATCTCGGACCAAGGGGAGCGTTTGCAATTTAATGGCGGACACCTCCCGCGGCGATCGGTCACAAGTGCGCGTGCGCTGCGTATTCGTGCGGCGAGGGGGAAAGCAGGAAGAAAGGCGAAGGCGTTTGCAGACGATCAACGCTTCTGTCATCTCCACGCAGCTCGTGTTGCAAATGCGGCCCATAGACCACGTGACCCCAGGTGTAGTAGGGTGAAACTCTCTGTAGTGCAGGATCTCTAAAAAAACGTTCGGGGAACGCTCATTCGCCTGCTGGCTGCAGCGCCCCTAGCGGTCCCTAAAAATTTCATCACGGAAACTTCATCGCGGAATTCAGGCGCAGGACCGATTTAATAGGTGAAACGGGCGCGGTTCATCTAGTTTTCAAAAATATACAGTCTGACATGGCGCCGTGTGCGCGCCATGTCAAAGAGGGGCGCAAGTTGCGACGAAAATCCTCTCCACCGCGAGGGGCGCTGCAGTCTGCAGGCGCGTCGTTTTCATCGCAACTCTTTGCAGCCCTTCGCTTCCGCCCGTCACACTTCCCCTTCGAGCCGCCATACTGAATAACTGAAGTTAAATCAAGTAGGCAGGCGAGATGGTTAAGGACATGGTAACCCTGGAGCGAAGGGACAAAAAAGGGACGGACAGACATGAAACTCCGGAGTTTCGTGTCCGTCCGTTCATTTTTGTCTCCTCGATCTATAGGGTTACCATGCATACTTTATACATGGCTTGTACTGACGTCATATCCGCTCGCACTGTGAAGCACCTGGCTGCTGCGCCCAAACCTACTGCAGCATTTATGTGGCGCTATCGAATTTGTATTTCTAGACAAAAGCAAGAAGGAATGGTCATTGGTGCAGTGGCATGACACCACGTGCAGGCAGTGTATAAAGGCTTCACCAACGTTGTGTTCCAGCACGACTGGACCGCAGTACCCGGGCCGTCCCCAGCCACCGATGGTGGACCGAGCGCAGCAGACCTGCAACAGCGTTTCGGGCGCGGCACCCTTCGAGGACGGCTCCGCTATTCCTGGCAGCGGCGGTGGCTGCGACAACGTGCCACAGAAAGACCCTTCCGGAGGGCCGAACTTCCCCCCCTGAGTCACCAAAGGAAAAGAACGTCACAGCTAGAAATTTCACCGCTCACTGAAATCGCAACAAGCGAGCACAATCACGCGCTGTAACAAATACGCGATACTTAGATCCGCGATGTCCTTCAAGCAAAGGCTCCTAGCGTGTTCAAGAATGCAAATAAAACAAAAACCCCGACGTCTCCCTCTTTCTCTTTTGACGCAGAATGTGTTATAGGACTGAATTTTATAAAATAAGCGACACTTTAAGCTCGAGTGCTACGCTCGACAAACTCAAATTTTAAGTTCACGTAATCAATGTAGACTTACAGGCAGTGGCGTCCAAACGTGAAAGCCAAAAGGAGCGACCCCCCCCCCCCCCCCCCCCCCTGTCCCAGGCAATTAGAAAATTTTGCGTAAGCAAGACAAGGAAGGGGGGCGGAAAATCTCATTCCCACCAATGGTTTCCACCTCCCAAACAGTTCCGACGGATGTTTACAAACAAACCGGAGCGCCCCTAGCGGCACGCCACCGGCGCCGCGCGTGGAAGTGGGCAAGAAGCAACGCGTCCCGCATCCACGAACCACCGGAATGTGATGTCGGCGTCGGTGTGAATACTCAAATGTCTTACTACTTTAGTTGCCTGAGCCAGAACTAACTATAGGCTCGTTAGACCGCTAAACCTTGTGTAAATAATGTGACGTGTGGCGATTTATTCAACGTGAACGCCGCAGAATGGACAGTTTTGGGTAAGTTACTTTTAAGAAGTACTTCGTTAGAATTACAGATACTTTCAGAAAAAAGTAGCGAAGTTACCGTTAAAGTTGCCGCAACAAAAGAGTAACTCGTTACAGTTACAGTTACTTTTAAAAAGTGACGACGTAACTTTTCAGTTACTTTTCTATAATACAAAAAAAAATTAGAAAAAACTAGAAAACGCTCCTGACCAAGTTTTATTGCATAAAATTAAAAAGTACGCTTTCTACTTCATATTGTAACTTAGCAGAAGTTGCTTCTCGAAATTAGTGTTTGAAAATTTCCACGCCAGAGTAGTGGCGCAAATCAAAATACGAAACATGCGCAGTTCCCTCCGCGTGTATTGTTGTTTCACGGTTGATTCACCCGATTAAAAAGCGTTTTCACACAAAAAAAAGCCACAACATAGATAGTGCTTCAATACACTAAGATGTAAGTGTTCAGTCACAAAGTACAAGCGCGTGCGTAAAGATAATTAGATTTTTTTTTCATGACATCTGCACGGAGATATATTCGGGTCGCGACTCGTGTGAAAGAACGTATTCAGTTTGTACAAGGTCAACTTGACACTCGAAATGTCGGAATAGACGATTTGAAAAGTGCAGGGAATATCTAAATTGTACTCGTTCAGCGATATGTTATTCACAAAACACTGGAAAGTAACGACAAATGTAACGTCGTTAGTTTCATCGTTACTTCAGAAAAAAGTAATAGAACTACAGTTACAAGTTACATTTTAAAAAAGTAACTTGTTACAGTTACAAGTTACCAAAAAAGTAACAAAATTACAGTAACGCGTTACTACCCTAGACTGAGAATGGACGCTCAGCCTGATTCTCATGAAGAGATTCTGCTCGCTGTTTTCAGTCACGACGCCGCTCGGGCTGCAAAAGTGTGAACGCTAGCTGCAATGCTCGACGTCGGTACTAGAAATTGCAAGCAGAATCGAACCAAGTGAATCAGACATAACAAGTCGGTAATGGCCACTGGTAACAATAATCAGAATCTCCGTGTATCTACTTATTAAAACGAGCCTACTTACCACTGACAACCTTCAAAGTTAAAAAGTCTTTAGAGGCCTGCACTTTTTATCAGGACGTTCGGTCCACTGGCCGGTAGTCGTTTGAACGAGCAGAAGACGGTTTGAACGAGGTTGAAAGAGCAGACGACAGTTTGAATGATGAGACGGCAGTTTGAACGTGAAGATACAGTGAACGTGGTCCGCGAGTGGTCCGGACAACTTGACTGTTTTTCCGCGTTCATGTTGAAACTAGAGCACTATATAGCTCATACGGAGCAGAGTAACGCAATCCTTTGATCCGCGTGTTTTGCCGACAACATGGCCGAGAGCGCACCTCGGCGCGAGTCGCCTGGTACTCAGGTTTCCAGGAGGAGGCCCGCCCTATGGGAGATCACATGGAGATCGACTTAACACGGCTCATTAAAAAATAGACGCCGAGTTCATACTTTCGAAACTAGTCTGTCGTGAAGTTGCTGAAGCACTAAACACTTTATTAAAGTTTTTATAATATTGAATGCGCGTGACAATTTTGAGAAGGCAATTTCCAAGGCAATGGCGTTTGAAGCAGACGATTCTTTTACGCAGCAGAGATTGACTTTTTGGGTTGGCCGGAGCGGGTCGGCGTGAGCGGTGTGACGTTGCCATGTCGTCTGTTGCATAATGCCGCTCAAGCAATTAAAAAAAAAAAATTTAAGTTTTTTCGTGACACTCAACTTAGCGCAAATTATTGTAAAATGCTCTTTTATTATGTCAAAAACTATTGTTGTCTCGTACATCCCAAAAATATTGAACAAACAGCAATTTATTCACGTTCCCCATCAGGGGTTTCCTCGGGAATTGAAATTAAGGGGGTGTATAAATTCTTAGGGGGGCGGGTTGTTGGGGGGGGGCATTGAGGATATAGGAGTCTTGCGAACTAAGGGGGTGCCTTCGAAATCTAAGCGGGTGCCTTCGGCCTTCGGGGGGGGGGTGATGTAGGGTAATCAATGTTCCCCATGCATTTGTGACTGGAGTTGGAACCTCCGAGCGTTCGCGCTAGTCGTCGGGAGATGGCATTCTAGAGTGCGCTACTCCAGAGCCGTTTATAGTGAGAGAATCTGGCCAATGGGCGGAGCTTGTTGCCCGCTGGAACGAGTGGATTTCGCGACAACAGAAAATGGCGTTGCTTCTTTGTCTTGTTTGTTCCTGAGAAATCGCCTAGAGTTCCTGTGAGTCAGAGCCACAAAATGGCGGACGGAAGTAGTCATCTCGCGGTTGTCAGACTACGCTGCTGTGGTGGCCAGGCTGTCAAAATCTCCTTAAGAAGGCCGAACTCTCTCAGTATAAACGGCTCTGCGCTACTCAAGAGTGCCTTCATACACACGCGCGCTTTTGCTTGAGTGGTGACATCTCAGTCATTTTTCCGCCCAGTCGTTTTTTTATGCCTTTCGAAGTGCGCCTAGTCCGGTGTCACTCAGCTCGAGCGCGTAGCTTTTGCTAATGCATAGACGCCATTTTACCGCCCAAGTCACTCACCGAGTGCGCCAGAGCGTCACGCGCTGGCAGATTCAGGGCAACAATGACGTCTTTATTTCAATCAATCAATCAATCAATTTATTTCCTTTCCATCTGAGAGGGGAAGGCAGGGGAAAAAGCAGCATGTCGCTACTTGACGAAGCCCCCGCCTCCCCTTTACATCCGCAGAAGAAACACAACATATGAGTGAAAGAACAATGTAACATATACAAAAACAGATAATCTAGCGCTTACACAGGACAGTGGTGTCAATTATATACAGTGCGAAGGGTTAAACAAGGTAAACATAATTCAGAGTAGCACACGCTTGCTCCAAGAGTTTAGAAATGAGCACATGCACTACAATGCACATTGACTTTGAAAAATATATACGGAACTGCCTCTGCACCTTCAAAACATGACAACACCTATTCATTAGATCACTCAAATAGGTCACGAATTTCCCTTTTGCTTGTGTTGGCCACGGAAATTCCCTTTGCTTCAAGGTAGTTTAAAATTCTTGGGAGAGTAAAAGCCAGTCTCTGGTCACCATAAGTAGTTCTGGAGCGCGTCTTCACCCCGAGATATACAGACATGTCGGCATCTTATGCTACTTTAAAGCCCCTCTACCTGGGAAAAGTAGCGCCATTCATTGTTGTGAAAATGCTCGAGACACGTGCTACCTAGCTACCACCAGATGCGCTACAACCCACGCAGGACTAGTTCCTAAAACGTTGTTTGCTGCCCACGGAGAGAATAGCGCCTGTTGGAACGGAACCTCATCGCGCACCTAGTTGCTCGACCCTGGGAAAAGTGACGCCACTCATTGTTGTGGAAATGCTGGAGACACGTGCTACCTAGCTACCACCAGATGCGCTACAACCAACGCAGGACTAGTGCCTAAAACGTTGTTTGGTGCCCACGGAGAGAATAGCGCCTGTTGGGACGGAATCTAATCACACACCTGATTGCTCTATCCTGGGAAAAGTGACGCCATTCATTGTTGTGGAAATGCTGGAGACACATGCTACCTAGCTACCACCAGATGCGCTACAACCAACGCAGGACTAGTGCCTAAAACGTTGTTTGCTGCCCACGGAGAGAATAGCGCCTGTTGGGACGGAATCTAATCACACACCTGATTGCTCTATCCTGGGAAAAGTGACGCCATTCATTGTTGTGGAAATGCTCGAGACACGTGCTACCTAGCTACCACCAGATGCGCTACAACCAACGCAGGACTAGTGCCTAAAGCGTTGTTTGCTTCCCACGGAGAGAATAGCGCCTGTTGGGACGGAATCTAATCACACACCTGATTGCTTTATCCTGGGAAAAGTGACGCCTATCATTGTTGTGGAAATGCTCGAGACACGTGATACCTAGCTACCACCAGATGCGCTACAACCAACGCAGGACTAGTGCCTAAAACGTTGTTTGCTGCCCAGGGAGAGAATAGCGCCTGTTAGGACGGAATCTAATCACACACCTGATTGCTCTATCCTGGGAAAAGTGACGCCATTCATTGTTGTGGAAATGCTCGAGACACGTGCGACCTAGCTACCACCAGATGCGCTACAACCAACGCAGGACTAGTGTCTAAAACGTTGTTTGCTGCCCACGGAGAGAATAGCGCCTGTTAGGACGGAATCTAATCACACACCTGATTGCTCTATCCTGGGAAAAGTGACGCCATTCATTGTTGTGGAAATGCTCGAGACACGTGATACCTAGCTACCACCAGATGCGCTACAACCAACGCAGGACTAGTGTCTAAAACGTTGTTTGCTGCCCACGGAGAGAATAGCGCCTGTTAGGACGGAATCTAATCACACACCTGATTGCTCTATCCTGGGAAAAGTGACGCCATTCATTGTTGTGGAAATGCTCGAGACACGTGCTACCTAGCTACCACCAGATGCGCTACAACCAACGCAGGACTAGTGCCTAAAGCGTTGTTTGCTTCCCACGGAGAGAATATCGCCTGTTGGGACGGAATCTAATCACACACCTGATTGCTTTATCCTGGGAAAAGTGACGCCTATCATTGTTGTGGAAATGCTCGAGACACGTGATACCTAGCTACCACCAGATGCGCTACAACCAACGCAGGACTAGTGCCTAAAACGTTGTTTGCTGCCCATGGAGAGAATAGCGCCTGTTAGGACGGAATCTAATCACACACCTGATTGCTCTATCCTGGGAAAAGTGACGCCATTCATTGTTGTGGAAATGCTCGAGACACGTGCGACCTAGCTACCACCAGATGAGCTACAACCAACGCAGGACTAGTGCCTAAAACGTTGTTTGCTGCCCACGGAGAGAATAGCGCCTGTTAGGACGGAATCTAATCACACACCTGATTGCTCTATCCTGGGAAAAGTGACGCCATTCATTGTTGTGGAAATGCTCGAGACACGTGATACCTA
This sequence comes from Ixodes scapularis, assembly GCF_016920785.2. Lineage (NCBI taxonomy): Eukaryota > Metazoa > Arthropoda > Arachnida > Ixodida > Ixodidae > Ixodes > Ixodes scapularis. The sequence goes on from NW_024609857.1 coordinate 160,011,815, forward strand.
GCTACCACCAGATGCGCTACAACCAACGCAGGACTAGTGCCTAAAACGTTGTTTGCTGCCCACGGAGAGAATAGCGCCTGTTAGGACGGAATCTAATCACAAACCTGATTGCTTTATCCTGGGAACAGTGACGCCATTCATTGTTGTGGAAATGCTCGAGACACGTGCGACCTAGCTACCACCAGATGCGCTACAACCAACGCAGGACTAGTGCCTAAAACGTTGTTTGCTGCCCACAGAGAGAATAGCGCCTGTTAGGACGGAATTTAATCACACAACTGATTGCTCTATCCTGGGAAAAGTGACGCCATTCATTGTTGTGGAAATGCTCGGGACACGTGATACCTAGCTACCACCAGATGCGCTACAACCAACGCAGGACTAGTGCCTAAAACGTTGTTTGCTGCCCACAGAGAGAATAGCGCCTGTTAGGACGGAATTTAATCACACACCTGATTGCTCTATCCTGGGAAAAGTGACGCCATTCATTGTTGTGGAAATGCTCGGGACACGTGATACCTAGCTACCACCAGATGCGCTACAACCAACGCAGGACTAGTGCCTAAAACGTTGTTTGCTGCCCACAGAGAGAATAGCGCCTGTTAGGACGGAATTTAATCACACACCTGATTGCTCTATCCTGGGAAAAGTGACGCCATTCATTGTTGTGGAAATGCTCGGGACACGTGATACCTAGCTACCACCAGATGCGCTACAACCAACGCAGGACTAGTGCCTAAAACGTTGTTTGCTGCCCACAGAGAGAATAGCGCCTGTTAGGACGGAATTTAATCACACAGCTGATTGCTCTATCCTGGGAAAAGTGACGCCATTCATTGTTGTGGAAATGCTCGGGACACGTGATACCTAGCTACCACCAGATGCGCTACAACCAACGCAGGACTAGTGCCTAAAACGTTGTTTGCTGCCCACAGAGAGAATAGCGCCTGTTAGGACGGAATTTAATCACACACCTGATTGCTCTATCCTGGGAAAAGTGACGCCATTCATTGTTGTGGAAATGCTCGGGACACGTGATACCTAGCTACCACCAGATGCGCTACAACCAACGCAGGACTAGTGCCTAAAACGTTGTTTGCTGCCCACAGAGAGAATAGCGCCTGTTAGGACGGAATTTAATCACACACCTGATTGCTCTGTCCTGGGAACAGTGACGCCATTCATTGTTGTGGAAATGCTCGAGACACGTGATACCTAGCTACCACCAGATGCGCTACAACCAACGCAGGACTAGTGCCTAAAACGTTGTTTGCTGCCCACGGAGAGAATAGCGCCTGTTGGGACGGAATCTAATCACACACCTGATTGCTCTATCCTGGGAACAGTGACGCCATTCATTGTTGTGGAAATGCTCGAGACACGTGATACCTAGCTACCACCAGATGCGCTACAACCAACGCAGGACTAGTGCCTAAAACGTTGTTTGCTGCCCACAGAGAGAATAGCGCCTGTTAGGACGGAATTTAATCACACATCTGATTGCTCTATCCTGGGAAAAGTGACGCCATTCATTGTTGTGGAAATGCTCGGGACACGTGATACCTAGCTACCACCAGATGCGCTACAACCAACGCAGGACTAGTGCCTAAAACGTTGTTTGCTGCCCACAGAGAGAATAGCGCCTGTTAGGACGGAATTTAATCACACACCTGATTGCTCTATCCTGGGAAAAGTGACGCCATTCATTGTTGTGGAAATGCTCGGGACACGTGATACCTAGCTACCACCAGATGCGCTACAACCAACGCAGGACTAGTGCCTAAAACGTTGTTTGCTGCCCACAGAGAGAATAGCGCCTGTTAGGACGGAATCTAATCACAAACCTGATTGCTCTATCCTGGGAACAGTGACGCCATTCATTGTTGTGGAAATGCTCGAGACACGTGATACCTAGCTACCACCAGATGCGCTACAACCAACGCAGGACTAGTGCCTAAAACGTTGTTTGCTGCCCACAGAGAGAATAGCGCCTGTTAGGACGGAATTTAATCACACACCTGATTGCTCTATCCTGGGAAAAGTGACGCCATTCATTGTTGTGGAAATGCTCGGGACACGTGATACCTAGCTACCACCAGATGCGCTACAACCAACGCAGGACTAGTGCCTAAAACGTTGTTTGCTGCCCACAGAGAGAATAGCGCCTGTTAGGACGGAATTTAATCACACACCTGATTGCTCTATCCTGGGAAAAGTGACGCCATTCATTGTTGTGGAAATGCTCGGGACACGTGATACCTAGCTACCACCAGATGCGCTACAACCAACGCAGGACTAGTGCCTAAAACGTTGTTTGCTGCCCACAGAGAGAATAGCGCCTGTTAGGACGGAATTTAATCACACACCTGATTGCTCTATCCTGGGAACAGTGACGCCATTCATTGTTGTGGAAATGCTCGAGACACGTGATACCTAGCTACCACCAGATGCGCTACAACCAACGCAGGACTAGTGCCTAAAACGTTGTTTGCTGCCCACAGAGAGAATAGCGCCTGTTAGGACGGAATTTAATCACACATCTGATTGCTCTATCCTGGGAAAAGTGACGCCATTCATTGTTGTGGAAATGCTCGGGACACGTGATACCTAGCTACCACCAGATGCGCTACAACCAACGCAGGACTAGTGCCTAAAACGTTGTTTGCTGCCCACAGAGAGAATAGCGCCTGTTAGGACGGAATTTAATCACACACCTGATTGCTCTATCCTGGGAAAAGTGACGCCATTCATTGTTGTGGAAATGCTCGGGACACGTGATACCTAGCTACCACCAGATGCGCTACAACCAACGCAGGACTAGTGCCTAAAACGTTGTTTGCTGCCCACAGAGAGAATAGCGCCTGTTAGGACGGAATCTAATCACAAACCTGATTGCTCTATCCTGGGAACAGTGACGCCATTCATTGTTGTGGAAATGCTCGAGACACGTGATACCTAGCTACCACCAGATGCGCTACAACCAACGCAGGACTAGTGCCTAAAACGTTGTTTGCTGCCCACAGAGAGAATAGCGCCTGTTAGGACGGAATTTAATCACACACCTGATTGCTCTATCCTGGGAAAAGTGACGCCATTCATTGTTGTGGAAATGCTCGGGACACGTGATACCTAGCTACCACCAGATGCGCTACAACCAACGCAGGACTAGTGCCTAAAACGTTGTTTGCTGCCCACAGAGAGAATAGCGCCTGTTAGGACGGAATTTAATCACACATCTGATTGCTCTATCCTGGGAAAAGTGACGCCATTCATTGTTGTGGAAATGCTCGGGACACGTGATACCTAGCTACCACCAGATGCGCTACAACCAACGCAGGACTAGTGCCTAAAACGTTGTTTGCTGCCCACAGAGAGAATAGCGCCTGTTAGGACGGAATTTAATCACACACCTGATTGCTCTATCCTGGGAAAAGTGACGCCATTCATTGTTGTGGAAATGCTCGGGACACGTGATACCTAGCTACCACCAGATGCGCTACAACCAACGCAGGACTAGTGCCTAAAACGTTGTTTGCTGCCCACAGAGAGAATAGCGCCTGTTAGGACGGAATCTAATCACAAACCTGATTGCTCTATCCTGGGAACAGTGACGCCATTCATTGTTGTGGAAATGCTCGAGACACGTGATACCTAGCTACCACCAGATGCGCTACAACCAACGCAGGACTAGTGCCTAAAACGTTGTTTGCTGCCCACAGAGAGAATAGCGCCTGTTAGGACGGAATTTAATCACACACCTGATTGCTCTATCCTGGGAAAAGTGACGCCATTCATTGTTGTGGAAATGCTCGGGACACGTGATACCTAGCTACCACCAGATGCGCTACAACCAACGCAGGACTAGTGCCTAAAACGTTGTTTGCTGCCCACAGAGAGAATAGCGCCTGTTAGGACGGAATCTAATCACAAACCTGATTGCTCTATCCTGGGAACAGTGACGCCATTCATTGTTGTGGAAATGCTCGAGACACGTGATACCTAGCTACCACCAGATGCGCTACAACCAACGCAGGACTAGTGCCTAAAACGTTGTTTGCTGCCCACAGAGAGAATAGCGCCTGTTAGGACGGAATTTAATCACACATCTGATTGCTCTATCCTGGGAAAAGTGACGCCATTCATTGTTGTGGAAATGCTCGGGACACGTGATACCTAGCTACCACCAGATGCGCTACAACCAACGCAGGACTAGTGCCTAAAACGTTGTTTGCTGCCCACAGAGAGAATAGCGCCTGTTAGGACGGAATTTAATCACACACCTGATTGCTCTGTCCTGGGAACAGTGACGCCATTCATTGTTGTGGAAATGCTCGAGACACGTGATACCTAGCTACCACCAGATGCGCTACAACCAACGCAGGACTAGTGCCTAAAACGTTGTTTGCTGCCCACGGAGAGAATAGCGCCTGTTGGGACGGAATCTAATCACACACCTGATTGCTCTGTCCTGGGAAAAGTGACGCCATTCATTGTTGTGGAAATGCTCGATACACGTGCTACCTAGCTACCACCAGATGCGCTACAACCAACGCAGGACTAGTGCCTAAAACGTTGTTTGCTGCCCACGGAGAGAATAGCGCCTGTTGGGACGGAATCTAATCACACACCTGATTGCTCTGTCCTGGGAAAAGTGACGCCATTCATTGTTGTGGAAATGCTCGATACACGTGCTACCTAGCTACCACCAGATGCGCTACAACCAACGCAGGACTAGTGCCTAAAACGTTGTTTGCTGCCCACGGAGAGAATAGCGCCTGTTAGGACGGAATCTAATCACAAACCTGATTGCTCTATCCTGGGAAAAGTGACGCCATTCATTGTTGTGGAAATGCTCGAGACACGTGCTACCTAGCTACCACCAGATGCGCTACAACCAACGCAGGACTAGTGCCTAAAACGTTGTTTGCTGCCCATGGAGAGAATAGCGCCTGTTGGGACGGAATCTAATCACACACCTGATTGCTCTATCCTGGGAAAAGTGACGCCATTCATTGTTGTGGAAATGCTCGAGACACGTGCTACCTAGCTACCACCAGATGCGCTACAACCAACGCAGGACTAGTGCCTAAAACGTTGTTTGCTGCCCACGGAGAGAATAGCGCCTGTTGGGACGGAATCTAATCACACATCTGATTGCTCTATCCTGGGAAAAGTGACGCCATTCATTGTTGTGGAAATGCTCGAGACACGTGCTACCTAGCTACCACCAGATGCGCTACAACCAACGCAGGACTAGTGCCTAAAACGTTGTTTGCTGCCCACGGAGAGAATAGCGCCTGTTGGGACGGAATCTAATCACACACCTGATTGCTCTATCCTGGGAAAAGTGACGCCATTCATTGTTGTGGAAATGCTCGAGACACGTGCTACCTAGCTACCACCAGATGCGCTACAACCAACGCAGGACTAGTGCCTAAAACGTTGTTTGCTGCCCACGGAGAGAATAGCGCCTGTTGGGACGGAATCTAATCACACACCTGATTGCTCTATCCTGGGAAAAGTGACGCCATTCATTGTTGTGGAAATGCTCGAGACACGTGATACCTAGCTACCACCAGATGCGCTACAACCAACGCAGGACTAGTGCCTAAAACGTTGTTTGCTGCCCACGGAGAGAATAGCGCCTGTTAGGACGGAATCTAATCACACACCTGATTGCTCTATCCTGGGAAAAGTGACGCCATTCATTGTTGTGGAAATGCTGGAGACACGTGCCGGGCGCCACTTCTGGGAAGAACATGGCGTCCGAAATCTAGCTGAGTAAAGGGCCGCCCACACTAGCGAGAAAACGCGCGTGGCACGCCGATCGCGGCAAGTAACAAAATGTCGCCGAAGCACAGTCAGCGCCATGAGCGCGTGCAGAGACACGCCCTTTATCTTCCCGCTTAACCGATTTATCGGCGCGCCGGGCGCGTTTTCTCGCTAGTGTGGGCGGCCCTTTACAGTGTTCTAGAGGGGGTCGTAGCGGCAAGAGCGGCGGCCGCTTTGTGAAGATTTTGCGCGTAGACGACACCATGGCGCTGCTGTTCTGTGCCCTATAGAGTGCCTTCATACACACGCGCGCCTTTGCTTGAGTGGTGACATCTCAGCCATTTTTCCGCTCAATTGTTTTTCATGCCTTTTGAAGTGCGCGCAATCCGGTGTCACTCAGCTCGAGCGCGTAGCTTTGGCTAATGTATAGACGCCATTTTACCGCCCAAGTCATGCACCAAGTGCGCGAGAGCGTCACGCGCTGGCACATTCAGTGCAACAATGGATGTCTTCACCCTGAGACAGACAGACATGCAGGCACCCTAGCGCCCTAGGAGCGCGCCCCCGTCAGCCCCATCATCAGCGCTGTTCGGCGCTTACTACTGTGGTCTGACTGAAGATTTTCGCGGTGCGAAACAACTGCTAATGTTGTTCTGTATACTCTGTTTCACCTTATGATGTACCGCAGGAAAGGCTACAAGCGCGAGTTCCTTGCTCTGGGGCACATCTCGGCGGCACAAGCTCTCGTGAATTAAGAGCAGCTGCCAACGCTATAAGCTCGTACGTCTAGCCTTCGCTGCGGTACAACATAAGGTGAAACGAAGTACAGTAGATTGTAGTTCTGCCTTTGGACTAATGCCTCTAGAGTGTGCGCTATCCTCTACTTGAAATATTCGCGTGTTTTGAGGGAGATTAATTAATATCGACTCCCCCCCCAGTACTGACACATCGTTCCGCAACGCTATCACTTAAGCTACAGGCTTAATAGCTGCGAAAGAAGTTCTACGGTGCTACATTTTGGAGACGCGTACCTCGTCACCCTCGTCATCTTCCTCGTTCATCGCACACGTGCCATTAATTCTCCTAGGGCACAGAACTCCAGCGCCACTCGCGGTAACTACGTCGACCGTCTTCACGCGCTTCATTGTAAGCGGGCGCCGCTCTTGCCACTACACCCTCTAGAACACTGTAGCGGAGTACTGCGCTCTGCCGCCATGATCTTTGCAAGGGCTGCAGGTTGCACGTGCCTCGGGCATGGACGCACATTGCGCTATTTTTAAAACATGAAGGAACTTTACGCTACTCTGCTCCGAAAGAGCTACATAGGGCTCTAGTTGAAACAGAAATAAATCTGACAACCATAAGTCTCAGTGAAAACAATCAAAATCCTTCCGGCACTAGCAATCGTGATCCATTGGCGTCTAGTTTGCCCTAGAGTCACTAAATGTTCCCAGAGCAGCGAAACTTCTAAGCTTCACTTCAGAACCGAGTCGAGGCGCAGCAGTCGCGGTCCCCAACATGGCTCTGCCCTGTGCGGTCGAAGCGAAGCGCGTACAGTGTAGCGTTAGTTCTCGTGTAAGCTCGGCAATCTACGGGGCGACACTGGTTGGTTTTTACAGCGGAGCTGTTAAGGGCTAGCTTCCCCAGGATCGTGTCCCCCGCAAAGAAATGTCGACACAACACTCTGGACAGCTACCGCCATCTATGAGCGACGGCGGCAAGCCACGTATCAGGTTGCCGCCGTCGCTCATAGATGGCGGCAGCCTTTCCACTCTGGCTTGCCGATTGCGGCCGGCCATTACTTTCCATTGTACAGCTTCGCTGGTCCTCCTTCACCAAAATGAAAATACTGAAAGTTCTTTTTTTTTTCATTAAAGTTTTTTACTTCGTACCGAGCGGTGCAGGACTTGCTCCTCGCTGCCTCTTCTCTCTTTTTCTTTCTCTTTCGCCTCGAAAAACATGCAAGTCGAGTGTTAGGCTTAGCGTCTGAGGCGTAAAGTTTGAAACGCAGCACCAGCGCAACCGGAGTGAGCAAATGAGCCGGGAATCTGCTTTGGCGAACCAGATTAGTGGCTGCTTAATATAAAAAAAAGAGAACTCGCCAAAGACACCTAAAACTCACCCCCCGCGCAGGCGCGGCGAACCCCGCCGGCCTCACGACGGCTTCCGTGACAAAGTATGAGCGTTGCTGTGCTTTTCTTTGCGTTCTATTTCTGAGGCGCGTCCGCTTTGACCTTAAAGGGGCACTGACACCCCAAAGGTCGTATTTATTTTTATTGTCTAAAACGATGCAAGTTGCAGTGATACGCCACGTCCACACTAGCGAGAAAACGCGCGTGGCACGCCGATCGCGGCAAGTAACAAAATGTCGCCGAAGCACAGTCAGCGCCACGTGCGCGTGCAGAGACACGCCCTTTATCTTCCCGCTTAACCGATTTATCGGCGCGCCGGGCGCGTTTTCTCGCTAGTGTGGGTGGCCCTATAGACACGCAAAAAAAAAGCGCATCGCGAAAAGAATTTTCCCGCGCGCGCGCGCACGCCTTTTTATATTTGGCGTTTGATTCTTCCGCCATCGCCTCCTCGCTTCTTTTGATTCGTGACGTCAAGAATCATGAAATTTAGAAGCTTTGTAGGCGACATCTTTATAACATTTAATAACGGCAATCCTAAAACATGTTTTTTAGCGCAATTGCGAACGCCCTACGGCCCTTCTTTTTGAAATACCAAAAATCGGGAGTTCGTTGTGGTGCCGTCTCCTGGATTTGTATCCTCCAACGGAAAACAGGCGACACCGCTCAAAACCGGTCCGTCGCAACGCCGGCGCTCGCTCCTTTCCTCCTCGCTTTGGGTCGCGACGGCAACAGCAGGAAGTGGTGAAAGAAAGTGGACTAGGGTGCCTACATGTTTCCGCCGCTCCGCTGTGGAAACATGTAGGCACCCTAAAGTGGACTCTCAGGACTCCGCAATATTTGACGTCAAGGCACCGGCGCCGATCGCGCAGGAACTTCGAATTCGGCATTTGGAAATTGTTTTTTTAACTTTACAAATACTAAATTCCCAAATTTCAAATTTTGAGGGTAATGTCCCGGCATCGTTTTCAATCGTTTCGGATAATAAAAAAAAAATATGAGTTTGATGTGTCAGTGCTCCTTTAAACGCCCCTCCGGCTACCGTGACGAAGCATCTGCGTAACTATAGTTTCCTTTGCGTTTTTTTTTTTTTTTTTTGAGGCGTGTGCTTGATGACGTAGTTTTATGACCATATTTTGGGGACAACGCCGACGGCTTTTCGCGTAATGGGACAAGTAAGGCTTTCGTCTTAAAAAAAAAATGAAGAGAAAATCAACGCACCTTCCGTTCGGTCCTAATCATCGATGCGCAGAGCTCCCACCCGTGCGTACCTGCCGTAGCCGTGGTAACGCGGAAACATTTTATATACTTTTTTGTCTTTTTTTGTGCTTATGTCCCCAATAGCCGACTGATCACGTCCGCCACGGGTTAAAGGGACCATGAAGGCAATTTAATTCTTTTTTAAAAAGAAGGTGTTTTCGGGAGCATTGGGGTCCTGGCATGCCACACAATTTTTTCTAGAACGTTGTGACTCTTATTTCTGTACCTGCAAATAAATTTGCGAAACCGAAACAAACATTCCGATTTCTTCTCTTTTTCGCCTCTGGAAAGAGAAGTGACATCAGGGAGTACTGTCGGCATCGGTAGGATTTAGTGCACACTCAGTGTGGTTCCCGTGGTTCGCTCTAGTGCACGGTGGTCTGTGAAGAAAACCTGGAAGAAATGGACGACAACGCCGCGCTCGCAAACGAGTTTGAGCTCCCGTTCAGCGACCTCACGCCGACTGAACGGGAGATGCTGCTAAGGACGCAGAACTCTGGATTGGCGCTTTACGAGGGCGCCCTAGACCTTCCACCAACTCCTCGGTCGCCGCCTCCAGGGCGACTCCCTGCCCCACTTTTACCCAGACTCCGGCTGACCGGTGCTGCTCAAAGTCTTCTGGTCGGTAATGAAACGAACAAATCCTGACACCGCTGTCCACAACTCTAAGGAAGACGACGGCGCGCAACCAAATGCTGCGCATTGCTGCGTCGGTCGGCAGTTTATGCAAACTAACGTCGCCCGATCGACCGCACGTCTTTAGCCGACCTTTCGCGCAACCTACTACTGCACATAAACGCGGCATGATTGGTGAGACACCAGTTCGCAAAGCGAACACGAGACGACGCACAAAACCAAAACCATAAGTCCGCCGCCCCCGGCGCTCGTACCTTTATCTTTTTTTGTCCATGGTTGCTCGATGCTTTTTACGCGCCCGAGGTAGCAGTGCGGGATGCGTTCCACCAATGACAAACGGAGGGATCGCTTCAGATTATGCTTTTATACACGGTATGAAACCTATTAATTCCCAACTACAACTTCAAAAGATTATCCAACGTTCAAATAAAAATGTTTCATCACATCTCACCACCGAAATCGAAACCAAGAGCGCGTCTATCGTTTGAAGCAATCGCCAGACGAGGTGCCCGTTGTCGTCACGCTTCGGCGCACTTTAGTTCACCTTTCTGCCGCCGCCTCGGTGGGGTCTCAGGCATCGTTCCCGGCGCTATTATTACCGCGCCTGTTTGCTCGATTGGTGCGGCACCCAAACTTCTGTCCGGGCTAGAACTTGGTCAACAGTATCTGAGACGTGCCTGCCATCCATTTCAATCGTGAAATAAAACTTCGAAACTGCCTTCATGGTCCCTTTAAGCTAGCCAATCAGAACCGGATTCTGCGGTGATCGACTTCCGGTAAGCGGACTGAACATAATTCGGTACTCTGGGAAGATTCAGCGACTCTAGTTATTTATTTATTTATTTTTTTCACGGCACCTATTCACGTTCTCGCACGAATTGGGCAAGCAGAAAAATATGAAAACTGATCTTCACACCTCTCCCGCTATTTTTTATACATGGCCCAGTCGCCGCGTTTTGACGAGGAGGCAGGCTTTGGTGTGGTTTCTTTAAAAACAACGCAGGAATGTCCGTTCGCCATGGCGACTTCCGCTCACAGCCCAGACCGGAAGTGCACCCGGAGCGCTTCCGCCGCGACGTGACGCAACAGAGTTGACCTTGACGTCAGGGTGACATCTGACATGACGTCACATTGACGTCACGCAACATTACCTGAATCGGTGACATCACGTGACGTCGCATAACGCCAGCCACGTGACTTCATGGCGTTGGGTGACACCGCAGAGTCACGTGATCTCATAATGTCGCGCACACAGCCTGTGCCCCGCTCATTCGCGACAGATTCTGCGTTCTCAGACATGATCAAGACATGCTTTCATTTTTAACGTAATTAAATGACGGAAATTTGTTTGCAAACATTTTTAGTTTAATTTTGCCGTAAAATGACAGAATTTGGCCGTCTATGGCTGATTAATTCTTTCCGGTGCAGTGAGCACAGCATTCCGCCAGGAAGTTCCAGCGTCCACCAATGAACTTCTACCCGCGAGCCGAATCGAAATGTTGACTGTCACGGCAAGGTCTTCGATAAGGTAGTGAAAAAGCCCCCTCGTGATGACTTAAAACAACTACAAATAAGTTTATTGAGCTTGTTGGCGCGCTCGACCCCCAAACCCATCGAACTTAAATAACATCCGTCAACGTGGAGTTCTCACTTGGTTTCCTTTCCCCCTATGTCTGTCTTCCTTTTTTGATCAAATATTCGTTTTTAGGCTCACCTTTTTTTCCTTCCAATTTCCAAATAGTTCCTCCTGTTTTATTTCTCGTCATCAATGACTCATCGACGAGACGGCCGTCCACTCGGAGGAGAACAGGCCCGACTCTCCCGCGCGATAGCTTTAGTCCGCCCGAAACGGGAGACACGTGGAGGAGTGCGAGAGGGTAGGCCAACATGGTGACGTACCCTCCCCGACACGATACGGAGAGACCGGACTCGGAGCCAGACGGCTTCGCCCGGAACGTCCGCGGCTTACGCCTTCTCGGGGGAGGGAAACCAGTGACTCCCACACAGTACACACTTTCACGTACGGATCATCCCTGGTTCGGTCAGAAATCGCTCCAAACTGAAAAACGAATTCGACGTAACGCACTACGCCATAGTCTCCACCGCCAATGCCGAACGACTGAAAAAATAGAGATGTCAGGCGGCCGGGACCATAGCGTGACGTCATAGGAAGAGCGGAGAGGCCTTAAAGGTGGTGTTGATCAGGGGCGGATGTATTTATAGGTCAGCCTTGTAGAGGGGAGGGGAGAGGAGGAGGGGGTTAATAGAGATTTAACGTCACGGAAAGATGGGACGTTCCGGACGAAGCTAATTGCCATTTCGCCAACCAAGACCGAAGCATTTCCACATAAAAGGAAGAAAAATGGTGTATCCGCCCCTAATCGTAATAATAAAAACGGGACACTTTCTGTGGTGCTGACAAGAGGAAAGACACCGCGCAAAAAACGGGGACGAAGTGGAAGTGAACCCAGGAAGAGCGCCGACTCTCGACTGAAGTTTAATATTCAGTTGAAAGTCAGCTCTTTTGTCAGTATGAACCAACTAGCCCTCATCGCCACCCTAATTCTGCGATGTATTCCAGCAGACTACCGGACTGCCGGAAAAAAAATACGCATTAAGAAATACCCACAAACTCAGTCTTTTTTTAACTTTTTATTGCGCGCCGTTTGTCCGTACTGCCTTTTACTTATTACAGGGCCCTGAGAAGGAGGGCAAGCATTCAAACGTGACTTAGAACTCTTCCCCTCCGTCGTCTTCGGCCGAGTCCATGCCGACCTCCTCGTAGTCCTTCTCGAGAGCAGCCAGGTCCTCTCTGGCCTCGGAGAACTCTCCCTCCTCCATGCCTTCGCCCACGTACCAATGCACGAAAGCCCTCTTGGCATACATGAGATCGAACTTGTGGTTCAAGCGGGCCCAGGCCTCGGCAATGGCCGTGGTGTTGGACAGCATGCACACGGCACGCTGCACCTTGGCCAGGTCACCCCCGGGAACCACGGTGGGCGGCTGGTAGTTGATGCCAACCTTGACATTGCAGAAACACAAACGTCTGGAACTGCACTGCCTACACATCTTTGTAGACCGTCTTAAAAAAAAAAAAAAAAGTCCACGAAGCAACGTTGGAAGTCGCCATTTATCGGGCACGAAACGTGTCATTGGATCCAAATTCTTGCTAAACAATGACTCGACATTCTTTTTTTTTTTTTTTTTTCGGCGGAGTTGTTAAGAGTTAGTTTCCCCAGTATCGTGTCCTCCAGCTAACAAATGATGACACAAAACTTTGGTCAGCTACCGCCATTTATAAGCGACAGCGGCAGCCAGACAAACGGCTTGCCGGTTCTATATTTGCCGCCGTCGCTCATAGATGGCGGCAACCTTTCCAGCCTTTCCACTCTGGCTTGCCGACTTGCGGCCGGCCATTCCTTCATTCCCACCATAGTACAGCTTCGCTGGCCTTCCTTCTTCCCCAGAATGGAAAGGCTGAAAGTGTTTTTATACGAGCTGAGCAGAGTTCACGCCGAAGATTGATGCAGCCATCGTGTCCAATTCATTCACAAGAGTAAGTGCCCTAACAATGGCGAACAGGCAATGGCGCACTTTTGAAAAGGGTCTGTTAAAGGGATGGTGAACCGAAATTTGGATTTCAGAAAAAACAATGCAGGAGATGTAGGCGGGAGGCTACAATCCCTACAACACTACTCGTAAGGCGATATCTCGAATGGACGGCCGTATTTCTGGAAAAAGAGGTCGAGATTGAACCAGGCCGACGAGGCGTGTGACGTGAAGATACCTATGGCCAATTCGTCTGGGCCCGAATCGAACCGGTGCAATGCGGTTCGTAGTACACGGAAGGCTAGAGGGGAGAGGGGAGCTTCCTTCTCTCCCTCCAGCCTTTCGTGTACTAAAGCGGAAAGAGTTTACTGCACTGGGCGGGTGCGGTGTGCCCCCGACGAATAGGCACTCCCCCCCACACACACACACACTAGTTTCCTCCTCTCTTCGCTTCGCTCCCTCAAGGCCGCGAGGCAGAGAAGACGCATGGCCGTTCCCTCTCCTTATCGGAGAAACATGACGTGAACATTTCTGTCATATGCGCCTTCTTTTCTTGAAAAATACGGTCATCCGTTCGAGATATCGCTGTACGAGTGATGTTTTGGTGTTTGTAGCATCCCGTTGCACGCTTTTGTCGCGTGTTTTGTGGAAGCCAAATTTCGGTTAAGGTAGTTGTGCTGAGGAAAACACACCGACGATATTCAATGGTTTCAGCCGAAGAGTAAACGAGGAAGATACGCCAGTACTAAAAAACGACTTTAGGTAATGTTGGCAGATGAAAACGTTCATGGTTTACACCTTAGAAATACAATATAAGTGACGCTAGCATCCTCCCGTGCACGGAAAAGGGGCGACAAGGCCGTCCTGTACTTCCCTCTTCGAAGTGCGATATGCCATCGAAGGAGGCGAGGTCACTCGAATAATTAACTAAATCTTGTTAAAGATTTTTAGTTCAGGCAGCAGTCGTCTAAAACCCCCAGATCAGTCAAGTTTGGAAAGACTCGAGGCACATGTAAAGTGCGGTAGCGTACTGAAGCATGACCTACGAGATTCTTGGAGCGTAAAGCTCTCCTCCGGCCCTTTCAAACGCTCGTTTGCACAGCACAAGGAGCGTATAGCACAGCCTCTAGAGAACTCCGTACAACGGGGCGGATACAAAGCCGTTTATGATGCTGATACCAGCATCATAAACGACGTTGACAACGATGACAGGAAGCTATACCGGGTGACCAGGGCGCCGTTTCAAGCATTGGACATGAACGCCTTGGGAGGAGTGGCAGCCGTCTACTTCGACTGGGTCACCTCATGCAGAATCTGCCTTTACTGAAGTGAGCTACCGTATGCCACCAGACTAACCAGACTGCCAGGACGTTACCATCTGAAAGCTTCATTGAACAGCCCCGTATGGTCAACTCGGCTCGCTGGCGGACTCGCCTCAACCGTCCCCGAATGTCCGGAACTCGGGCAGCGGTTTTCGCGACGACCAGAAAAACAAGTCCTCATCTTGGCACGTCGCCCCTACGGCGAAAGGGCTGAAGCCGCGAAAGCAGCGCCGATAGCAACGTCATGGCGAGAGGGCGTCCCAGGGACACCTGAGAGAAAATTAACGACTAGGATTCGGGCAGACGAGCGCCTTTTTATCCTGACAGTAAGCGAAGCAGGCTCGAGTATGGTGAAGAGCATCGAGACAATTTTTCCTCCGCTATCTTTGTCTCTCCCGACGAATGGGATGGCCGGATGAGAGCTTTGCTCGCCAAGAGTCTCAGAGGCCAGGGCTAAAGTTACCACTTGCGCTACAAGCGCAACGCTGGGGGTGCGAAGACGAGGATTGAAAATGCATTATCCGCGCTTTCGTAAACACTGCGAAGGCTGAGCACGTAGCACGAGTGGAAACTGCAGCGCACCCCAGCGTGCTCCAAATATTTCTAATGTACTGGGTGTATCAAGGGGAGGCCAGGCTCTCTAAATCGACCGCAAAATTTGGTTTCTTAACCTATCGCGCTACGATTTTGTGCAGCGTTGCCCACAGATGGTGCTTTTTCTTTTCTTTTTTTTTCTGTTTTGTAAATTTTGCAAAGAGCGAGTTTAATGAGGAAAAAGTAAAGAAATAAAAAGGCTTATCTCCTATGGAAACGCAACGACGCCAACGGTCTTCAAACAACACGGCGCCGTTTCGCACGGGAGGCAAGAGATGGCGCAAGCGGTCGCGACGCCAACTGCCGCCAACGAACGAGCATACGACGCCGCGAGCCGGCGTCTTTAGCAGACAAGGAACTGCAGTTCCTTGTTGTTACCGCGCATGTTTTTGTTTCTGCGACTGTCGCCGCCTGCGGAACGCGCGCCGCTTTTGAGTCGAAAAGCTGCATGCTCGTTCGTTGGCGGCGTTCGTTGCGCCATCTCTTGTCTCCCGTGCAAAACGGCGCCGTGTTGTTTGAAGACCGGTGGCGTCGCTGCGTCTCCATAGGAGCTAAGCCTTTTTCTTTCTTTACTTTTTCCTCGGGTAAGTTCGCTCTTTGCAAACTTTACAAGAAAAAATGCACCATCTCTGGGCAACGCTGCACAAAATCGTAGCCCTATAGGTTAAGAAACCGAATTTTGCGGTCGATTTAAAAAGCCTGGCCTCCCCTTGATACACCCAGTAGACTGATTTAGTGGTTGTCGATGACGCTCAGCAAGTTTCTAATTGGGAACTACGCTTATTTTTACTAAGGAAAAAGTTAACTCTGAAATTTCAGTTAACTATCCGACTTACCGTGACAATATTATGTACCCCTGGCCGTATAATCTTCCTGCACAACATTAGTGTAGCTTTCACTGCTTTTTTTTAAGTAGGTCTGTTTGAAGTAAAGTCATACATTCTGTAGATGCAAATTTAGTCAGAGATGCACCACGGAGTCAAGTCGTGGTGTCAGGTGATGTCATGTTACACAAATGATTTGACACCCAACCTTGGTAGATTTAATAACGTTGACACTGACGTCATGCGGCACCACGATTTCCCACCGCGAGTCACGTGACACTGTGACGGAAGGCGATTTGATTGAAGCATGGTATAACTGGTCACCTGATCTGCAGTGGCACCATCCACGTGACCGACAGTGGCGCCCTGCTAAATTCAACTGATGGCGTCACATATCCACGTCGCTTCCGACGGCACAGTACAGCGACGCGACCACACGAACCCCAACTCTTCCGTTAAAATGCATTCTGCATTGAAAAATGATGCCGAAATCGCTGCTGTCGCTATGAAGATTCTTGATTAAATGCGTCAGCACGTAGCCCAAAGGTTCGAACTCAGCGAAAAATATATATTCTAACCTCGCAGCGTTTTTTTTTTTGTTTTTTTTGGGGGGGGGGGGGGGGGGGGGGGGGGACCGTGGCATATTGTTTTCTTCGGAGAGCCAGTCAGTTCTGCCGGGCGTCGGCGGTTTTCGATGCAGTCACCACAGCTTCCATCAATCGCCGCCAACAATTCGCATACTTTTGTCTTCGAAGAGCCAATCTTTCCTCGCAGCTTCTCGGCGGTTTCGCGCAAACTGATTCGTCGCTGAGCCTCAATTTTACGTTGTCGCGTACGTCGTGAATACTGGGGAAACAAAACCATATGCATACGCCCTTGTACCATCGTAAGATCGTAAGAGGAATGCGCGATAACAGCGGTGCGTCCTAAGCATGCTACATGACTATTTGCCTATTACGTGGCAAAGCAAGCGTAACGAGCAAACGAACGGAATGAAAGCACGGCGAGGACCGCGCCGCCGCCCCCCACCGAAACCAGTCCTATCCAAACCACGACCGTCCAAACGAAAGACTGCTGTACACACCAGGGCAATAAATGCTCACGCATTTAAAACAGAGAAAGAGTGAAAGGAGCCACACCTTGAATCCAGTGGGGCACCAGTCCACAAATCGGATGCTGCTTTTGGTCTTGATGGCCGCAATGGCTGCGTTCACGTCCTTGGGAACCACGTCTCCCCGGTAGAGCAGGCAGCAGGCCATGTACTTGCCGTGGCGGGGGTCGCACTTCACCATCTGGTTGACCGGCTCGAAGCACGAGTTGGTGATCTCGGAGACCGTCAGCTGCTCGTGGTAGGCCTTCTCCGCAGAGATGACCGGGGCATACGCGACCAGTGGGAAGTGGATGCGCGGGTACGGCACCAAGTTGGTCTGGAACTCGGTCAGGTCGACGTTGAGGGAACCGTCGAAGCGCAGGGAAGCCGTGATTGAGGAAACAACTTGACTGATTAGTCGGTTCAAGTTGGTGTAACTCGGCCGCCCGATGTCGAGGTTACGGCGGCAGATCTCAAAGATTGCCTCGTTGTCAACCATGAACGAGCAGTCCGAATGCTCCAGTGTAGTGTGTGTTGTGAGGATGGAGTTGTACGGCTCAACAACAGCCGTAGAGACCTGGGCGAAACAAAAATACAAGACGAATAAATAAATGCATAATGCCAGCTCTGCCACAGACGCTTCAACATCAAAATAACACATGTTAAGGCGGCGAATGCTGGTTGACAGCTGGGACATTATCCCTGATGGTAAGCCTGGTTCGCCCGCGGTCTTTCCAGTCGCTACACAAAGACCAGAAATCTGGGCCGGGTGGGTGGGGGGGGGGGGGGGGGGGGAGGGGGGGGGGGGTTACGTATTAGCTTTTTTTTGTTACTTTTGAATGCTGGTGCCTAACAGTAATATGGGATTGCTTACCATGCTCTATTAATTACGAATTTAGAAATATGCTACTCCAAGACTTAATTTCGCTGTGCTGTTTTCTTGTTGGAGATGCATTACTTCTTGAAATTAAAAGCTTTGACCGGATGGCACAAGCTGCCACCCGATTAAGAGCGTTCAGTCGTACCCCCCATTCATTCATCAACCCCTCTTCACATATGGAGGGGTGACCAGGAACGATTTTCCCAGCCCTCTGGCAGCGGACAGCCGCGTGCAAGGCCAGCTCCTTGACCAGTGAAAAAACTGATGGCTTTGAACGTACATCACTAAGTAGTTATACATGATCGCACGCCGGTGCGATGCTCATCAAGATCTAAACGAGCAGGGGTGGGGATTGAACCCAGCGTCCCTAGATTCTGCAGCGCAAAATCCACGAATCCTGGCCCCTGGGTCCAATCCACACTCCTGCCCATTTCGATCCGAATGACCATCGTACCGGCGTGCGCTCATGCATCGTATTTCTCACGGCGTCGTAACACGTCTTCATCTTTTAGTGGAATTGGCTGTTCACGAGATACTTTCGAAACAAGTTGCCGCAAAGAAGAAAGACATATTGAAGACCGACCTGCGGAGCGGGGTAGATTGCGAACTCCAACTTGGACTTCTTGGCGTAGTCCACCGACAGGCGCTCCATGAGGAGGGAGGCGAAGCCCGACCCGGTTCCACCCCCGAAGCTGCGAAAGATGAGGAAGCCCTGCAGGCCCGTGCACTGGTCCGCCAGCTTCCGAATCCGGTCCATCACGAGGTCCACAATCTCCTTGCCGATAGTGTAGTGGCCGCGCGCGTAGTTGTTGGCAGCATCCTCCTTGCCCGTGATCAACTGCTCCGGGTGGAAGAGCTGCCTGTGCACAAGGTAGAGGTTGTGTGGAAAGACTCATTCAGATCTATCCAAATACAAACCGATAACGATAGCCGCGAAAGCAGCAGAGCGCACAACAGCGAAGGGGATTTGAAGAATAGGAAAGTTGGGTAACCTAAGTGTAAGACGCCAGTATTGGATAACATGCATGCTCATGGAAATAGAAAGGGAACGAGCTATCTACAGTTTGGCATATACTGTATAGTTGCGGGCATGGCAACGTGGCTGCTATGCGCGTGATATGTGTCCTTCAAATAATAAAAACAAATTGTGAATACCTTCATACTGCGTAATCCGTATGAATTACAGAGAACACGTTCTTGCTCACAGGGTATATAGGCGCGTATCTATGCACAGGTCTCAAACAAAAACATAAAAATCGTGTGTCACTTCGCGGCAGCGCTATCCTGGCGGCAGTCGAAGAGAGGCTTTATGACGTAGCGCTGAATGGAACAGACCGAGTAGAGGGGGCTGCTCGCTCAAGGTCGAAACCGCGACTGAATCATGACACCGCAGCAATCAACATCTCTGCACCGTAGTCCAAGCGTGTTTGAGGGGGGGGGGGGGGGGGGGGGGGGGGTAGGAAAGCGTAGATCATACGGCAGGCAAAATTCCTGCATTTCCGTGGTCAAGCCGCAATCTCGGCCTTAAGCAAGCCGCCTACGCTGCTCCGTCTGCTCCACTGAACGCCATGTCATTAGGCAGTGCTTCGGCAGCCACTAAGGTAACGCTCGGACCATTAGATCGGAAACAGTTTGCATGTGCCACGCAAGTTTGGTGAGCACTGCACTTTTGCATGAGTGTTCGGAATTAATTTGGTTCGTCTGTGAACGCGCACGCACACGCACACACACATATTTGTTTGTAACGAATCTGTGTCGAACGAACATAACGCTCAAACCCAAGACACATTGTGCGTTAATGCATGTGCCAACCTGCTTATTGTTTCCTCATGTCCCGAAATTGGTGGCCATGACCAGATCGTAACATGCACGCTGTGCAAGGCTCTGTCGAGGTAGCCGTTGAGATCGATTGGCTGTTCTTGCACTGACCTGTAGGTGCCGGTGCGCACTTCATCCACGACGGTGGGCTCGAGGTCCACATACACCGCTCGCGGCACGTACTTGCCGGCACCGGTCCCGTTGAAGAAGGTACTGAACGAGTCGTTCCCTCCTCCGCGGATCCTGTCGCTTGCCATCTCGCCGTCCGGCTGGATGCCGTGCTCCAGGCAGTAGAGCTCCCAGCAGGCGTTGCCGATCTGGACTCCGGCCTGGCCCACGTGAACCGATATGCACTCCCGCATAGTTGCCGCGATTAATCGGAGACGGGAACTGCAAGCACAACAATAGGACAGTTGAAAGCTGCTGAAAGATGAACTGTTCTGCCTGCCCCTTAAACAATGAACGCATCTTGACAAAGTTCAGGGAGAGCCTTTGAGGGAAGTTGTAGAAAAACGGACATAAGCAATCAAATCCTCCGACCCACTAGAGACGTCATGAAGAACTAAAAAAGGGGAAGCAACAAATCCAAATATAAGAAATATGTGTCCACCCCAAAAATGTCCTCGACTATCCTTCCAGTAATTGCCCCTTTCCTTTTATGTAACTCCAGTGGAAGGCCGAGCTTTAGTGCGTAACGTGACAGACAGGAAACATGTCGGAAATCTCAGGTTATTTACTTCAATCTCCTAATTAAACTCCGTTTCATAAAAACAATAAAGATTTTTGCTGGCCAAGCCTGAGTCAGACGAATGGTAAGAATCCCGTAGTTATGCGTAGCTTGCATTGACGTCAGTTCAACAGCCATTAAGAAATATGAGGGATGTGGAAGAAAAATTCCACATCCCCGAGTTGGTTTTTCTTGGAAAGAACAAGTAAAAATAACCACTGCCACGGTGCGAAAACCTCATGTGCAAGCCATGGGTGTAAGCCATCGGGTGCAAAAGCCATACATGGCTTACACCCGATGTCATTGCGCAAAGCTGGCTTTCATTCAATACTTGTTCTTGCCGAGAACAACAAATTCGATGGTGCGTGGCTGATGTGACGCCAGTGCAAGCCAGTAAACGTAAAAGAACACCTTTCCCGAGCATGAAGTGTCGCAGGAATAATTCGCGACGTAAAGAATTGTGCTCGCGCAACGCGCCCAAAGTTCTTCGAATAGTCTTTGAATAGCCAGTAATCCTGCGACACCCTACCAGGGCGTCGGAGCCCTCTAGGAAAGCGGATCAACACAATCCAAAAACGAGAGGCACGTAAATTACCGCTAATTAAAACCGAAGGCAAGGATCGCGTGTCTGCCCTTTATTCTACAATCATCGTGCCAGCGCAAAAGCCTGAAGGTCAGCCATGTCACGCAGGCCTAACTGAGAGCACCGGTTAAGACCGGTGCATTGCAACGATTTATCGATTATCTTTCGCGAATAAGAGTTAAAAAAACTAGCGGTGCATATTTGGGGATCGTGGTATGGGCTGGAAGAGGATACACAAACCGTATAAATGAAGTAAACTCACCAAAAAATGAGGGGAAAGTGGGTGGTCTGTTGAACTGGTTGAAGATCACGAACCGCTGTGGAAAACAGAAAAGAACGAAGAGCTTCCGGTGTCACCGTTTTTTTACCGTGGCGCACCGCAAGTGTCGGATTCGTTCGAACGAGCTTTCTTTTCAGATTAAAACAATTTTATTAAAGAAATTTAGAAAGGTGTATAAGTGACACGATTAATATCAAACACCATTGTTATATTTTTACTTCAGTGACGGCTACGTTAGGGTATATTTTTTTAAGACTTCCACGCGGTTACTTTTTTTTTTTTTTTTTTTTTTGGCGTTCTTCCAGCGTTGCGCTGAAATTGCGCAGATAATCCTACGTAATCATGCTCTCGTGCTTTCGACTTGGTGAATGACGCAGGCTCCGTTGAAGAGCAGCTTTAGCGGCCCGGCGAGAATGACTCATGAGCAACACCAGATAGAAGACAATAGGGCTTGAGAGTAACGACACTTACCCATCTTGGGGCTTAAAATTATTGTTGACATTTATCTTAAGTTTTATTTGAAATCATAGGAAACGCTTTTCCCATCTCCATAAATGATTAAGCAGTTCGTGACAGAGTACAAAGCAATATTACACGAGCTTCCTAACACCAAATCAGATGCTGAGGAAGTCGCGCTTTTGGATCATGACGATCGGCAGTTGCGTCTGTTCTGTACTAAGCACCAAGATCAGTGTGTCGAACCGAAAAAAATACGGGTTCGGTTACGGTTCAGGTTCAGGTAAATTTATTTTGTTCCGGTTCTGTTCCGGTTCGATTAATTCGATCCGCGAACCGGTTCACGAACCGGTTCGGGGCGCTGAATCGGTTCGCCGAACCGGTTCGGAAATTATAAATGACAAATTGCAACATCAAAATAAATTACAAATAAAACATCTGAAATCAGCGCATACAAAACGGGATACATCGTAGTGTAAGGCTCAGGGATTTCTACCAGGAATGGTTTCTTTATGTGCACTCAAAGGTTACCTCACCGACGTTTACGCATTCGGACTTCATCTAATTGGGTCCGACGCAGTAGCTGTAAAATCCGCGACCTCCTTACAAAGTAGAACTCACTAACTATCCCGCCACCTCGGCGTGCAAGCAATTGAAGGAACAGTGGGGAGAAAATACAGCTTTCTTTATTTGAACTAGCCTTCGGTAACTCAAATTAGACCCTTAAAGAAGTTTTCATTAAACAAGATACGGAATATGAAAAACACTTCACCGAACGCAACGCCAGAAGGACGTAGTAGGATAAATATTAAAATAGAAGAGTTCGCTGTCTCACAAATATGTTAGCTTAAAGCACTGGCTTAAAGGGGTCAAGAAACGATTTTTCTACTTCTTCCTCCTTAGCTTTAATCCTCAACTCAAATGCGAATTGTGAAATCACGTGGTCGTGACATTCCTTCGGCACCGGTGCGATGACTCCTAGCTTCCACCGTGCTTTTTATGCACACCATAGAACTTGTCATTCCCCAGTGACAATAAGTTCCGTTAGGGCACTCATTGGCCACGAACGCGAATCCAAATATTCGTCGACGGATTGATTGTTGACGAGCGCACACGTCCGAGTGACGCAGTTCTCGTGTCCAATGCGTGAGCTGGGCTCGGCTGACGTCAGTTTGGCGCCGGTGACGCGCTTTTGGAACTGCGGATGTTTCATATTGAAAAGGCGGAGAGCTTTTGAAGGCAGGAAGGTACAAAATAGTCCGCTATATTTTCAAATGCTCGTACCGAAAAGCTGGCTTTTGACTTTCTAGCCTCTTTCGTTTGGCGAACTAAACGATATGCGGTTAGTAAAGTCCTAATTTAAAATCGTTCATCCCAACCCAAAATTCGTTTCATGGCCCCTTTAAGTGCCTATACGAAACCGGATGCATTATTATCAAACTCCACAGCCTTTTCTTTTCTCATTCCGATGGAAGCAAGCTTCAAGAACTCGCGCGTTTTAGAAACGTGTTATGAAATGAGCACACAGCAGCATTTAGGATTTACGAGATTGTAGAAAAATAAAATCCCGTAACGCGATTTTTTTTTTTTTTTTTTTGCACAGGCTTTTAATTCTCTTTCTTCCGTGCAAGCCGCGACCAGTGCAATACTGGTTCCTATGTCAAGATTCATGGATGCAGCGTTTTTCAAGATTCATGGATGCCGCGTTTATATTCCTAAGACTGAGTGGAGAAGAAAAATATGTAAGCGAGGTGTGTGTCAGTTGACGGCACTTAAAAAACAAATGGCATTGATAGCACTCCATTGTCACCAGCGCGTGGCCGAACTGTTTTGACATGAGCCGGTAACCGTTATTTTTTTCCGGTTCAGTTCCGGTTCGGGTTCATCGCGATAACAATTTAACGGTTCGGGTTCGGGTTCAGTTCCAGAAAAAATACCGGTCCGGTTCCGGTTTTCGGTTAGGTTCGGTTCCGGTTCGACACCCTGACCAAGATGGCGGCGCCCACAACAATATCGGGGAACAGAGTGCCGATACCATAGAGATCATACATACTAACTCTAGAGGAAAAGGTCCGCCATTTTCCCGTACATTCTGGCTGCCGCAAGCGGCGGATCATGCAGGCAGACCCTCGGGGTCCCAAACACGGTTACATCATCAGAGCAGTTTCGTGAACTTCAACAATCCACGAACTTACCGGTGGAAAGATATTCGCGTTCCTTTCGAAGCTTTTTTTTTTTTTTTGCATAGCGCGCAGATGTACGGCCTCGCGTTAACGCTAAACTAAACCATAACCCGACTTCGCCGGTGGGGCGCGGGTGGGCGCGGTTGAGGAATACGAAACTGCGTAACCACCAGATTCCCGAGATTTCGACAGAAGGGAAGTTAATGCAGCGTAATGACTTTATTGCTTTTTATAAGCGTCAGAATAGGTCAGAATTTAGTTTACAACGTTAAATTATCACTGTTTATATTGCTGAGAGTTTTCAGTCTTCGCGTTTACCATGGCAACGTTGCTTTCTTTCTGTCGTGTTCTGTCGCTCTCTTTTGCGATCGTTCACTCGGGACCCCGGGTGTCGGCGCACGGGATTTGCCACTCCTCCTCACCCACCTTTACCCCCCTGGCCGATACTCCAAGCGTAGCTCATTCAGTGGCTCTAGAAGACAGGGCCTTCCCACTCCCCAAACGCCATCACTAATCGGCTAGAAACTGAGGGAGAGGGAAAGCACCGAGCTGTTGGAATCATTAGTGGGTAGACGAATAGCTATACTTCGTTTCAACTTAGGTCCGAGCGCGGTCGATGTTATGAGCCGAAGGGCCAATCAAACAGCGAAAGAGGCACACCGTCATGGCGTGCTCTCTGCAGTTGATAGGACCAGCCTGGATTCGCCGTCTCTCTGTGCGTGCTCCTCCGCCGGCTAGTCCCATCAAGCACAGAGAGCACGCCGTGACCTTACGCTCTTTACGCTGTTTGATTGGCCCTTCGGCTCATAACATCGGCCGCGCTCGGACCGAAGCTGAAACGAAGTATAGATGCCGTTCTCTCGACTCATTGTTCGAATGCGTTTGAACACGGACGCCGGCGCTTGACGTTCGAATTCCGCGTTCGACGAGTGAGTAGAGACATAGGCCGTGTACCAAAACGTACTCGATCTCACTCTAGGGTAAAGGTTCTGTACCTTGGCGTTCGAAAACCTGCCCACGTCCAGATCCGTCTTGTCACGGGATACGATCCGCCGGTGTAACTCGGATCCATTCGAGCAAGAACACAGCCAAAGGCAGCTAGCTAGCTTGGCGTCTGCCCACTAATCATTCCAACCAGAGTTCGGTGCTTTGGCGTACCCGCCGCGCTTTGGTCTCCCCCTCTCTCCCGTTTCTCTAAACACAACCCTCAAATATGGCGTCTAACGAATGAATACCCCAGAGAGTACATGCTCAGAACGAGCTCACCAGAAGGGGACGAACACAATACAACGTTGTGTTGTGTTCGTCCCCTTCTGTGTTCCTGAGTTTCGGGTTCTATTACCATGATTCGTCTGCTTCTTTTGTGGGAGTTGCGGTGACGTCAGAATGCCGAGCTCTGAATAGACGATTGCAAGCTGGGCGACTGGCCGCCGCCATGTCTCTGCTCGAGCAGGCACGCCCGTGCGATTACGAACTTGCGAAAGCTACGTTCACCCGCGCGTTGCACGCGCTTGCACGCATGGGGCACCACTTGTGGCGCCATGCTTGCAATTGTCTATAGCTCAGGGTCGCTAAACTCGCGGAACCAAACATTCTTTGCTTCCTGACGTAGCGGGGGGAGTGACCAAAAGAACGCCGCAAAGTTTCCTCCTCCCTGCGCGCGCTCAACTTCGCAACTTCATGTCACATTCAATTGGGGCGCACGCAGCACCGGGAAAGTGCTGCCCCCAAGGCCGCGCCACCGCGCGGGTGCAGCGTATGACGCACTACCAAGTGAACACGAAGCATTCCGCCGTGCAACGCGCTTAGCGCGGTCACTTCAAGGGCAAAACATAAACGGGTGGACCACTGAACAAAATCCGCCGCGAGTGGGGCGGCGGCGCGCGCCAGCTAGCGAGAGTCTCCCGAGTCGCTATGTTTACCAAGGCCAGGAAGACGAAGCGTGGGAAAGAAGGGGCCGAAGGAGGCGGAGAGCGGTAGCTCAAGGCCGCGCCGGCCCGCAGTGCGCAAAGCTGCACGGTCTCCTTTCGACGGTGCAGCTGGTGCTGCAACGCGCCGGTGTCGTGCGCCGCACCAAGTCCCAAATGAACGTAGTGCAGCCGCACCGACACGACCATGTGAACGCGACGGGTCCATCGGTGCAGCGCGGTGCGGTGTGGTGCGCCCCAATTGAATGTGACATTAGACGAAAAATCCCCCGCGATCCCTAGGCGGTGCACGAGAGCACGAGACAGCGCGGGGAGGCGAGCGTTCATGCCGCTCGCTGTGCGTTGTCTTTGGGCTCTGTAGCGCCGTTGAGACGAAATTCGATCCCGTCATGCCTCGCTCAGTCGAGGAGCGAGAGCAGACGACAGAAGTTCGTCTGCTACGATGAGGCATTTGCACAGCGGAACCGAAAAAAAAGGAAGATTTTCTGCTCGAAATCGCGTCTTCCGGGCTACAAACTCAAACGCGAGCTTGAATTGTAAGCGTCTGATATTTCACGAAGGGAGGAATCGACGACCCGTGCTTTATTAGCAAAATTGGAGTCGGTATGTTGCCGTACAGACGCTGAAACCTACAAGTGTGTTATGAAAGGCTCAGGACAAACACAGAGGCCGCGAGGTCTCACATCATCCGTGTGCGGGTGAAAAGTGGAACATTTGTCAACAAAGCTCCCACAACAGAAACATGTGACGCATTCACTCAGCGTCCGGGAAAGCTAAACATGGAAACGTTGCCCGAGGCTTGAGCAAAGTCATATTTGAACGACAGCTATCTTGCCCCGTCAATTTTTTTTCATTTTTTTTTTTTCAGAAAGCTCTCGTTCTTAACGCCCTCACCAGGGAAATAAAAAGTCTTACGAAACGTATTGCTACATATTCCAACGAACTATATTTAAGCCGTATCCTTTCAGTGGTTCACTCATAATACCATGCTTAAAACGAAGCAAGCTCTTGCGTGTACAGTGCCATCAATTGTCTCAAGAGTATGCTGTTTTGAAGTCAGCTGGTTTCGGAAACTTACACCGTCTGTAGATATTTCTGACAGGCAAGTTGCTTAATTGGCAGTCATCGCAAATATAAGTTACACGTTGTAGCAACCAACGTTTATAGATAAACGATGGCAGTGACTGGGCACTCTCGCATTCCCACCCATCACGTCGAACAAAAAGGCGCTAGTTTCGGTTTGAGGTAGGTACTTTTCTGATATTTGATATTTCTTTATTTAACCCTTGAGACTTTGGACATCACAGAAGGCCAGTGGCCCGTACCCGTAGGTCTGTGGCACCCGTACCATACAAGACATTTACACACACACACACTCATACATGCACACACACACGAATAAATAAGAATGGAACCGAAATGGGAAGAGGGGGAGGCAAGCGTCGCAATCTAGTAGGCGCGGAGGGAGCGCACAGAGTCCCTGCAGAACTCCTTTACATTTATCTCGCCTTCCAGGACACTGGCTGTCAGCGCGTTTGGCAATGACTGTCGGTGACGCTCTGTGCGTGCAAACAGGGGTTGATAAGCGCCATCACGGGTGTGCCGGAGTTCATCACACAAGGGAGGGGGACGCTGGTCAGGGCAGGTTATGCTGGCAAGCAGCCTGATGGACGCCACTTTCCGTCGGAGGGCCAGAGTGTCCCAACCTACAGCTTTGATCGACTGGGGAGTCCGCATGTCTTTGCAACAGGGAGGGCGCGGTGGGGGGCCTCTGCACAGGACAGTGTGTGCAGCGGGACGTTGTACACTCTCTAGTGATGCAATGAGGCTAACCTGCGAGGGGTCCCATATTGTAGAACAGTATTCAAGCTGAGGAAGAACAAGCGCAGTGAAAAGGTTCTTGAGGGTATCGGCTCCGGCACCCCTAGAGATTCGAGTGGTAAAGCCCAGCATCCTCCTGGTTCTTGATAACACGTACCTCGTTGATGTGGGTAGTGAACTGGAGTCGATGGTCGAGCGTAACGCCCAGCAGTCTTGTTTGACGACTGCGGTGAAGGGCGTCGCCAGCAATGGTTAGTATCTGTTGCTCATCAGGTTGTTTCCTGTGAGAGACCAGCATGGCAGAGCATTTGGAACAGTTCAGCGGTAGGCGGTTTATCAGTGACCATTGGTGTATACGGTCAAGGTCCTCTTGCAGCTCCCGATAGCGCCTAAGGCCTAGGGCAGGTTGTAGCAATGTGACATCATCAGCGTAGAGAAATGGGGTAGATTTCAAGGAGAGCACCAAGTCGTTCACGAAGACATTGAACAAGGTCGGGCCCAGGACGCTGCCCTGGGGCACCCCAGACTGAACGTCGGTAGCACAGGACGTGGCTCCACGGAACACACATCTCTGACTGCGGTCGTGCAGAAAACTGGACAAGAACTGAAGCACCTGGCCCCTGATGCCCATGCTCAACAGTTTGTGAAGGAGAATGTCATGGCTCACCCTATCAAAAGCTTGTCTGAAGTCCAACTGCACAAGTTCACAGGCGACTCGGTTGTCTAGAAGGTTGCTGAGTGTGTGCACTACGGTCGCCAGTGCCAGTTCGCAGCTGCGTCCAGTCCTGAAACCATACTGGTGCGGGGTGAGGAGCCCTTTCGACTCGAGGTGCTCCAAAAGGTGTTTATTGACGATGCGCTCCATTGTGCGGAACACAATGGAAGTAGACGATATAGGCCGGTAAGAGGTAACTGATGACGCAAGTGCCCCGTGTCCCTTGTGTATGGGGGTGATGAGGGCGGTTTTCCAATGGCTGGGAACTGAACCAGCGGTCAAGAAGTTATTGAACATCACAGTCAACACAGGGGCCAGTCTCGTTGCACCTGCTTGAAGCAACGTGGGGTGAACACCATCTGGCCCTGGTCCCTGGGATGAATTGATGCGTTTTATGGCCTCTGCAGTATCCTCAAGAGTGATTATCAAGGTTCCCAGGGTATCGGCAGTCAGTTGAGGGTCAGGCAGGGAAGGTGCTGAAGAGCGCTGGGTGGGAGCTGCCCACACTGATGAAAAGTGATTGCTAAAAAGGTCTGCGATGGCCTGGGGGTTCTTATGAGATGGCCGTTCTCGGTGAACTCTGGCGTCGAGCTGGTATTCCTCTGATGCTTGACATAAGCCCAGAACAACCTTGGAAAGCGGACTGCCTTTTCAGCAACAGTTTGTAGGTATGTCCTCTGCGAGGTATATATCATCTTTTTGAGCTCACTCTGCACCTCTCGTGCATGCGCAAGTAGGGGGGCCTTGCGCGGACCCTTTGCACATTGTGCCTTGCGAAAAAGTCAATGTTTCTCGTGGGACAGACGGATAATGTCAGGGGAGATCCATGGGTGCAGTGACTTCTTCCTTTTTGTCTTGGATGGGACACATTCCTTTTTTATGGCTGCCATGATGTCAAGGAAGCAGTCATATGCATCGTCGGTGGGAGGGTTGTCAAGTACTATGCTCCATGGGGCAAGGTGCAGCAAGTTGTAGTAATGTTGAATGTCCATTCGGGAAAACTGTTGGATGACCTTGACGCGTAAGGCCCTTCCCTAGGGAGAGTTAAAAGGCATTCTAGGGATGTGGTCTGATGGTCTGAGTTTGCGAGACGGGGCTGCAGACTGCACTCGCGGATGAGGACCGGGTTGGTGACAAATGCCAAGTCGAGGAAGGATGAATTCCCAGCTAAAGAGGTGTAGGTGGGATGTCTGCATACTTGTACGAACCCCGTTGTCTCCATGATATCAAGTAGCTCGTCGTCGGAGCTTATCGATGGGATGGGGGCCGTTGTGTCCGTCCAGTCCACGTGTGCATTGAAGTCCCCCACCACGCAAACGCTTGAGTAGCTCTTGACACTAGCACGTGCCAGGGACTGGCTGAGCAATTCATAGGAATCACGACGTGAGTTAGGGGGGCAGTAGATGCAGGCACATAACGTCTTTCCATGTTGGAGGCTGATCTCAACAAAAACAGCCTCGAGTCCGTCCGTCTCGTAATCCCAACGTCTACGGCAAGATAAATTATTCGGAACAACAATCATGACTCCCCCACCGCTCGAGGCTCTGTCCTTTCTGTAAATAGTGCGATTGCCGAGGTTTCCAATCTGGCCGTCGGGTATAGACGGATCCAGCCAGGTCTCGCAAATCGCAAATACTGTGTGGGGGTTGGCCTCAAGCAATACGTGGAAGTCCAGTGACTTGTTTTTTATCGAGCGAACATTCGAGAACCACAGCGTGAGGCTGTTGTTCCGCAGCCCATGAGCTGCAGGCTGAGGAACAGTAGGGCCCCCCTTCGCCTGTGGTACGGCATCAACGCCGGTCACGGGAATTCTCTTGTCCATCAACCTCGATATGCGGATGACACCGCTACCCTTCCCAGGAGGCCGGTGAGCATCGCCATCTCCACAGTTGGTCGGAGAGTCGTCGATCAAGACATCAAAGGGCTTGCACCTATAGCGGCATTGGTGGGTGAAGCAGCAGGTGGGGACGTATCAGCCTCGAAGAGGTCGTCAGGGAACTGGGGCAACGAGCAGACAAGGCACAACCACGGGTCGCTGGTAGAACCCAGCCGTCGGTACTGCGCCAGTGATAGGTGGACGTGTAGTATTTCAATTTTTTCATTTAAGTCTGGCTCGTCACACTAACTAGATGGCGCCACGTTCTGCCACAGCAACTCCCGTAGCCGGGCGGCGCTATTGTACACCCATCAGGCCCGTGCCCCGGGTTGTTTCCCCCTGAATAAAAGAGTACGTGTTTGGACCTTGACCTCGACTGACGTCCTCTCTTCCGGGCGTTCCCGCCCTTGGGCCCCGCCGGCGCTCGCCGCATCAGCCTCATCACTACGGCATGTGAGACCTCGTTTCTTCCGCAGGCGCACGTAGGTCCTGCGCTCCTCTTTATTTTCACGGGTGACCGTTTTAATACTACAGGACGCAACTTCGATGAAACCATCCCGCGCAGGAGTCGCAGCAGAGCGCAGCCTGGTTGTCCCGCACACGCTTCATGCAACGGGCACAAATAGGCTGATGAGGACCAGGGTTCGACGCAACTTCACCGGCGATCAGAATGCACCAGACGAAGTGATGCCGACGAGCATGACTTGTGAAGTTCTCTGCGCAGTATCGGCGGCGTTCCGCGGCAGCCTGCCGAGCCTGCTGCGAGTGGTCGGGCCTACTAGGCCTAGCCTGCATAGAGCTGACGGCAGCCCAGCTGGAAAAGGACAGGGGAACGCCGGTCCAACCTTGGGGTAGACTTGCTTGAAGAAGGCTGCCAGGGTACTTCGGGCCAACATGAGCGACGCCCGTAAAGTTGTCTGTCCGCAGCTTCAGAAGTGTGGCGAAAACCAACAAAAAGCGGAGCCGTGAGAACGTGCGTGCGTCCGCCATGTTAAAATGGTTAAAACGATCGTAACCATCGTAGTGAAACCATTTGAAATGAGGCAGTAAACAGAAACAAAGCCAAAAGCTAAACAAGTCTATATTTCATATTTCAAAGTTACATTATACGTTATGTAAACATTGACGACCCGTCGCGAAGCGAAGCGATCGCTCGCCTTGATCGCGCGTAGAGAACAGAGCAAATAATGGCAAATAATAATAATAATATCGCTGCGAAGCGATTATAACAACATCTATGACGACAGCATCAGTCTGCACTCGGTGCATTCGGCCAGTTCATTCGGGGCCGGTTCTCCGTGCAGCACTCCGCGGGTGCAATGCATTAGAACTCTCACAGTGCAAGTCTGGATCGCCGATCGGGAGCCCGTCACTGGCATCACCGGTGGCCATTGCTTGACAACAGGCAATACACGCAACTCTAAGGGAGAAACACGCAAAAGTAGGAAGCTTGTACGCGGTGCTCGAGGGCGAGTATTTTATGACGTGCTGCGATCATTATATCGGATGCTTGTAGATCAAATACACATTCGTCGAACGTTCGAACATCGATTAAAAAAAAAAATCGGCCGGAGCACCACCTACTTTACCGACGTCGTGCTTCGGTTGCTAAATAAACGACACGTTCAGCGACTGAACGGCACGCTCCGAGTTTTAGTTTGTCACGGAAGCCCTCACAGCAGTTCAAAGAAAAAGCTTTCACCAGAAGTACTATGTACAAGCGGTTAAAACGATGCCAATGTCCCCAGTAAAGGCCTTCCAACTTATCGTTTGCTGAGCTCTGATGACTCCGTGATCACGTAATGACTCCATAATAACTCTCGGTAACTCTTGTCTCATTAGACACATCACAGTTAACGCCTAACCAAAGTCGCCCTCAACCACACAACATTTATTTAAAAAAAGATTGGTATTCTAACGCGTTTAATGTTCTTGCCCACAATATTAACTGTTATTGGCGGAAAACGCGATATAAGTTTCATGGTCGAGAACAACCTACTAACGTAATAAAATTGAGTTTTCCTGTTTCTCCTATAGCACGCATTAGCTCGTGTCAAGCGATGACTGCAGGTGGTGCCGCTCGACCCCAGCAATACAGGCCTCTACCCGCGATCCAGCCTCCTGAGAGATCAGTGGTGCCAGTGCTATTAGACATAAATGGTTTATTTGCATCGGTACGCCCATACCTGCTGGATGTCGGGACGAGGCGCAAAACCTACATCCGGCCAATATTAGAGCCGGTTTTCGGCCGAAATTGCCTCGACACTGGCCAAGTAGCGACGTGCTGTTTCGGCGACTCGTTTGTGTAATTTATTTGTTCAGTCATATTATTGGGTCCCGGGCCACTGTGTACATCCCATAAAAAAGTGTACTGTGGTAATTATACCTTTATGAGAAGGAGTATTGTAGTTTTACATCTCTATAAAAAGATGTGGTGCATTATCACACGTTTTAAGAAACGTGTTAAAAAATCACACAATTTTAAGGG
This sequence comes from Ixodes scapularis, assembly GCF_016920785.2. Lineage (NCBI taxonomy): Eukaryota > Metazoa > Arthropoda > Arachnida > Ixodida > Ixodidae > Ixodes > Ixodes scapularis. The sequence goes on from NW_024609857.1 coordinate 160,044,746, forward strand.
TGTGAGGTTTACATTTTTTTATAAGGTCTATCGCTACACTTATTAGGGTGTTAGTCATGGGACACCTCACTTATATGTATAACGGTGGGAACATGTTTAATGTGTTATACCTCCAACTGAACAAAATCTCCTTCATGTGATTACATCGCGTGCCGATGAAACGATCTGTCGATGACACGTTGTTCGATGAACTGATTTGACCGCCAATGCGTGACGACTGCCAGTCATACCTCGGCAAACCTCACTCATGAGGGCCCTCACTCACCCTCACTCACCCTCATCTTCACAGGCGAGGTGAGGGTGAGTGAGTCTCTGAACCAGGAAAATTCATGAGTGTGAGGGTGAGTGAGGGCCGTGAGGGCTGTGAGGGCCGTGAGGGCCGCGGGGGCCGCGAGGGCCCTGAAAACCATGAGGGCGGTGAGGGCGGTGAGGGCGGTGAGGGCGGTGAGGGCGGTAAGGGGTATGAGGGCCATGAGTGCGTGAGGGGCGTCAGGGCGGTGAGTGGCGTGAGGGCCATGAGTGCGTGAGTGGTGTGAAGGCGGTGAGTGCGTCAGGGATGTGAGGGCAGTGAGTGGCATGAGAGGCGTGAGGGCCGTGAGGGCGGTGAGTGCGTGAGGCCCCTTCAGACCGAGCATCTTTCTCAGCAATTTTGGTATTAAAGGCCGGGTTGTTCTCTAGCTTTCCCTAGATCGACACGAATTGCTGAGATCGCGTCTGGCTCGAGATAAGCAAGCAACTCGGAGCAATTCGAATGCGTTTGTAGCAGTAGAGTAGATTGTTGAGCTGTTGGGCTGTAGCGGCTGCATCCAATCAGGGACGCAAAATTTTCAGGTGATACCTCCTGCCGGTGATGATGACACCGAAAGACTTGGTTCTGGTTTGAAATCGATCGCTTTTTTGGAAATAAACTGTTTCAGAAAGGTGCATTAGTATTCTTAACTAGATTTAAATGCATAAAAACACGTTTATAACGCGTAATTCTGTCTAAATAGAGCAAGAAAAATAAAATTCTATGATGACGATGGCAAATTGCAGCAATTGGTTGCTGCGTGTGATCGCGGGCGGCCCGTGTTGCTGGTGTTGCGACGTAAAGTTTCTGGGCGAAATTGCCCCATCTGAAGCTGGCCTGAGTGGCGTGAGGGCCATCAGTGCGTGAGGGGTGTGAGGGCCGCAAGGGCGGTGAGGCGCGTGAGGGCGGTGAGTGGCGTGAGGCGGTCAGTGGCGTGAGGGCGGTGAGTGGCGTGAGGGCCGTGAGGGCGGTGAGGGCCGTGAGGGCGGTGAGTGGCGTGAGGGCTATGAGTGCGTGAGGGCCGTGAGGGCGGTGAGGGCCGTGAGGGCGGTGAGTGGCGTGAGGGCGGTGAGTGGCGTGAGGGCGGTGAGTGGCGTGAGGGCCGTGAGGGCGTGAGGGCGATGAGTGCGTGAGGGCCGTGAGGTTCAGTAAGGGTGAGTGAAGGGCCGAAGGTGAGTGTAACTGTGAGGGTGAGGGTGAGTGAGGGGCTTAGGTGAGTGTGGCTGTGAGGGTGAGTGTGAGTGAGGGCGACCTAAAATGCCGACCTCTGCTGCCAGTAAAATTTCGGGTAAATAATTCTGCCGGCTCCCGAGAGACTCGACCCTACCCAAGAATTACCCCGGTTCTTGTTTGTTTTCCAACATTCTGAACTGTATTAGCCCCGAGAGCGAACACAAGCGTCGCTGCGGTCGCCGCGCCCTGATTGGGTGAGGTGTACCGTGACGGCAGGGCGATGACTCCGCTCCGCGATCTCGCATCGGCTCGCTTCCCAGCACCGGTTTCCTGGGTTGGCGTTGTGTGCCGCAAGCTCTTCGAGGAGCTGGACTTCGTATACCCGGTGTACAAGACGTTGAGTTAGGCCGATATTGACGTGCTTCCGTACATTTTATAAGCCTGCTTGTCCCTTTTACCTTTAAAATTGGGTTACAAATCCCGAAAGCTATCGGCGGAGGCAATTCCGCCGATGAACCTCCCTGTTTGTCCACACGACACGAGGCAATTTTGCGAGGGATCGGTGAAGCGGTGGCGGAAGTGTTTCAGACGCTGGAATTCTGTTCCTTGCATGTTCATGATTTAGAACGATATTACATCCCACTTTCAAGGCATTTGAAGGGGCATTTATATCATGGGCCTTTGGGCGGTCGGCAAATTAGTTCGCGACCCCGACTTTGCGCTGCCACTCTGCATGCGCTGGTTCGCCGATGTTTTAAAGGCCCTGTGTCTGATTATCTTTGAAGTGCTCGTGGAACAGGGATGTTTTGCATAAATGTAGCTTCTTCGTGAATTAATTATATAATTTATACACGTATGCAGGCATATTTCTTAGAAGATGCACAATTACTGGAAATTAGTTTGTATGGTAGCAGCAAAGACGGCCGAATTGCCCCCAGTTGCCTGTATGATATGTGTTGAACTGCCCAAAATATGCACAGCAATAGTGCCGTAATTTGGAATGTTTATACTTTTTCCTGAAATTTTTATTCCAGCCTTGGGCATTCGGGAAATTCACCGTTTAGTCTGAATTGTTATTTCCAATTAAAAGAGACACTGCTGCAGGTCTCCAAAAGCTTTCTCAGCCTCCAAACTCCCTACAGCTGGACTCTCTGACAACAGAGGAAAACAGGAGTAAAAGCAAGCATTCGATTGTCTGTCCAGTGGTAGATGCAGCACTAGTAGCAGAAAATGTGGAACCTGTGAAGGGCGACAGTCTGCGTGAGAAAAGCTTCTGGTATTTCAGCTTTGAGACAATTCGATTTAAGTAAAATCTCAATTTTAGGGCTTAAGGGACTGATAACGATCTAGACACATTCGCTTACGTTTGTTATACATTACTTGAGGGTTGATATAAACAAGTCCACAGATACCACCCGTGTAGTCCATTGAAATACTATCCGAATCCAGCAAAGTTCAAATGCGAGCAATGTATATAACAAAATGTTCCTTGCTTTTTTTATTTTGCCCCTGCACTTGGGCTGTCTTACTTGTGATTCTCTCCCCATGGCCCAGGCTGTATTTAGCATGTTGCTCGAGCAGCATGCAGCTTTTCTGCTTCGGTGATCTTGTTCAAAAACAGAGATACAAAACAAAAATAGTATACACAACCTGCCAATTCATTCAGACGATCAGCAGCATTTATTTTGCGAGATGTAAATCTATAGTAATGCTCCTGCAATTGTGGCCATATTTCTTCATTTTCATATACCAGCTGTGATTCATGCGTTGCCTGCCCTGTCAACCATGCTTAAAATGTTGGTTGAAGTTTCGCCTGTAGCTACAGGCCATACCTCAATAAAGGCACATATAAAAATTTACACTTCCTACAGAAAACATGCCAGAAAAAAATTAAATAGAAACGAGCGCGCCGACAGCTAGCGTCGTCACAGCCTCCACAGGGCGAGCGGCGCGAGTCGGGGAAAACTTCTCTCCTCGCCGTGACGTCACCCCGTTTTGCCGTAAGGGGGCGCCACGCGAACTTCTCGGGGCTAGGGAGGCTGTAGTAGCTGTAGTGAGGGTGGGCGCAACTCAAAACCTGGAGAGCGTTTGCCTTTTAATGGCGGCGCCTGAGGGAGAGGATTCGAGAAAGGATATGCGCCAGTGTTGCCTGCACGAGAGCAGGCGCCCGCTCTGTTGCAACTCTGTTGCTCCATGCGCCTTTCCTCCTCTCGCCTCCCATTGCAAGCAACGAGCGCCATGGCGCAGCCTCTCTCGCTTCCTTGTCGCTCCGAGAATTGCAAACGTCGAGCGGAGAAAGCAGGGTTGACAGACAAGCAGCAACGTCCAAGATGGCGGAATTTACCATTTTTCGCGTTAAAAAAATACTTAACCTATCGCAACAAAACTGGTGGCTATGGAAAAGTAATCATTTATACCTTGTGTAAATTATTCAAGCACCTGAATGGGCTTTTATGACCCGAGTTAGGAAAGAAAACGACCCTTTGCCCCATAGACTCCCAGCAAAATTTAGCAATTAAATGGCGTCCATGTCCCGTGATCGCCGATCTAGCAGTTGCACCCACCCTCACTTGAGCCTCCCTACTCGGGGCTAATACCAGTTTATGTAGTACCTCTTCGGATATTACAGAAAAAAAACGATGGCAGTCGCAAAAACTCTGACAGCCCGGCTCACAGTCATGTGGGAGACTGACAGGTTCTCGTCAGTCGCCGCCATGCCTTGAAAGCTACCGGCTCCGAAGAACCGGAGCGCGCAGAGAACTTGTTGTTCCACAGTCATTGTAGACGCGATTGTCCGCCGCCTCAAAGTCCGGGCGCCGAACGAAGCTTGTCGCAGAGTCAACGCACAACGGCTTTCGATAGCCGGTACTGTCGCCGAAAGTCGTCGTCGGGGGGTTGAAAGGTGTCCCGGTGGTCTCGGTAGTGACGCCGACGGTGGCGGAAGATAAGCTCGGCCGCAGCGTACGGCACCGCCATGTTGACAAAGTTTAACTTCGCCTCGATCCGAAGCGAAGATTTCGAGCTCAAACCACGGCTCTCGCAAAGTTCAAAAACGTCACTTTGACGTCAGCGACAACTTCGACAAACGAGGTTTCTAATCACTTTTTTTTTTTTTACAGAAACTCTGGGGGGATTCGGGAAGTCAACAGGTCGCCTAGGGACATTCTGCAATGCATTAATTTCAGCTTGGCGTAGGGATGTAGGGACAAACGGGCGCTACGTAATCGGCGAAGCCGTTCAATCAGCGGGCTCCTCGCGCCCCTCACGCGCTGCACGCGCGCCCCTATGAACTTTGCTACATTCTGTCGCTCTCAAAGAAATGAGCGTTCTAATTATTGACACAAATACTTTACTAGGGGGAATACATTCCACTCCTCTCAAATACAATAGCCTCAGCGCGGACAGGCTTTCTGGGCTTGGCGAGAACCTTCTATCGTCGGGGAGGTCTCGGCTATCGATTTTATTGATGCTCTACATACCAAATTCATTGTTGTGGAAATGCGCGAGACACGTGCCGCGCACCACTTCTAAGAATAACATGGCATCTAAACTCTAGCTCAGTGGTGCGCTAAATTCTTTGCTGCGCTGTGCCGCCATGATCTTCCCAAGGGTCGCACGTTCCACGTGCCTCGTGCATCGACGCACCTTGCGCTACTTTTGAAACATGAAGGGGCTTAAAGGAGCGATGCAACAATTTTTGTACTTTGCGCAAATACCGCTTAAAACGGATCCCTAACGTCAATGACCTATGAAACACGCGTTCGTTTTTCACCCCACGCAATAGAAGTCCCAGAAAAAAAAAATAAAGAAAAACGAGCAGCGTTCACCCCCTCAACTCGCAGCCAGAACAAGCGGCCACGTGATCTGGAGCCGATTATATGCCGCCAGTGTTGATCATAGCCACGCGCTGGGGTTGGCAAAGCGCAGGACACGCGCTGAGTTCCAGACATTGTTATGGCTCGGCTGTTGTCGTCGTTGCAGCGATTGGACACGGGTCACTACCCGAATGCTTCTTGAGCTAGCAATTATCACGAGCCCGAGTCGAGTGCCCAAGCAATGCTCGGGTCCAATCTATGAACCGCATTCAAATATCGTCACTTGGGTGTACTGCGATCCCCACGTTACGTCATAAAATTTTTCAAAGGAGAGATTGAATGAAAATGATCGCTTTTGTCCTTGAAATTACACCGCAACAAAACAAGTTTCTTGGCCAGTGGCGTTGCGTGTGAGTATCCTTGAGTCCCACCGCCGCGGTCGCCGCGAACATCCACGTGCACTTGCGCGTGGACTGACGCGGACCTCCAATCCGTCAGGGCTGGATTTGGCGCTGTAGGCGTTCTGTCTAATGCAAATGAGCAGAGTGGAATGTATTCCCCCTAGTAAAGTATTTGATTGACACCTCGCTCAGCGCGACGTCAGCGTCGCGAGGGTCAAATTAGCGCGTTCCGCAAACTTCGGGCACAAAGTTGTGCTCGACGAGTTTAGTGACCCAGATCGAAGGACAGTGGCTACACCTCGAAGCAAGCTGTCTTGAGCTCTGCCCACTTTCCTTTGGTCAGAGCCAATCGGAGTTCGGTGTTCTAACATCGCCACAACCGCGGCAAAAGGAGCGGAGGAGGCTCGCGCTCCGCATTGGCAGGGCGCATGCGCAGTGCTCATACCTTGTGCGGAAACTGCGCGTTTGGCCCCACCTCGCGTGAGGGCTTGTCTGTAAACAGCGCGTTGGAGTTGACGCGTTTCTTACAAGTACCACTACTGACCATTTTTGTGACAACACGCAGGACACGTGCCACGAGCTGGTGCTCCGCCTCCATTTGCTTCTAAAGGCCGCTCTAGCCGCTCATTCACACTGGAAACGGATCCGCGTTCGCAAAACGGTTGCGAACGTGGTTGTATAAGGATCCAGTACAATTGTACGCGCACTTGATGTCATCGAGTGCGCGTGCAATAGACCATTTGCTATATTACTCAAGCATCAAGAAGAATGCAGGGATTGGTGTTCCACGCGCCACACGCGCACGCCTTCCCTGTGCAAAAGATTCGAAGTAAATAACCAAAATAAAGTGTTGACGAACGCACGTGCAAGATGCCATTTGTTTTAAGTATTTACTTTAGAAAAGTTACTACTGCTGAGGCCAGCACGTGCGGCGCATAGAACACCAATCCCTGCATTCTCCTTGATGCTTGGGTAATATAGCAATAGGTCTATTGTACTGGATCTTTATAGGAGGTATTCACTGGACGCCATATTTGAGGGCGATGTTTAGAGCGCATGCTCAGAACGAGCTCACATTAATAGCCTGCTAAGACCGGCAACCTTGATGGTGCTAAATGCACGCTCCAAAAGGACTGCGGAAGCTCGCCGTCAGCACGCGCTCAGCAGCAGCGCACACGGATATGGCCGCCATATTTCTGGGTGATGTCTAGAGCGCACGCTCTGAACGAGCAATAGACGCTTTGCAGCAGCTGTGCATGGGCGCCGCCATGACTGACCTTCAGTTTTTGTTCCCTCTTATTCCGTTCGCTTAACTTCGTCATTACCACAGCAGGACAGGTTATTGCCATTTTAGATGCTATTCTGTTCTTGTGCCCAGCATAGGCCCTTGTGAAGACCCGTCAACGCCCGCTTCAGTGGCTCGGCATTTCGGTAAGACAAGAGAAGGGCGGCTATGGCGGCTCAATCTGGCGCGTGTGTAAAGCGTCTATAGGCTGCAAAGATCGGCAATCTTGAGGGTGCGAAATGCACGTTACAAAAGTGTAGAGGTCGCCACCTATTGATTTTGTAAATAATCCGCCGCATTCCTGTGGCGCTCGCTCTCGCTGTACTTCTTGTCGCTTGATTAAATTCATTCCTCTGTGGTGATCTAGAACGTGTCGGTCGCATCCTGGCTCGCTACACCCTGTCCTCACGGTACGGGCCCTCAATCCATCAAACATGGTGTCAGAAGTGAACCGACCTCGACGCTAGCCTTCAGGACACTACAATCATGTCCAAGGAATCTAGCCCGCAGTGGGTCGGCGTCAATCTGCAGCAGCCGGACGCGTTCGACTTTTCGAACGTCGGGACTTGGCCGACGTGGCGAGACCGCTACGACGACTATGTCACCGTGTCTGGGCTTGGACAAGCGCCTCAAGACGTCCAGGTACGCTCCCTACTCTACTGTATGGGTCCAGAAGCTCGTCCGCTGCTCAACACGTTCTCGCTCGACGCGGCGTCCCTCGCCTCGTACACCGCAGTGGTTGCTCGCTTTACGGCGCACTTCGTGCATCCAGCCAACGAGCTCTACGAGTCTTCGCGTTTCCACAAACGCATCCAGCAACCTGACGAAAACGTGGATGCCTATTACGCGGAGCTGTGTAAGCTCGTGAAGCGCTGCAACTATCCGTCCGCGGCGATAGAAGAGCGTCTAGTTCGTGACAGGTTTGTCGTCGGCCTGCGTGACACGCGTCTCTCGGAGCAGCTGTGTCGGAACGCTAAGTTAACTCTCACTGAAGCCTGGACCCAGGCACATCAGTCCGAAGACGCCGATAAAGAGAAAGCGTCTGCGCGGCCAAGCAACGAGAGTTCCCGTGCAGTCCAAGTCGACGCTACGAAAAAAGATAAAGTTCCATCCCGTCGGCGCTCGGACGCCAAAGCAGCTCGTGCAAGCGGAGCCCAAGCCAGAGCAGGGCATCCCCGTGAGTCATCGGCTTGTTCGTTTTGCGGTCGCGCGCCTCACGCGTGTTCAGACTGCCCAGCACGGGACTCGCTCTGCAACTACTGCAGAAATTTAAGAAGGGACACTTCGCCGAAGTGTGCCGTGCAAAGAAAGTCAAGCAAGGCAAGCTCGGCTCTGTCCAGCTGCACGCTGTGGGAACATCCGCTAAAGCTAGGTACGTGGACGTCACCGTGAATAACTACACCGCGGAATTCAAGGTGGACTCTGGAGCGGAAGTGTCTGCTGTACCGAGTGACTTTCCCAACGTGCCGGCCAAGCTTGACAAGGTGGAAAGCCTGCTGACAGGACCCGGAGGTCAACCGCTGCGTGTCTTGGGGTCGTATCTGGCACGACTGCAGTGGCAAGGGAAGACAAGCTCTCAGCGGCTCTATGTGATCGACTCACTTTCCGTGCCTCTTCTGGGTCTTCCGGCGATTGAGGCTCTCAAGGTTGTACAATTCCTAGGTACTGTGGATGCTCCCGAGACAACACTACATGCCGAATTGTTTCGCGGACTGGGCACACTCAAGGACGAGTACACCATTCGCCTGAAGCCAGACGCCGTGCCATTTTCACTCAGCGCACCTCGTCGGATTCCCATCCCGCTGCGAGAGGTCGTCAGGCACGAGTTAGATAAGTTGGAGAGCGACGGAGTGATTCGTCGCGTCGACAAACCAACCCCATGGTGCTCCGGACTCGTCGTCGTCCCAAAGCCTACCGGAGCGTATCGACTCTGCGTCGACCTGACACGGCTCAACGAAGTGGTGCTCAGAGAGCGCCACATCCTGCCGACAGTTGAGCAGGTCCTTGGTCTCCTGGGCGACGCGGCCATCTTCTCGAAGTTGGACGCCACAGCAAGCTTCCATCAGGTCAGGCTGGCAGCCGGCTCGCAGGAGCTCACGACCTTCATCACTCCTTTTGGCCGTTATTGTTTCTGTAGACTCCCCTTCGGCATCCCCTCAGCGCCGGAGTACTTTCAAAAACAAATGGCCAGAATCCTCGAAGGTCAAGAAGGCGTTGCCAATATGATCGACGATATTCTCGTTTTTGGACGCAACCAGGAGGAACACGACGCTCGGCTCAAGCAGGTGTTGTCTCGGCTAGCAGGAGCTGGCATCACACTGAACAAAGACAAGTGCCGGTTTGGAGTCTCCGAGGTCTCCTTCCTGGGAGTTATTGTTTCGGCAGAAGGCATCAGGCCGGATCCCGGCAAAGTGGAAGCCATCCGGACCATGGATCCACCGAGTGACATCGTTGGCGTCAGACGCCTCCTTGGGATGGTAAACCACCTAGCAAGATTCCTGCCTCACATCTCTGACGTCACTGCCCCAATTCGAGTCCTCTTGAACAAAACTACGAGCTGGACTTGGCAGCATGAACAAGAAGCAGCCTTCGCAAAGGTCAAGGAGCTGCTCACTTCAGACCGGTGCATGGCCAAGTACCACCCGGCGTATGCCACGACGGTTTCTGCAGATGCAAGCTCTTTTGGACTCGGTGCCGTCTTGCTGCAGACTCAGCCATCGGGAGAACGTCGACCGGTCGCCTTCGCTTCGCGGTCAATGACAGACACCGAGCAACGATACAGTCAAACGGAAAAGGAGGCATTGGCGACAGCGTGGGCCATCCAGCGGTTCGACGAGTTCGTTCGCGGTATAAACTTCGACGTGGAGACGGACCACCAGCCCCTTGTTTCGCTGTTTGGAAAGATGGAGCTTGACATGCTACCTCCGCGGGTACAAAGACTTAGGCTCAAGACTATGCGCTATCAGTTCCAAATGCTCTATGTGCCTGGAAAGCTGCGGGCTACAGCAGACACCTTGTCGCGGATTCCTCCAAAGGCACCCTGTCCTTTGGACACTGTGGAACTTTTTGCCACAGAGGTAGTTGACAGCACCTCCGAAGTACTGCCTGTCAGCTTGGAGGATGTGAAGAAAGTACAATGCTCTGATGGCGAGTGCAGTGCACTGATCTCCTTTTGCCAGCGCGGGTGGCCGCAGAAGTCAAAGTTACCGCTGCATCTCGGAAAGTATGCTGCCGTGATGGATGAACTATCTGTTTGCAACGATGTTCTTCTTAAGGGTGCCTGCTTAGTCATCCCCTCTTCACTGAGGCTGCAAGTGCGGACGTTGCTGCACGAGGGACATCAGGGAATTAACCGTAGCAAAGCCCGGGCTCGAGAATCGGTATGGTGGCCAGGCATAACTGCGGAGATCACTTCCATGGTTACCAATTGTGAGCAGTGCGCCTCCACTCGTGTGAACTTGTCGGAGCCGCTGGTCTCCACCCCTCTCCCCGGTCGTCTGTGGGAAATGCTCGGCATGGACCTATTCCACCTCAACGGACAAGCCTTCATCCTGGTGGTGGACTACTACTCCCGATTCCCGGAGGTTGTAACGCTAAGAAGCACGACAGCTCAGGTTGTCATCGACGTGATCAAGAGCATCTTCGCTCGCCATGGAATTCCTCAGCGCGTAAGGTCTGACAACGCTCCACCATTTTCTTCGAGAGAGTTCACATCTTTCGCTGAATCTTACGGGTTTGACCACATCACCAGCAGCCCTCACTTCGCCCAGTCTAATGGAGAAGCTGAGAGAATGATCCGGACGGTAAAAGACCCCTTTCGGAAGGCAGATGACCCCCATCTCGCCCTCCTCAGCTACCGAGACACCCCGGGAGTGAACGGTTTCAGCCCAGCCCAGCTTTTGATGGGGAGGCAGCTGAAGACCCGAGTTCCTAAGCGCGACGAGCAGCTCCGTCCAAACTGGCCAGTGAAAGACAAGGTAGCCAGCAATGATTTAGTCTACAAAAGACAACAGGCTGCAGACTACAACCGGCGTCGCGCGGCCAGGGACCGGCCTCACTTCGAACCGGAGAGCAAGTCTGGGTGAGACCTGATCAAGTGCGCGCTACAGTGTTGAGTCCCGCTCAACGACCACGAAGTTATATTGTGGAAACAGAACGGGGTGGTGTTCTTCAGCGAAACCGCCGCCATCTTGTGCCTTTCGGTGGAGAGGCACAACCACAAGATCAGCCCGAATCAGCGCAACACGTCTTGGTTTCTGAACAATCACGACCTGCAAGCCCGACAGGGCCGCCCCCTGCCACTGAGCCGGTCCCGGTCCCAACCGACAGCGACGGTGTTGTGCGAACTCGTAGTGGCCGACGTGTTGTTCGGCCGACTCGTTTAAATTTGTGAAGTTTTATGTAGTGGGCTTCCTCCATCTTTCATCTTTCATAAAGGGGGGGGGGGGGGGGGGGGGGAGATGTAGAGGTCGCCACCTATTGATTTTGTAAATAATCCGCCGCATTCCTGTGGCGCCCGCTCTCGCTGTACTTACTTCTTGTCGCTTGATTAAATTCATTCCTCTGTGGTTTTCTGAAACGTGTCGGTCGCATCCTGGCTCGCTACACCCTGTCCTCACGGTACGGGCCCTCAATCCATCAAACAAAAAGAACTGTGGAAGCTCGTCATCAGCACGCGCTCAGCAGTCGCGCACACGGATATGGCCGCCAGTGAATACTTCCTATACAATCGCGTTCGCAACCGCTCTGCGAACGCGAATCCGCTTCCAGTGTGAATGAGCGGTTAAAGGCTGAACTCCATGGGACGAATATGCTGCGAAAAATCGACGTACAGTGCGCCTCAAACTTAACGCCGCCACGGCATTTGCCGTGTCTGACAGTCCCTGCGGCGGCCGATTGAAATATCTGAAGAATGTTTGGGTTTCCGTTTGCTTTCCCGTCCTCAGAAGGCATCCGAACGTTTCGGTCACACATTTAGCATTAAGTAGCTGACACGAGCTCAATGTTTGAGAACCCAGTGGCGGCGTTAAGTTTGGGGTGCACTGTACTTTGCCCGGCGGCTTTTGCTCTGCGCGTGGAATCACCAGAGTGTCTGCTATGTTGCGCGCAAAGCGAGCATGTCGTCGGGCGGCGTTCGTCAGTCATTCGCCGCATAATGGACCTTTTCCAAATATCGACGGCACCAGGCGGTGGCTGCACGAACTAAAAATTGAGGAAGTGACCTACCTGCGCTACCAATCGATAATGGGAGCTGTTTTACCACCCAAACGTCGTGTTTTTCTTTCCGTCCACTTTCTTTTTTTGTGTAACACAATTATATATATGCTGCAATTACGTGTTCTACTCGTCGATCTATAGCCTCATTCCGAATTTCCTCGATTTTTCGTGCCGACTTCCACCCCTTGGCATCGGGCGCTCGCGCGTGCGCAGAACGCTTCTCGGAAATGGTCCGTTCGCTCCATGGAGTTCAGGCGCGAACAAAAGCGACGCTGTGGTCGGCCTTCCGGGATTGGCCGAATGCTGACTATGACGTCAGCAAAGGTTTTCTCATCGACAGAAATAAGTGTAATGTACGAACTTCAATTTTGACGGTGTTGGCAGTGTTGTTTTCAGAGCGCAATGATCTCAAGCTTTCACCAAATAGACGCCGTATGGATTACCTTCGCAACACGGTATGTGCACTTTGTTATTAGTATGACATTTTTATTCTGACACGACGCTACGTCACTGTCGAGCTATAACAGCTCGTGGGAACTACAAGAGGCCGGTCGAACCTTTCTTTGACGAGTGTCACGTCAGTATCGAGTTGCAATCGCAAAAGATCGGTCTTGAAGCGCTTACGAAGACGCGCTTTAACAGTGCAAATCTATCACTTCGATCAAACGCGCGCGTCCGCTCCGAGTGTGAACAAGGTAATTGTGTGGCTCTTGCCACGCGGTTACCTGTTCACTCGCAGTTCAAACGTATCTTTTTTAACGTCGGCTCGCTCCTGCATTATCGAGGCCGCGAAAAACGCCGCGGCTGTTTGTTCCTATCTACGTCGCTTTGCAAACGACTGGCACGGGGCTTTTACCAACGGTGACAGTTGTGTTGACTGCGTAGCGATCGAGTTTGTAGCAGTCAAAGAAGCGTTGAAATCGCGTTAGCGTGGATATATCACTGCACGGACACGAACCCCAGACAAGCGCTGGTGAAAAGGCCGTCTTTGTTTATGAGAAACACTTGAACACTAAACATTTACAGACAGACAGGACACGACATACACAAAGCTGACCAAGCTGACTATCAACGAGTAATTAGCCTGTGTTTGTTATTAAAAGGTCCACGTGCTCCGAACTATGCCGAGCTTTCCGATTGGATGTTCGTGTTGCCGAAGACGCCGTCGCCATAGCAACAGCACCGGAAGTCGTCGTTTCTCCGTTAAAGGTCGTAACTTTCCTCAGCTTGTGAATTGACCCCGTAAGTGACTACGTCACAACATGGCGTCTGGGTCCAAACCACTGATCTCAATGACAACTGCTGGATCGCGCTTCTCCGCTTGTTCGCTGCAGCGCGAGTGAAGCCACCGGACTTCACTCGCTTGTGATGCGATTTGCGGGTTTGCTAGCCTTTTGCTGCGGTTTTCCAGCGTGCTGTAGACACGTTTTCTACTCATTCGTCGTCATTCGGCGAAGAAGTTTTTAGAGCGCAGCTCTTAGGGGCCCGTTTCCAGCCTGAGCGGCGTCGGCGTCGGCGTAACCGGGGGGGGGGGGGGGGGGTCACGTCACCCCTCCCCCCCCCCCCCCGAGGTCACGTGACCCCCCCTCCCCCAAGATCACGTGATCCCCACGGGGCCACGTGACTACCCGCAGGTGACGTCACCCCCCTCAGTACCCTTCCCTAGTCCTCCTCAAGAGCTGCGCTCCAATTCGGCGTTACAGGGATTTGTAAACGGCTTTCATTTTTTTTAAGACTGTGTATTGTTGAGACTTGTTGTTGTGAACACATGGAAAATTTTACGAAAGCGCAGTGCCGCAGGAAAAAGGCACAACTCGTTGTAAGCAAGGGTCTGGCGGCGTGCTCAAAGCTTCCTTGGCACGCTGAAGTGCCGTGTCTCTGTGCCTTCGAATCGACGTCGTGTGAATGTGTTTAGCGAGTGCAATGTGCGTGAAGCTTTATGTGCCTCTAGATCAGCGTCTTACTTTACTCTAACGAGCTTAGCGTCCACTAGCGACGGAAGATGGGGGGAAGGTACGTCTTTTTTTCGTCCTTAGACGATTTACACAACACCGTGCACAACTCCTCATCACTGATCAGTGCTGACTTATTATCAACCTACTTAATTGCACTCGACGTTTGAGCGCGGCTCGCCTAGTTGTAATTGGTCAACAGATTGCACACGACCATATCGGCCGTGCTTCAAAGATTTTCATTCTCGCCGTCTTGTACTTTTGCTTTCGAAAACCCTCCTTGCTCCACAGTGGTGCCCTATTCGTGCTCCCACGTAATCGATTAGAATAGATTTGGAACATAGCCATGGGTAATAGTACATAAGAACCACGTACAGATCTCCCCCCTTTTATTTATAGCAACTCACCGGAACAGCTGGACGATCCAGAACTCCGTGGCCTATACACATAAATGATCTAAAGGCATCTACGCGCGACACACGTTCAGAACTTTGCTGCGGCGTCAATTCTTGACCGGTATCCAAGCGTGCGAAGGCACAAAGATGCATCACTCGGCGTGACAAAGAAGCTTTGATCACGCCGCGAGACCGGCGACACTTGTTTTCGACGAGTTGTACCTTTCGATACGGCTTCACGCACATTGCACTCGCAAAACACATCCACACGGCGTCGATTCTAGGTCGGTATCCAAGCGCGCGAAGGCACAGAGACACGGCACTTCGGCGTGCCAAGGAAGCTTTAAACACGACGCCAGACCCTTCTTTCGACGAGTTGTGCCTTTTTCCTGCGACACTGCGCTTTCGTAAAATTTTCCACGAGTTCACAACGGCAAGTCTCAACAATACACAGAGCCTCAAAAAACTTCTGCGGCGAATGACGACGAACGAGTAGAAAACGTGTCTACAGCACGCTGGAAAACCGCAGCAAAACGCTGGCGAAACCGCAAATCGTATCCCAGCGAAGTTGCGTCCGGTGGCTTCACTTGCGGGAGCGGGAAGCGCGATCCAGCAATTGTCATTGAGATCAGTGGTCCAAACAAACCGTTGCTAAAGACGTTGCTATGGACTAATGCCTGGGGACTCCACATAAGGCTAGACTTTTGCTTACAAGTAAGTAAATAATTTCTTGTAAGCAACTTAACTTCTTGATATCTAATTACGAAGATGTTCTTGTCGTCTCAGTGTCGTATTGCAACGATGAAAGCCATTTCTGAAGTATAACACTCCGCTTTGCTTTGGCAGCCGACGACACGACAGATTTGTTGGCCTCTGTTGCAGCGGGCGTCTTCATTGAATTGCGTCGGTAAACGTGCGACAAAAACAAGTGCATCGGCATGGCCGTAAAAGCCTCCGCAATGTGCGCTTTTCTTTTTTTTTTTTTTCTTTTTTGTGTGTGTGTGAAGAATTTAGCTTTGTTCAGAGGGGCGAAAATGCCGTAAAATCAAACCACGGCATGGAAATCAGTTATGACGACGGCCTGAGGTGCATTACCGGTGTAGTTGCAGGCCAGCATGAGAAACAAATCTTACGCCTTCGAGGTAAGTCGTTTATTATTATTATTATTGAGGCTTGTACTAAATACTAAACTGAAAAGCTAGTCTGAACAGGAGGACATATAAAGAGCACAATGAAAAAAAAATCACCAAAAGTAGATATATAAGCATACACAAAATAACCGCATAGCGCATGGACACAGGCATACTTCTCAACGCTGCTTTACCATAGCAGTGTAAGACTACTGCAAGTTTGAGCTGGATTTTACTCTCACTGCTGCTTGCATGCAACTACTTTATGAATGTTATGGTAATAATATATAAATATACCGGCATATTTTCAAACAATATGACCGAACAGAATATGGGTTTTACGTGCTCTCAGTTGGTTTGGCCCTTTTTTAACATCAAGGCAACTGTCCTCCAGTGCTACAGGTACTCACCTTATGTTTTTTATCCAGTTCTTTCGCGCTCTGGGGTCTTACGGGAATCTGAAGAAACTGCAAGGACCTTTCTTCACGCGCTGGTTACAAAAAGGCACGAAGCACCCTCCCATAGCGCGAGTCCGCAAACAAAATTTGGGATCTCAACCGATCGCCTGAAGGGCTTTTCTCACAGGTGCAATGCGATCTTTTAGCAGACGATCATCTCGATCAACGCCCGGACTTTCAATAAACCATATTTTGCATCACACCCCACTATGAGTTCTTATAAGTGTCTGAAACTCATTATATTTCAAACAAATGCAATATCAGAATATCGTCTTTATTCACATGATTCAAACAACGGTGCCGGCTTGTGGCAGACGGCATACCTCTTGTATTCGTCGTCCGCTGCAGCCATCTTGAGGACCGGAAGTTGCAGTCGTAAATATTCCAGAAACAAGCGATTACCGGTACACTTCTGTCGAAACATATATGACATTCAAGCATCCTATATCTGTGATTTTTGCAACGAGGTAGAGGGCCTTAGAGTGATAAACTAGTATACCGTTCATCAGGCAAAAGTGACCCCCGATTGGCCGCCGCCATGTTGTACAATTTTGACCACTAGACACGTGACCAGGCCAAATCTATGACGTAACCAGACCAAATCTCTGGCGTCAACGATAAGATGGCAGCGCCCAGTGCGTGTCGGAAGCGTTGTGGGCGTTGATCGGAGTGTGTGGATTTCGTGAGCGGAATTCGGTTTTTCAGGGTTTTGTGTGCTCTCCCGCGTAGGAATAAGGTGAAGTAGGAGGGAATGAGGCTTTTCTTTTTTATTTAATTCAGAGTAAGCCAGATTCGGTCCCGTGCTTCTCGTACGGGCTCGGATCACTACCTCGGACATCGCTCGGTCGTTCGAGTTTAATTAAAATATCCGCAATCGTTAACCACGGGAGCTCCTCCATAATCGCTGAGTCGAAGGATACGTCGAACCCATCCGGAACGCGGAGTCTAAAGGTATGTAGGACGTAACCAGAACGCGGAGTTCTAACGGTACGGCGGACGTGCCCGGGCAATTTTCTTAGCTCGACCGTCAAGATTCGCATTTGAAGCAGCGAGTGAAGTGTTGAAATCTCCGAACTGCTCGGTGCTGAGCTAACTACGGACCACTTCACTATGTGATCCGTAGTGACGTGAAAAAGACCGACGGCGGTCACTCCGGGTGGACGGCGGCTCCCGGCCGCCTGCCGGGTGCCTACTGTGAAGGGGCGACAGTCGTGTAAGCAGTACTGTACCAGCTTCTCTTATAGTTATGTTGTTCTCAAGCAGCTTCCCGATCACTAAACCCCGCAAACGCGTGCCGAAATTTCAAAAGTTGTCTGCCAACCTGCAAAGCCTTGAACTCCCAGGGAATTTCGGATCATCTGGGAAAGTCAGGGAATCATTCAAAAAGTGGGCTAAATAAGGGAAGACGACTAGTGAAAGCGGCATGGCGGTTGCTCGTCGGCACGGCCATGCTGAATGACATTGCCGAAATGTCATCCTTCGACTCAAAAGCTCAAGGAATTTGATCAAAATAGTCAGGGAAAAACTTGAAAAAGTCGGGGAATTTGAAATCAGTAGTTTGTTAGACACAATGTTTGATTTTCTTGGCACTCCACGCGTTTTTACACACGACAGGCACACGCCCGTGTATCACACGGCAGCCAGGCCAAGCGGCTGCCAGCCACTTATGCAAGGTCGATAAGACGCAAGCGTGGAACGCTTTCGGACTGCTGTAAATACACCAGCGGGAGCGTCCGGCCGCAGTCCGACTGCCCATCCTAGGACACCCGACACAGACTCTGCGTCCTGGGTACGTCTGACGTATCTTTAGATTTTGCATCCTAGGTACGTCAGACCTATCTTTAGACACAGCGCCTGATAATAGTAGTGAATAGGGTCACGTTCAGTGCGCAAGTCACTTTATTACACTCGGAGAGCGGAATTCCATTCCCGTTGCGCAGGTAGTTCCCGAGCTAGGCATGCACTTGAAGACTATGTTTCACTCTTTCATAAAGCAAGCTTTGCGGGACCCCTCCGCCCTTGTGCACCCATTCGCAGGTCGTGTCGCCTTTCCTCACGTAACTCCCGCAGGTTCAGTGAGTTGCCGAGCCACTGCAGCCCTGGCGTCGCTCGGTACATACAAGAGGCGGCTCACGTCGGTCGTCCAGCAGCGTACTGGAGGGACACAAAGCTAGCAGCCTCCTTGGTGCACGCAAGACGAGGCTGAGCAGAGCTCCAAGCTCTTCTGACGCACATGTGCACTCCAATGAGACCGGTGTTGCACCCCGATTCCTAGAGATGTGGTCGCACTGGCAGTCTTGTTGGTCCCTGGGGGCCGTCGAGGAGTGCCAGAAAGCAAAATTCCATCCTTCTTGCGCAGGTAGTTCCCCAGCTAGTCACTTCCTTGACGACGTCGCACCCTCTCTGGAAGCAAGCTTCGGGATGCTCTTGTGCACCCATTTGCAGGTCGTGTCGCCTTCGCTCACGTAACTCCCGCAGGTCCAGCGAGTTGCCGAGCCGCTGTAGCCCCGGCGTCGCTGGTCGTGCATCCTGGTCCTGGTCGTGCATCAACCACCGCTGCCCATTTCCGCTGAGTGCTTGGGTGTGGTAGCTTGACGTGCTTTCGCAGAAAGCTGTATGCCTTTGCCGAGTAAAAATGGAGCGTGAGGGCAAACTTGCGCGCATCCTCTGTACATGCGTTTTTGTTGCGCCTGACTCTTTTTAAGACGAGGTTGCGCATTGTGTTGGTGAATGCATTGTCAAGTATGTCAACTGCTGGCTTAGGAAGTCGTTTCCTCAGTTCACGGAGCAGCGTGTTCAGCTTCCTAATCCTGGCCGTCTTCCGATTGATCTTCTTCTTTGCCTGTTTCAACAGTTTCCTCGCCTTCTGCAGCTTTTGCCTACTCGTGGCCAGGACCCTGTGCAGTCGTGGTGACACAGCTGCGTACGAGTGGTCACCGAAGGAAGTGTTGCGTCGCTTGAACACAGCTTCAGGGGGAGTCTCTGACGTCGTAGCCTGAGAGGGGGAAGTAACAAGCTCCAGTTTTCAGGTACTTCGGGCGACTAGTTGCACAACTTGCAAAGCTGTGTCTCTTGTATCTGAAAGTGGTGGTCAACGAATCACTAGAAAAGTGGCATCTTTGGGATCAAGTTGATAGGTTCGAGTAAAACATTCAGGTTCTTTGCAACACTTTCAACCACCACCATTATAATAATTCCATGGCATGCTGTATGCTTTTTACAATCATTCAATCATAAGTGGGTTACGTGTTTTCAGTATATACTGCTATACATAAAAATATGACCTCCAAACAATTTTTCTTGAAATCTGCAAAAACCGAAAGAACCCGAATTGAGCTTGCTTTGAAGAGAAATTGCACTTTCCACGGCAGGGAACCTTGATAAACGTCTGTACTTTTGTTGAACCACAACACCGACCGCACTGAACTGTCTGCGAGGCTGCTCTTTTTCTTTGGAAATTGTTTTCATGTGCTCCATTTAGCAACGAGTAGTGCATATCATGTTGTGTCTCCTAGAAACGCCACAGATATGCATTTGCTTTTACCACATAAGTACCGTGACACTCCGAGTTTTAGTCGATATAAAAAAAAGACACTGATAAGCTCAAAATTCGAGAGAACAAATAAGCACCAAAAAATCACCCCCATTTTTAAAAAAATAAAACTACGAGAGCACCTCAGCTTTCTTTCATGATGTGAGAATGCGTGAGCATTACCTTTGGCCGAGTTATATTGACGTCAATGAGCAAGGTTGACCCAATGAATAGCACACTAGTTTTGCGATCATGAGAGCCTAGGTTCGAAACCGGGCAGGGGATAATTTATTTCTAGGTTTATTTTTTGTTCGATCACGTGATTAATAATTAAGTCACATGACGAAAATGATAACGTGAGCACAGCTGTTTGTTTTTCTCTTATTTTCTTTTTCCTTAGATTGCGTCGCATTGGTCACGGCATTTGGACACAACTTTTGGTTACAGCTTTTTGCTGCACCCTTTGATCACGGCTCTTCTTTTGCTCACTGAGCCAGGTAATACTCACAAATTAAAAAACACCCAAAACATGGAACCCTATTCTTAAGCCAGAACTCCCAGCACCCCCTTTTTGTAGGTCAGTGCCAGTTCTGGCCAATGCATAAAAGGTGTGGTCACATATCACACTGCACAGTATAACCTGCCAAGAATGCATGCCCTGGCACACAGTCTTGTGGAATACAGGCAGTCTTGAATGTCACCGCTCGTTGTTCTGCTGACAGGTCTCACCCTCCAGAGAGGCAGCCTGGATCGACGACTGATCAGCCAACCCCAGGAGAGGCCCAAGCTGCTGCTGGTTCTGGAAGCAATGTAAAGCTGGTTACTTCCCCCTCTCAGGCTACGACGTCAGAGACTCCCCCTGAAGCTGTGTTCAAGCGACGCAACACTTCCTTCGGTGACCACTCGTACGCAGCTGTGTCACCACGACTGCACAGGGTCCTGGCCACGAGTAGGCAAAAGCTGCAGAAGGCGAGGAAACTGTTGAAACAGGCAAAGAAGAAGATCAATCGGAAGACGGCCAGGATTAGGAAGCTGAACACGCTGCTCCGTGAACTGAGGACACGACTTCCTAAGCCAGCAGTTGACATACTTGACAATGCATTCACCAACACAGTGCACAACCTCGTCTTAAAAAGAGTCAGGCGCAACAAAAACGCATGTACAGAGGATGCGCGCAAGTTTGCCCTCACGCTCCATTTTTACTCGGCAAAGGCATACAGCTTTCTGCGAAAGCACGTCAAGCTACCACACCCAAGCACTCAGTGGAAATGGGCAGCGGTGGTTGATGCACGACCAGGACCAGGATGCACGACCAGCGACGCCGGGGCTACAGCGGCTCGGCAACTCGCTGGACCTGCGGGAGTTACGTGAGCAAAGGCGACACGACCTGCAAATGGGTGCACAAGAGCATCCCGAAGCTTGCTTCCAGAGAGGGTGCGACGTCGTCAAGGAAGTGACTAGCTGGGGAACTACCTGCGCAAGAAGGATGGAATTTTGCTTTCTGGCACTCCTCGACGGCCCCCAGGGACCGACAAGACTGCCAGTGCGACCACATCTCTAGGAATCGGGGTGCGACACCGGTCTCATTGGAGTGCACATGTGCGTCAGAAGAGCTTGGAGCTCTGCTCAGCCTTGTCTTGCGCGCACCAAGGAGGCTGCTAGCTTTGCGTCCCTCCAGTACGCTGCTGGACGACCGACGTGAGCCGCCTCTTGTATGTACCGAGCGACGCCAGGGCTGCAGTGGCTCGGCAACTCACTGAACCTGCGGGAGTTACGTGAGGAAAGGCGACACGACCTGCGAATGGGTGCACAAGGGCGGAGGGGTCCCGCAAAGCTTGCTTTATGAAAGAGTGAAACATAGTCTTCAAGTGCATGCCTAGCTCGGGAACTACCTGCACAACGGGAATGGAATTCCGCTCTCCGAGTGTAATAAAGTGACTTGCGCACTGAACGTGACCCTATTCACTACTATTATCAGGTACTCTGTCTAAAGATAGGTCTGACGTACCTAGGATGCAAAATCTAAAGATACGTCAGACGTACCCAGGACGTGGAGTCTGCGTCGGGTGTCCTAGCGTGGGCAGTCGGACTGCGGCCGGACGCTCCCGCTGGTGTATTTACAGCAGTCCGAAAGCGTTCCACGCTTCCGTCTTATCGACCTTGCACAAGTGGCTGGCAGCCGCTTGGCCTGGCTGCCGTGTGATACACGGGCGTGTGCCTGTCGTGTGTAAAAACGCGTGGAGTGCCAAGAAAATCAAACATTGTGTCTAACAAACTACTGATTTCAAATTCCCCGACTTTTTCAAGTTTTTCCCTGACTATTTTGATCAAATTCCTTGAGTTTTTGAGTCGAAGGATGACATTTCGGCAATGTCATTCAGCATGGCCGTACCGACGAGCAACCGCCATGCCGCTTTCAAAAGTCGTCTTCCCCTATTTAGCCCACTTTTTGAATGATTCCCTGACTTTCCCTGATGATCCGAAATTCCCTGGGAGTTCAAGGCTTTCCAGGTTGGCAGACAACTTTTGAAATTTCGGCACGCGTTTGCGGGGTTTAGTGATCGGGAAGCTGCTTGAGAACAACATAACTATAAGAGAAGCTGGTACAGTACTGCTTACACGACTGTCGCCCCTTCACAGAAGGCACCCGGCAGGCGGCCGGGAGCCGCCGTCCACCCGGAGTGACCGCCGTCGGTCTTTTTCACGTCACTACGGATCACATAGTGAAGTGGTCCGTAGTTAGCTCAGCACCGAGCAGTTCGGAGATTTCAACACTTCACTCGCTGCTTCAAATGCGAATCTTGACGGTCGAGCTAAGAAAATTGCCCGGGCACGTCCGCCGTACCGTTAGAACTCCGCGTTCTGGTTACGTCCTACATACCTTTAGACTCCGCGTTCCGGATGGGTTCGACGTATCCTTCGACTCAGCGATTATGGAGGAGCTCCCGTGGTTAACGATTGCGGATATTTTAATGAAACTCGAACGACCGAGCGATGTCCGAGGTAGTGATCCGAGCCCGTACGAGAAGCACGGGACCGAATCTGGCTTACTCTGAATTAAATAAAAAAGAAAAGCCTCATTCCCTCCTACTTCACGTTATTCCTACGCGGGGAGCATACAAAACCCTGAAAAACCGAATTCCGCACACGAAATCCACACACTCCGATCAACGCCCACAACGCTTCCGACACGCACTGGGCGCTGCCATCTTATCGTTGACGCCAGAGATTTGGTCTGGTTACGTCATAGATTTGGCCTGGTCACGTGTCTAGTGGTCAAAATTGTACAACATGGCGGCGGTCAATTGGGGGTCACTTTCAGCTGCCAGTTTTTTTTGTAAGTTTAAATGCTACTTCTGATTTTTAAACATTCGGGTTTTCGTAGCGAAACCTCGCCACATGTATTTGCCCATAACAACGACCTTAGCAACCGCTTGTTTGGACCCATGACGTCACACTTACGGAGTCGTATTCTTTACGAACTTCGTAGCTAAGTTGTCGTAGGTAAGAGGTTTTTCTTATGAATCTGGCTTCATATTTTTAATAACAAACACAGGCTAACTAATCGTTGATACTCAGCTCTGTGTATGTCCTGTCCTGTCTGAGGGCAAAAACACAGGCGGCCTTTCCACCACCGCTTGACCGCTTGTCTGGGGTTCGTGTCCATGCAGTGATATCGACGCTAACACGATTTAAACGCTTCGTTGACTGCTACCAACGTTACTAGAACTAGGGGTGTCGCGAACCGGCCGCGGTTCGAGTTCGACCAGGTTCGACTTTTGCGACCTTTTAGTGGAAAGTTCGTCGAACCTTGTATTGAGGTTCGACTCGTGTGCGCATGCGCACACGAGTCGGGTTCGACCCTGTCGGGTTCGACCCTGTCGGGTTCGACACGAGTCGGATTCGACCCTGGGTTCGACCCAGTCGACCCCCAAAGTTCGACCAAAAAATCTGGTTCGATAAAAGTTCGCGACACCCCTAACTAGAACTAGGGGTGTCGCGAACTTTTGTCGAACCAGATTTTTTGGTCGAACTTTCGGGGTTCGACCCACTGATCTCTATGACAATTGCTGGATTGCGTTTGCCCGCTCCGCGAATGCGGTCACTGGCGGCCATCTTTAGGTAGAGTTATATCACCTCTAGCCAATGTAAGCTGCTGCAGCCGCTATCATCCATCCATGGCAGATAGCGTTTTGGCAGGTGGGTTGGCAGGCTGCGGTCAAAATAGCGTGGGTGATATTGCGTGCTTGATTAAAATT
Organism: Ixodes scapularis; assembly: GCF_016920785.2. NCBI lineage: Eukaryota > Metazoa > Arthropoda > Arachnida > Ixodida > Ixodidae > Ixodes > Ixodes scapularis. The sequence continues at coordinate 160,068,652 of NW_024609857.1, forward strand.
ATTTGACGAAACATGTTTTTGAAACCCGGCGTAAACAGTAGTCCGTTTTTTGAGGACCTGGTAAAAGTTTCACGAAATCGCAGCACCGGGAGAAAAGCAGCACAGCACGTATCGAAAGTCGCATCGAAAGAAGCATCGAAAGCAGACGACGGTACGGAGTCTGCTTTTGATGCGAGCTGCGCTGCTTTCCCCCGGTGCTGTGCTTTCGTAGAACTTTTGCCGGGTCCTCAAAGATGAGGCTACCGTTCACGCCGGGTTTCAATAATCTGCTTCGTCGAACAACTTCAATCAAGCACGAAATGTCACCCACGGTACAGTGTACTAGATCTACGGCTATGTTTATGGCAGCCTGCCGCCATTGCGCTGTCCGCCATATTACTATGATGGCTAGAGATGATATAACTCTACCTAAAGATGGCCGCCAGTGACCGCATTCCGGTCCATAGGAGGAGCTGGTCAAACGCGATCCAGCAAATAGACATAGAGATCAGTGGTTCGACCTACGAACTTTTCACCAGATTCGACCGGTTCGACTTTGTGGACAGTGTGGCCAGATCTTGATTCAAGCATGTCTAGGTTTGGAGAATTTCTTTTCTTATGCAAAGGGTTATTTTATTTTGTGAACAGCTGCAATTGAAAGAAACTAATTCTATTCACTGAAGAAGTTAATAACTTAAATTTTAGTACTGTATTCACTGAAATAGCCGATCAGCGCTGCACTTAATTCATCTCTTAGCCATTACCATCCAATCCGAAGCCAACTGGCCAGCCTGTCGAGCATGCGCACACGAGTCGAACCTCGATACAAGGTTCGACGAACTTTCCACTAAAAGTTCGAAAAAGTCGAACCTGGTTGAACTCGAACCGCGGCCGGTTCGCGACACCCCTAACTAGAACCACTCACTTGGGAAAATGCCATAGAGCCTGCTCTCAAAAAGTGGCACCGATCCGTGCTCGCGGACCGAACAAATGGCGATCGCAAAGCCGCCATTTCTCCCGCAGCGGCCACTCGAGGAACTGCACGTGACTTCTATTTCGGCTTTCATCGACCATTTTGGCGCCAATACAGATGGGGGTGGAAGAGGTTTGAGGAGTGCCACCCCCGTCTACCAAGCGGACGCGCCGCGAATGAAGACCGAAGTTAAAATTCACCTAGGTCGGGACACGCTACCTGAAATCACCGCTGAGGCATGGTTGTATAAAAACAATATTAATTGTGCCGCAAAACCTTGCAAACTAAAAATGTTAGAAAACGTCACGCGCCCTTCATTTTGTACTAAACTCCAATAAAAGTTACTACAAAAAGATTTTTTTTTTCGTTGGTTTTTACGCAAAAACATGCTTTCTAGAAGTTCAAGGTGACCACAGTAAAAACAAATGATAAAGAGTGGCGCTGTTGTCGCATTTAGCTCGGTCTCGGTGGACGCCAGTGGCCCAAGTTTCACCGGTAAGTTTCCCAACTGAGGGTTCTCGTAACGTTGACTTGACTGCCACAAACTCGATCGCTACGAAGTGAACACAACTGTCATCGTTGGAAAAAGCACCGTGCCAGTAGTTTGCACAGCGGCGTAGATAGAAACAAACCGCCGCGGCGTTTTTCGCGGCCTCAGAAATGCAGAGCCACGCAAATACCTGTTTACACTCGGAGCGGACGCGCGGCGTTTGATTGAAGTGCTGGAAGCGCTTCGGGACCGATCTCTCATGATAGCAACTCGATACTGACGTGACACTCGGCAAAGAAAGGTTCGACCGGCATCGCGTAGCTCCCACGAACTGTTAGCTTGACAGCGAACGCCGTTTTCGACCCCGATTTATCGAACCAACACGCGGCCCTGACGTCACGCAGCTGCGGTGGCGCTGTCGACGGCACTGCGCATACGCAGATGCTTCACTCCTCCCGAATTCGGTTTGTGCGCACGCGCAGTGCCCACACCTGGTGTGGGCAAACGCGGGCTTGTTTGGAAACAGCGTGTCGGTTAGAGTAAATGGAGATGAGCCTCCTTTTAGCGAATTTGGCCGTTGCGAAGCGGCGTGTACGGGTAAATCAGGTGAGTTAACATTTTTGTAATGAGCCGCCGCAGACTGCCGCCGCGAAGCGGCGGGAGCGCAGCGGGGGGCATGAGTTAACACGCGCACCAGTGATACACGCAAGAAGTAGAAAAGCCTTTTTTTTTTTTTTTTTAAGTGTCCCCTTTTTGATATGCGGCGTTTCTCTAAACTGAGGTTCTGCTTTCTCTAAACCGCGCTTCGATAAAACGTGCCCATTCTCTAAAACGTGCTTCGATGAAATGGCATTCGATCAACCGTAGTAAACCCCACGTAGCGTCGTGTCAGAATAAAAGTGGCATAACAAAGTGCACATAATGTGCTGCGAAGGTAATCCGTACGGCGTTTATTTGAGCTCTATATCACACAAACCAAGGAGATAGAATCAATGAGTCCCTTTTCGACGACAGCGTTCGTCACCGCTGAGTCGGAAAACAAGGAAATCGAGATGACAAGGGGAAGAGATTGACCTCTGAAATTAAGTTCAAGGGATACTTCAACGAAATTTGAAATATTCCCGTCGTGTTCAAAAATAGGTTGAATATGATCCACAATATCCGTAAATGACAATCGCACGTCTGTATTTTGATCCTGGTGGCTGTATTTTTCGTTATAAACGGCCCACTCTGGCAAGCGCTCGGAGAAGGCCCAGCTTAGAGCACGTGACATCCAACGCAATCGTGACGTAGGTCGTCTCAAGAAGAGCAAAGCTACGGCGAGGCTGACGTCGAGAGGATGGCCTAGTCGTTCCAGCCAGCGAAGCGGCTGCTCTTGTACGAATTTTGGGTGACGGGTTAATCTTCTATAATCTTCTAGGGGGACAATAGCGACTTCTGCGACACACAAAAGGGATTCTCGGGAAGAGGGGAGTTCCTCCTTCCCCCCTTCTCTCGTCGTGGCCGAAGACGAGACAACCTCCGTCACAAGCTGTCAAGGTTCCTAGACGAGCATTACAAACGAGGCGTTAGCGACATCCACCAGGTGCTCTTTGCTAATCGTTTAATTCGTTTTAAAATTCCTTTTCGAGACCTTTTTAACAAGATATTGGTATGTTCCATGTGATACTGCTCTTTTGAACACATATAGACCAAAAAATGAGCGCCGAAATTTCGTTGTAGTATCCCTTTAAGTTCAGCGATTAAACTATTCACACGGGAAGGGTCCACAAGGGTCGCGCGGGCATATTCCATTCAGCAAGCCAGCCGGTCGTGGGCAGACGGTCTTGGCAAAGGACCGTCGGAGCAATGCTGCGCCGGAACAGGTCGGAGTGCCTGCTAGGCCTATATTCTGCCGAGCTCGCTTGGTCGATAAGATCGTTGCCTTTGTTGATTTTCCCGGGTGCGTGTAGATCCAGCGTTCATGTCCGTCGTGGTCGGTTTCAAGTACTTCTTCCTTTTTTCTTGCTGCTTGAAGTCGGGACGCGCGAGAAGAGCACGTAGAAAAATTAATGTCCGTTGGTTGTCGCGACCAAGTAACTGAGCGACGCTGTCGGCCATGTTGATTTGATCGTAAAAGCAGTTTCGGAGTTGTCGTAGGATTCTGTCGTAACCTGTGCAAAAGTTACGACAATTTCGTTTCGAGAATACGGATTTTCTCTCAAATTTGTCGTACGCACTTTTTTCGTCGTAAGTTCACTTTGAGAATCGGGCCTCAGTTCTCGATCGGCGGTTTTCAGACGGAAAGAAACCGAATTTCGAGCCGCAAATTCTGTTTTGGGTAGTTGGGCTCTTATATGTCACGTACAACTAAAAACCTCGGCGAGCATAAATACCCTGTCAGTGTCCCTTTAACTGTATCATGGAGCGAGATGACGTCATCAGTTTGAAGCGCGAAAACGGCTACTAGTTTCCGCGATTTCGCCTTCGGTTCTATTGGCTGGCGCGCGTCGACGGGGCTCCCATTGGCCGCTGCGCCATGGCCTCCGAGATCCCGAAGCGCGCGCGCGCTAGTACACAGCAGACGACAAAGGGGGCGGACGAGCGGCTTGCATGCTTTCGCATTCGCAACTCATAAGAAATGCTTAGGTGTACCTCTAGCTTTTTTTGTCCTCATTGTGAAATATTGAAAGTTCCCGAACGTGCTTTTATCTTCTCTGTAATTCTTGTTATGAGAAAGTTCAGTGGACAACAGGACGTGCTAAGCATTCTTCGACGAGGAGGATAGGCTCAAGTCCCTCCTCTTCGTCAGCAAAAAAAAAAAAAAAAACTTAGAGCGTGGAGTATTTACTGGCGGCCATAGCTGTGTGCGCGACTGTTGAGCGCGTGCTGACGGCGAGTTTCCGCAGTTCTTTCGCCACATGCATTCCGCACCATCAAGATTGCCAGTCTTAGCAGCATAATGTGAGCACGTTCTGAGCATGCGCTCCAAACATCGCCCTCGAATATGGCGTCCAGTGAATCGGCGTTCTGACATCATCGGCACCATGGGTGTCTATGGTACGGGCTGTTGACTTCCTGCGGTGCCGCGGCTTTCCTGAGCAAATAAAAATTATTATTATTATTATTATCGCAACACCTGTGCAAGAAGCAGACAAACTTGAACTCCGCCTACATGTAGGCCGTGTTCCAAAATTTACTCGATCTTAAAGGGTTTTGTACCTGGGCGTTCCAAAACCTACCCTCGTCCAGCGTTTTTCAATCTTTGTTGTCACGTGACACGACCCGCCAGAGTAATTTGGATCCATTTGAGTAAGATTTAGAACACAGCCGTAGAGAGTGGGCCTTCAGTTTCGGTTTCGTTTTCGCGCACAAATTAAATATCAGAAGCCGCCACTAGATGATGCTAAACTCGCTAAAACGGTGCCCGACCCTCCTCTCCGTATGTCCGTATCTCGGGTCTCGACTGAACGGAGTGACTGAGTCCTGACTGGTGTTGACTGACTGGACGGGGACACGGGGGACATAAAGGTATGGCGAATTCGGTGCGCTTGCTGAGGACCCTCACGCAACAAACGCCCCGAATCTTGTTGCCATCGGCCACAGCGGCCACGCTCCCGCCTCGAAAGGTGAGGAACCACGGCGAGCTGCTGCGCATTCCGCCTCCGGTTTAGCTCGCAAAGGGCGACCGTAGGTCAGCCCTCTGTTTTCTTTTGAATTCAGCTGCCGGCTCCACAACTTGTTAAACTATAAATATGACTGAACATTTAGGTCGTTTCAAAGACTTGCGGTTGGAGAAATTGTCCGCGTGAGTGCTCGTCCAAGTGATGCCGATTGCCGCGTCCAGTTATCTCGGATGCTGTTCCGACAATGATGAGGGGGAGTCAGGGGAGTTTGCATTGGAAGAGTTAAAAACAATGGTGTGCAGAAAAAGCAGACTTTTCCCGGCAGGATAACTGTTACTTCTATGCCCAAAAATTATCTCGATTCGTTTCGAGATTGCCCATTTTACTAGGGCAGTCGATGAACTTTCCCCTCCATCTTCGCGATGTCTTTCCCTCTTCGAGCTTCCAGGCAGGATTAACGTTTTCCAAAACCCCGAGGGAGTCGTGAGTCCTCCCACATGGGACTCACGAGTACTTTGAGTTGAGTGTGACGCTTATAGTGACTGAACGTTTAGAGTGATGCTTGTTGGTTGGGTCACATAGTGATAATATTTTGAGAGATTTTGTGTGTCTAATTGTTACTTTTGTTGCTGAAGTCACCAAGATCGCTGCCAGTTTGTCTGCCTTTTCCCACATTAGATAACTTAATCTTTGCTCTGTCTTACTCACACTCTCTCTACCCTTTCACTAACACTGGGATTAAAACCTGCATCTGTGCTTGTTATATTAAATATGGGAGATGAATTTGTGCAATCTCATGAATAGCTGGCTGTTGTTTCTGCTTCTCGATCGCACACAATAAAGGAGAATATGTTTTACAGTGATTTCATGTAAATATCCTTGAGTGAAGCGCTCCCTTGAGATACATATAAATGAAGGAAAATGAAACATTGATGCAGAGCCAGTTCAAAGGATGATGTGGTTCACCATTAATTTGCTAATATATGTCTGCATATGATTATAGTGAAATGCAGGGCATGGTTCATTATGTTCACACTTGTGCTATGTTTGTCTGCTAATGCTGAAATCTCATTGGTTGCATTCATAATATGCCCAGGACTCGCCACGCCCCGCGCATTTTAGGCCATCAGTGACTACAGTTGCAGAAGGAAGACCTTCCAACAAATTCAGTCGATGCGTTTGAGCTGAAATGATCACGGACCCTCCAACTCGACACAAGCCCTATTTGAACAAGGGCGGTTAGTCGGAAAACTCTGAAACAAAAATTGCATCAGTCGACTTTTAGTTGATTCGGAGGTCTACTTTCAACGGGCATTGAGGGAAGAATCGCTGACATTGTTTCATTACTTGCCTTGACGATTAATAACGCACCTAAAATTTTCTGCCCATTGCGACTCGTTGGAATATTTACCCGCAATGTGGTATACCGTGGCGGCACATTTGTATTTCTTGTTACCGGGTCTTCTTTAGACCATGATGGACCCAATTCTAAACGTATCTCCGCAAAGTGACTGAAACTTTGACAGAGTCGTGCGGAAGACTGCTCCGCTGACAGTTGCACGCATGCTGCAGCACTTTTCAGGCGAAGCACTACCGGCGCACCTCACGGCGAAGGCCAAGTATGGGGGCCGCTTCATGGTCACCGTTTTACCTGGGGACGGGATTGGCCCCGAGCTCATGAAGCACGTCCGTGAGGTCTTCAGGTGCAGTAAAGGTTTTCTCGTGTTTTGTTTTCTTCTCCCGCTCTCGGACAAATGACGTTCGTGCAATCTCTTGTCTTACAGGTATGCGGGCGTGCCTGTGGACTTTGAGGAAGTTCACCTGGATACCGACCATGATGACTTGGACAACGTCGATGAGGCCATCATTGCGATCAAGAGGAATGGCGTGGCCCTCAAAGGTGCTGCTTTTGCACGGTGCCCTTTTTGTCTGGTCCAGTGGTTCTCAACCGCTGATGTTTTGGGGACCCTTTCTGTGTTGGCAGAAGGATGGGGTGTTGGAGGGGTGCATTGGATCTTTACAGCGACAAAAGGGTAAATGAAGAGAACTAAGTGCTCGTAAATCAACTTTGAAGCTCTGGGACAGAGAATAATCAACCTTACTCATTCAGAGCATATGGTTTGGTCTATTTAGCTTTGTGGGACAACCAGCGCCAATCAGAAACAAAAATTTTATTGCTCAACTTGACTGATGGTCAAGGGTTTCGGGGACCCTAAGACTGCCTTTGGGACCCCAAGGGGCCCACAGATAAGGTGACCACCCGTCCCCTGACTTACAGGACTCTTCCATATTAAGGGCTCGTGTCCCGCGTCCCGCAAGAAATATCAAAATCTTCAAAATGTCACACATTTCACACACTCGCAAAATTCACTACTCAACTCGTGGCGCTGCCTAACAATGTGGCACAGTTTTTTTCGGTTGGGGGGAGAGGGGGTGCAGAGGTGTTTGGGACGTCCATGATTTGAGCGGGTGGGGGGATCAAAATGCATGTGTATATATATTTAGGAGTTGGCTGGATTTCAAGGGGGGGGGGGGCATGCTGGAGCCCCATCAGCTCCCCCTGGCTGTGCCACTGGGCACAAGGTAGTTCAGAGGTCGCTGGTATTCGTGCGAATTGCGACTGTACGCTATTTTCTATCGAAGCATTGCGGCAAGTGACCGTCGTTCTTGCAGGAGAACTGATGCGCATGCACCGTTGTGCCTCAATCTCCCCCAGGTCGCAAAATATTGTGAGGGAAAATCTCTCGCCAAACGTTGACAAATAAATTATTGCAATTATTTTCAAATCAGTCCGTTCAGTGTGAGGGATTGCTGTGGAAAGATTTTTTTTTTTTGTGAAGATGGCCACACAAGGCAAAAAGTCTGCAACTGGTAATGGTCGAAAAAAAACCCCAAAAAACATAATGATCTAAATTTGTGTGAGAGCGTGTTCAGGAAACAATAAGCCGAAAAAGATTTATTGTTTCTTTCCTTTTGAGGTGTGGAGTTCTGCTACAGCCAATTTTTGATGTTTTCAACTTAGACACATTTAATAACATATTTGACATAAAAAAAAAAAACATCTGTTTTACAAGAAAAAACAGATCTGTTAAATACACATTTGACGAAAAGTTTAGATTGCTTCGTGCAGGCATCGATTTTTACGGTCAATTTTAGATCGAGCCTGATGAATTCAGACACCCTACATAATAAACTCTCGGACAGCACATGATAATAAATGTGTTTGCAGAGCCACAATTTGCGGTATACAAGTTAATAAATTTCCTCTAATAGTCGTCTTTCTAGAGTCGCTGTGATAGTACTGTTTTCTCTTACACCATCCCCCCCACTCAGCATGTTCTGCATTTCGCTGGCAGGAAGGTGGTCGCCCTATCTGCGGAACCCCATTTGAGAACCACTGCTCTAGTTCATAAAAAAGTGACCATCATTCATTGAGTTTATTATGCCTCAAGGACATTCTAGGTTAAGCTAACAGTGCAAGATCAATCACACAACACGACATACAGAAGTACAAACACACATGCTGTCTTACAACTCTTTGTATTCTGCAACTTCTTTGTTCTCTTCATTGGGTTGACTCTCCATGACCAGCAACAATAACACGAATACAGGAAACACTTCTAAATATGCTTCTCACTCCCCACCGCAATTACCAGGATAAGAATTCGAGCTCTTTTTGAGACAGTGTTAAGGATGAAGAGAACAAAGAAGTAGCAGAATACAAAGAGTTGTAAGTCAGCGCGTGTGTTTGTCCTTCTGTGCGTTGTGTTGTGTGATTGATCTTGCACTGTTACCTTAAGATATGAATCACCAACTCGCCCAAGTTTCCATTTTATCAATATTCTAGGGGTCACATTGCCTGGATGTCATCCGCATAAAACGCTGGAAATTGAGGGTTACTGAACAGCAAGAATATATGGATGTACGTAACAATAAAAAGCAAGGTCACAAGCAGCCTCTTTGCACTTTACACGAATTTGAAAGGTTACGTAGTTGCCTGTTGACTACAATTTTGCAATTTTTACTCACATTTTTTTCAATGATTGGCCTTCATAAGCATTCTCGGAAAATAAATGCACAAGCTTTTTATTTCTAAAAAAAGGGTCAGCCTTTCTCAGAGTGACAATGGTGTGGTACAACGCATTAGAAATGTGTTGAAAAGTGGCCTGTCGAAGTTCATACAGGCTTGCCTGGAAGCAGCGATTGCAGTTTGAGCAGACGAACTTTGGCCCGTCTTTTTCCCATCCCCAAAGGCAACATAGAGACGCGGCACAACTCTCCAAATGCCAAGTCGCGCAACGTGGAGCTGCGACTGCGGCTGGGGCTGTTTGTCAACGTGATCCACTGCAAGAGCTTTCCGGGAGTTCACACCAGGCACCAGGGCATCGACATCGTCCTCATCCGGCAGAACACCGAAGGAGAGTACAGCTGCGCCGAACACGAGGTAGGCCGACGTGCACTACGAATGGCACGACGTCTGGGACACGTCCCCGACCGGTGCATCTGCCACGTCCTCGTTTGTGGTCCCCCAATTTTCGCCGGATGACTCGTCACGCCGTTGCTTGCCGCGATCCCAGTGGAGGCGCGGCAATGGACTTGGATGCAGCAGGCACCTGTTCCGCTGTAGGTCCCTCTTCCGCTCAACAGTCCGTGGATACTTCTGCAGCCACGACACGATGCAAACGCTAGCATTTGTTTGTATTTGTTGTCAAAACTTCTACGGCCGACTGCTGGGATTGTGAAGATCGACAGCATGAAATGCCGGTTCCTGCGGCGTGATATCTCGCCACTTTGGGACTGCCTTCGATGTGTGGGTGGCATATATAGGATGCTAAACACACCAGTGAAAGGCGCATTCCAGGCACTGTAGCACCACAGAGCGCGCTTTCATATTGCAGAGTCTAGTAAAAACTCCCGAGCCTAGTTTTAGAACCATGTCTTGATGCTGCAATCAACGGCTTCAAAATGGCGGCCCCACGCAGTCGTTGCGGGGCAGGGAAAGCTGGTAGAGCCTGCTAGCCAGACGGCAAATGGGCTGGCATTGTCCTTTAGCAGACTGAATTACAGGCAGCTTGGCCTACAAACCCCTAGCGAAAACCAACTTATCTATCAACTTTAGACTGGTCGTAATAGACAAGCTGTTTGGAGCTTCCATGTAGACATTGTACAAAAGTTTTTCGTTTCACCTAGCTTCATGATAGCCAACATCAGTCAATCAGAAAGCTTGATTCTCCAGTTCAAGCTAATGTTGTAGAAAATGCATTCAATCTACTGGCACCATCTTTTTGTATAACTCAGTTGAGACTAAGGAACCTGCCAAGGAGTTTGATCAGCTTTGATCGTCTCAAACTTTTAGCCCAAACTTCGACTGGAGGTTTGACAGGAGTTTGACTATCATGTGCATACATGGAAAATGAACTGGCACCGCCTGGCAGAGAAGGGGTGCAGCCAAATAACTGCTAAATCATTATAAGTTAACATTCTTGCTACTTATAGTGCGTAATCACTGGTAATTATTAAGTAAAATATAAAAAAAGCTGTTATGTAAACAATTTTCTTTTTAAATTTAAAATTGTTGCATAGAAGTTGCGCAACACCGTTTGAGAAGTCAAACTTCATTGAATATTGACAGAAGTTCAAAGGCTCGCCGAATCAGACGAGCCTCAGGTTCGACAAAAGTTTGCAACGTCCCCCTAGTTTGGGCAACCGTGGTTTTTTTGTCAAATTAATTGGACATATTGGAGGCCGGGTTGATTGTACCATCAAATGTGGATATGGATGTTTGCATGGCAGGAAGTCATTCTGTCTTGAATTGGTTCATATTTTCACCCTGGATGGGCAATTGGGCCAGTGCAGTATGCCTTTTGAGCCAGAGTCCTTCAAGTGCATTGTGTAGTGGCGATTACACGAATGTACACCGGTACACTACTCATCCACATCAAAACCTGCATAAGTGGGGATTGAAAGTGAGGATTGAACTTGTGTCATAGAATTCTGCAGTGCAAGTTTTTGCTCCACGCACATTCGGCACTTGGTCGCTGAATTTGAAATATAATTTCCACATAAGTATCTTTGGGTGGCACATTGAGATAGAACTTTAGGAGTAAAAGTTCCCGTTTTAAGCTGGACTGGTTTGCCACCTTTGGATCTTTCTCTCAACCCATGCTGCGCCATCACATCTTTTCTGTCACATGCCATGTAACACATGTTTCTTAACTCCTGCTGTTGCTCCCCTCCTTGCCTCCAGAGCGTTCCTGGCGTCGTGGAGAGTCTGAAGCTGATTACACGCAAGAAGTCTGAGGAAATTGCTCGCTACGCCTTTGAGTTCGCCAGGCAGAATGGGCGGAAGAAGATCACAGCTGTGCACAAGGCCAACATCATGTTAGTCCCTCTTCATGCCACTCCAGCTGACTGTGCCTGTTGTTAGAGCCACATAGATAAGCTACGCTTCCGAGTCGTCTTGGTGCCTTCAGCCATCTTGGTGCCTGAAATCATTGTTGCCGCTCATCCAAAACTTTGTCTGAAATTGCAGGAAACGCTTATCCATACTCCAGAAACGTTGAGAGGGTCCGCGACATAGCAAAGTTATACCGTCTGAGCTTCCTGACACCCTGTCTAGAGCTCGGGAAGTTCCATTGTCGAACGATTGCCAATTGCACCCTCTCTACTAAGCATCAAAATGGTGCCACCCACAAGAAAATCGAGGAATGGGGTGCCAATATATTTAGTGGCTCTATCTGTTGTTAGTTTGACCAACTATAGCAGCTTTATTGTTTGAACAAACTAACTACAGAGCCAGATGCCTCAATCATATGCATATATTTACGCTTAGTTATAGTCATTTGCAAATAGTAAATTTTGAGTTTGAAGCGAATAGTGGTTTTGGTTGAAAATAAAATATCAAATAGTTGCTCAAAGTCTTTCACTACCGTGCGCCATGCTTAAATGAAAATTCATCTGAACTCGTGAAGGTTGTCCACTTCTAAGCTGTTTAACTAATATAACTACTATATGAACTGTGGCATGTAAATAACAGATTTGTTGCAGTTATCCTAATGTAGGGTTTATAAATCTGGTTGGTATGTGCAAATATTGTTTCTTCTATTTCAAATTTGACGAAATATAAACAAGATAAGCATGGATGATGAACGCAGGCTGTGGAGACATCACTGCCTTAGAATATACTAAAGCAAGGGTGCAGGCGAGCTGGTTTAATACTGGTGTGGTAACCCTGAAGCCGGGGAAAAGAAGGGACGTAGGACAGACACAAAACGTCCCTTCTTTTCCCCGGCTCCAGGGTTACCATGGAAGAAAAAATTGACCGCATCTCCACGTGGTGAATGATGTTGATTGGGGCGAAGCTCTGGTGGTGCTTGTCTGCGTAGACGCTGAGCCGCAGCATGCCGAGCCTTACGTTCGTTTTCATCCAGTCAGAAAAAGAATGTGTGGTATGGAACGTGGTTATATACGCATTTGAGCATTTGACCGCAGCGCCCCCTCGTCTATAAACGTTGAGCCAATGCATGCAAAGTTTAACGCGATTATATACGCATTTGACCGCAGCGCTTTCTCCTGTATAGATGTTGAGCGGCTACATGTAACGTTTCATCCATGACATCATCCATACTACCACATCTCAGAGCCCCCTACTCGTCCCGCTGTCATGGCCGAGTGGTTAAGGCGATGGACTAGAAGTCCATTCGGGTCTCCCTGCACAGGTTTGAATCCTGTCGACTGCGCAAACAATTTTTTTTTCTCATGATTTTTTTTTCCCTACACAAGCACGTGAGCTCACAAGCACGAGCACCAGCAAGATCGATGTCAGCACGGACGCTGGACGGACAAGGCTAGACCCTAAGGAGCTTCGCCCCTAATATACTCTTGCATAATCTTAGTGGGTTAGCCCCATTGAGTGCACTTCTCCCCGTGCACTTCCGCACTGCAGGGAAGCAACACTTGCAAAGCCGGCGAGCTTTGCGGGTATTGCTTCCCCGCAGTGCACTGGTGGTCGGTGAGAAGCGCACTCAACGGGGCTAACCCGCTGCAATCAACACTTCGAAAGGTACCAATATCGCAGCTCAACTCGAAGCGAATACCGAATAGCGTATTACTAAAAACTACTTTTCGAATATCCGCACCACACTACTTAGTTACCTATATTTTATATTGTGAGCTTTTTTTAATTGCTTGAGGCCCCAGGACTGGGTTTATGTGTGCTTCTCTCGGTGTTTAGGCAGGGAGATATGTTGGCAAAACCAAAGGACATACTCCTCTTGTAAGCTTGCATTGTACAAAGTATCACTCCCTTTGAGTGAGGTGGTAATTTTCTGTGCAAACATTTAGTTCTTGCTTTCAGAAACATGCAGCATGTGCTATTTGTGTACTCATCAAAGAATTGTCTGAGCACAGCTTATCTGTGTCCTAAATGGTCATTTATGTAACAGTGTGTTACCTTATATTTAATACAAAAGGAGCCCAACTGTGGCTACCTTGATGCCCACGCTGATTACATAAAAATAGAACTTTAGAGTAGGGAGCAGATATGAGCAATCCAGAGCAGAAAAGAAGATTGACTTTTTTCACTGAAACACTTGTCCGTTAAAGGTGCGGAAGAAGAACTATTGACCACAACAATGGGATTTTTATCCCAGGAGGACAGTCAGTTGGAGAAGGATCATTTTACAAACCTAATAAATTGATACAAAATTTGAGAACATTAGATTTGGGTAGCCTATAGTTTCCACTTCAAAAAGGAAAATGTATATGATGTGAAAGTCCAGAAGCTCTGTTGTTATCAGCTTTTGCATCGATTCATACACTTGTTTGTACTATTTGCTGACTGAGTAGTGGAGCCCTTTGGTACAGAAGTGCTGCATAATTCTGACAGATGCCTCTCTAACCCTGCACAAGCTGGGGCAGTGAATGCAGAATAGCACAGAAGCAGAGTCAGAAGCATAACTGCATAAGGAATGTGTGAGAAATGCATAGTCATAGACATCATAGTGCTAGAAAATACACTGTTCCTGTCTCCCCTCGTCAAGGGGCACTACAAAATAATTTTTTGGTTAGGGCTCCCAAGTTTCATCAGTCTTGTTATCCCTAGTTTTACGGAGAATTATTTGAACAAAATTTACAGTAACGCAACTTTCGCAGAGTGTATTGTTTACAGCTACTTTTGTATAATACCTTCTATAAATCCTTAACGACGGCTCGATGCTGCGATTGAAGTTTATAATGCCACTCTTGTCACCCATGACTGGTCTTGTTACAGGAAGCTCTCCGACGGGCTGTTTCTCAAGTGCTGCAAAGAAATTTCGGTTGACTACCCAGAGATTGAATTCGACAACATGATCATCGACAACTGCAGCATGCAGGTGAGAATAAATTAGAGTATGGACACAGCTCAGACATGAAACCATGAGCTGTATCCTGTTGAACTGGTTATAGTATTAATTTAACTGAAATTAATATCACATAAGATATATATATATATATATAATATAATTAAAGTTGACTTGACGCTTTTGAAATAGGCCAATGCATTCTCACAAATGTTTCTAAAATGTTTTAGAAGAGGTTGCATTTTTTGGATATCCCGTTATAAAAATAGATTCTTTGTGAAACCGAGGGACCTTCATCAATGCTACCTGAAAGATGACTAAAGTTTTAGTGCTACGAGTCATGACCAAATGGTTTTTTCATCAGAATCTCGACTGCGACTAACCTTGGGTGCTTGTGAGGTTCTGTGCCTGTTTAGGTTAGGAAAAAGTATATATAATTGGCTTTGGTGAACAGTAGAACATTTGGCAGTTTGCATCTTTAGCCCCACGTTCCAGGGGAAAGAAACCGGCCGCCGGATGGTAAAAGAAACACGCTTTTTGTGTAAGTTTTGTAAAAATATGAGGCACTAAAGAAAATCAGCCACCTGCGTTAAGTCCTTATTTTGAACTGTTTTTGTTCAGATTCTGCCCATTGAAATTTGAAAATCACAATGAAACAGCCCAATTACGGACATGATCTCCCCACACCATCAGATTACCGGCGTGTGGTCGTCTGTGATACACATTAAAAACCTAAGGCTAGCAGTCCTACTGCATCGACTAAATTTCTCATCTAATAGCGTAAACTGGTGTCGCCGCACCTCAAAGGCAGACCGACCTTACGCTGCATAAACAGGAACACCAAATTTGTTTGTTTGTTTTATGGAAGCGTGCGAGACAACACTCCGTCTTACGTTAGAGGGAAAGTGGACGTAACAAGCAAATGAACGGAGTGAAAGAGGGAGCTGCGCCGCTGTCTCACAAAACCAGTCGCGGTCCAGTCCAAACCTAACCAAAGATGGCTGAATGCACCAGGGCAATAAACACAAACACATTTAAAGTTATGATTTGGGAATGTGTGTGAACCGATGACGCTTTTCGGTGCCTACTGATGGGACAGGAATGAACTCTCACACTGCAGTTTATTTCGCATGGACTAGTGGTTCTGAAGAACTACCATATTTAATAAATTAATACTACTGTCAAAAAAAACAAAAAGTATTTTTTGGCATTGTCATATAAAATTTTGGGTAGACCTGTAATCATAACCAAAGGATGTCAACCTATAAGTGAGAAAACCTTCTGAGCCCATTGACCTAACCCAGATGCTTCACCGTGTAAGCCACTGCTCCTAGCACACCAGTGGAAGGTGGTGAAGCTCAACGCATGTGCTAGTGCAAAGCAGAAAGCTTGACACGTATGTCACAATTGCATTACACATAAAATCTGAACTCCCTGTGAAAAAAAAAACTATCAGAACCAGGGTTATACAGCTACTGAGCACGGCGGGAGTGCATGTGCACAGTGCACAAATATGAATTTTAAATTCCATGCAAAATTAAATAAAAGGAAAAATTAAACTGATCAAGCACATCAAAAACATGCGCTTGTGAGGAGAAAATGACAAACTTACTGAAAAACCAATCATGTCTTATTGCAAGATTCAGTCCTTATGATCATAGTTTCACTAATGCCGGAGCTATGAGACCCCCGTCGAAATTAATACAGTGAAGGGGTTATGAGACCCCCTCCAAGATACTTCCAACTTTAAGAAGTGACTTTCCCTTGCCTGCAGTTGGTGTCTTATCCAGCCCAGTTTGACGTGCTGCTTCTACCCAACTTGTACGGAAACATCCTGACCAACATCGCCTGTGGTCTTGTTGGTGGGCCTGGCATCACATCTGGCAGGAATTATGGCCACGAGTATGCTGTGTTTGAGACGGTGAGCCCACTTTGCTGACGATTGTGGCCACCCAGAGACTTCTTAGCAGTTAATAGCTTTCAAAGCAGATGTTTTGGCGGTTGAGTATGGGATAGGTATCTAAGGTGTGATCGAAGGGCTTGATATAGTAGTTAGGTACTATTTAGCTGCCTTGAAGTGAAAGTCAGCTGGTGACAAAAGTTGGGGGTTGGGCACCTGCTTTGCTCACAACTTGTGTTATAGTGTAGCCCTTTACACTTCTGAAATTTATAAAAATATTGGGGTATTTCTGCCACTTGAGGACATGCTCAAGCTATTCATAAAGCACAAACAAATGGTTTGCTACCTGGTAATGTGTTGTACTATTTCCTAGCTTTTCCGAAGCTAGGAAATATTTTGCCAGTTGTGTGAGCAAAAATGAGCCGAGGCGTAGAACAGGAGTAAAAACCTTACGACGCATTCCTTTTCCTAGGGCACACGAAACACCGGAAAGTCAATTGCCGGGAAGAATATTGCCAACCCCTTGGCTATGATGAATGCCGGCGTTGACCTTCTGGACCACCTGGGGTGAGTTTTCCCTGTCGTCATCCGTTGTAAAATGCCCTATCACTACCATAAAGAGAGTGCTCAGTTGTACAGGCTAGTCGATGCCATTCTTTTTAGGTTGCCATCTTTACAAAACACAAAACCCTACTTGCAAAGATTGCCATCTTTGCAAGTGAGCACAGTCTTTTCAGTATACAGGGAGTTTCTCGAAACGCCAGCCGAATCAGTCTTGCAAAAAGTATGCATTGTACAGAAAAAGGCTCGAGGTACACCTAGCACTTCCTATGAGTTGTGAATGCGAAAGCACGCACGCCGCTCTTCGCTCCCTTCTTTCGTCTGCGGTGTACGACGCACTGACCTTGGGCATGGAGCGGTGAAGCCGCTGCCTCGCAGACATGCAGCGCCATTGGGTGAGCGATCGTTGAAACGGACGCGCAGCGGCCAATGGGAGCCTTGTGGCGCGCGCCAGCCAATGGGACAGAAGCCGAAAAAACATCAGCTTTACTTCGCTCCTTTGGGATCAGGAAAGCTAGGTGCCATGTCTAGGCTTTTCGCGTGGTTTCATAGCTGGGAGCAGGCTCCACTTAGAGAAAGGATTTAAGGTGCCGTTTTCGCGCTTCAAACTTGTCGTCGGCTCGCTCCATGAGACAGTTAATGCTTTCGCATTAAAGAATGGTTGTGTAGTAAGAAGAAAAGGTGGCAAGTTTGGTTTTTGCTCAGGGTCAGTGATCCCAAGGAGAGGCCACTTCAGTTTCCTTTCAAATCTCAAACTATTTATCATAGGGGGTTTACCGTATATCGTCAAGATTCATTCGAGACAATGGGTCATTGCACTTCTGGGTCACAGCAAATCCATTATTCTGGTTTCCAGTTTGGCCATTTGTGTTTCTGGGAAGAGAAGGGGTCGTATTTTTATAATGTAAAAATATGAACCCATAAATTTCATAGAATGGAGGCAGGGCAGGTGAAGCTTCGGTGCTTCCCAACGACTATGTCCAGGTGTCTAGGGGTTTTGAAGTGTTGATGTTTATTCGAGCAATGTTTGTTTGCGAGTTTCGTCGTGGAACATGCGGTTCATATTTCTAATGGCGGGGGTGCCACTGCCAAATCCAGCTGAAGAAATATAAGTTAATACAAGTGAATTTAGGATATGATTGTTTGTGTTTAGATATTATTTATTTTTATTTTAGATTTTGTACAAATTGGGAATACAGCGAAATTAAACTTTGAATTTCGGACGAATGCGAATATGGGCCAAAATATTAAGCTCTGATAAACGCCCTAGAATTTCATGAAATATAAGCCCCGCAAAACCCTAGGTACAAAGAATGCATGGCATTGCACAGCGTTCCGGAAAAACGCTCAGTTTGGACGCATTTTTAGGTTTTTGTTTCCTACCGAAGAGCATCTTTGCATTAGCGCAGCAATTCTACCTCCCCACGTGTTACGACCACGGGGGGAGGTAGAATGCAGCTTTGCTGGAACAAGCATATACTGCTATAGAAAACCTAAATATACAAATGCATCCAAATTGCACCTTATTTTGCATTGCCATAAAAACACTGTACATGCTTTATATCATTCTCAAGTGAGTGGATTT
Source organism: Ixodes scapularis (assembly GCF_016920785.2). NCBI lineage: Eukaryota > Metazoa > Arthropoda > Arachnida > Ixodida > Ixodidae > Ixodes > Ixodes scapularis. The sequence goes on from NW_024609857.1 coordinate 160,087,086, forward strand.
AGAACTTTTTGATGATGCCCAGCAAGCTAATTGAAGCCATAACTTTAAACTAATTAATTTCAAAGCTAATTACTCAAAGGTAATTGATAAACAAACTATAATAAACATAATTGTTCCAAATTGGCCTTTTGGCAGAAACCAGTATGTCATTACCTTTTTCTCTGCGTGATGCATAGTTTTTGCAGGAACTATCTGGTTCATATCTCGAGAAACACGCTGCCATAACGATAAACACCTAAAAGTAACCTTCCTACTGGTTTGATCAAAATCAAAGAAAACTCAAAAACCCCAAATTGGAGCTGTCCTTGAATAAAAAAAGACCCAACCTTCGTGGAAAGGAAACTTTTGCTGCAGCTTTGTTTGACTCGGAATACAGCTCACACTGAACTGTCCACCAGGCTGCTGCTTTCTTGTTGAACCACAATCCCATCTCGTTTCCTTCTTTCTCGGGTACCGGGACATTTTCCGAGCGTTCAGGTCGCACATACGTTCCTCGGAGGTCCAGGATTCCCGTTTCTTTGTCCCGCTTTTTTTCTACATTGGCCGCAATAAATGCACTATTTTTTTTATGCGACATTGGAAATTGACATTGAAAACCACCGAATCTACTACGGAAAAACTATAAACTGCGAAATATCAACCCCCTCCCAAAAAAATAATACCCTTAACGAACCCTATCAATAAGCTGCATTGTTCAAAGTATGATTTTTAGAGCGATTCATGCCTACTCTTAATATGGGTTTCCCGGTAGTACTTGGGAATTCTTCTAAGGCAGCCCCTAGGTTCCATTGAGGAACTTTGCTCAAGGAAGCTCTGAGGGCATTTCAAACAAATTTTGTCAGTTGTCTCTAAAGTGTTTTGCCAGTTTAAACACTAGCATTTTAACGCAGTTGCGTTGAGGAGCTTGTGTTGCAGAAAATCGGTGGCATGGCAGAAAAGCTGGCATCAGTGGCGTGCCGCAAAAATCCTGATTGGTCGATAGGGTCACGACGTTGCAGCCACATGACCTCGCGCGGGAATTTCAAACAACCCACAATGCTAACGTGAAACGTGACGTCACGCATGGAATGAAAGCAATTAAAAAACGTGATATGTAATGTGAATTAAAGATTGCGGCATGTCTCAAATGATTTCACTCTATAAATTAATTCAAAGAAACATTTGAAAAAATTTAGGTGTGATTCAAACCCACGCTATTTATAGGCCACGCAAGGCACATCGCATGGCTTGGGTATGATCGGAAGTTTATTTGTTTATATGTTTCGCTATCGCATTACACTCTTTACTCTTAAAGGCGAAGCTTAAGCGATCCCCTTTGAATTCAATATATCCAAGTTCGACTGTAGCACAGCATTATTGTTAACTCTGTAGGCTTTTGCACTGCTTTATAGCAATAACGTCGACGGAGATAAGAATGTGGAGGGAGAGAATAATGTCCAAAGACCCTCAAATACATAAACATGGCAAATGCACTTCCAGGTTAAAAAAGGATGCGACCGTCATCAGGAATGCTATCGACAAGACACTCAATGTGGACAAGGTAACCAAATCCTCTTTCATCCTAAACATTAATCCTCAAGTGTGCGGTGTAATACTCGACCAATTTTAAGAGGCATATGTTAAGCATTGCTCCGCTTAAAATCAAGTGCATTTCATCCTTCGCAGATCCACACACCAGATCTGGGAGGCCAGGCAAGCACGCGTGACGTCGTGAACAATATCATAAAGGAAGTCCAAGAAACCACACGTCTCTAGGTTTCCCATGCTTCCCGGCAATACCGTTCGCTCGCAATCGCTTTTAGAGGTGTGTACACTTAGATGCCTGCTAGAATCCCAAATACTCTTCACGGGGCCTATTTAATGAAAGTGCGTCGATTGCTCCAGTCCCGTGTTGGAGAAAAAGTATTTATGTTGTACCATAGTGCCGCGACATTGAACAAAAATAATGACGAGAGCAATGTTTTACCAACCAACCAACAGATCAATAAAGATGTGTGTGTACAAGCAGTGTTGTTGTGGCTTTACTTGTGGGCAGGGTCCTGGGATAGTTCAGCCTACGAATCACCAGGTGGCGGGTGGGGGCCCCAGCCGAGGTGCCCGCAATCTGACAAAGCTTATTGCGAGGAGAAGGCGCCGTCTAACCGAGATTTCAGTTGCACTTTGAAAGATCCCCAGGGGGTCGAAATTACTTCCGAATTAAAAACGGCGCGGAAAGACGAGGACCAGACAAAGAAGTGACATGGACGTAGCGCTACGTCCGTGTCACTTCTTTGTCTGGTCCTCGTCTTTCCGCGCTGTTTTTAATTCCGAAGTACGTACCAACTCGCCCAAGCCTCAACTTTAGGTCGAAATTAATCCTCGGTCCCCTGCTGGGGCTTGCCAGATGCCCTTCGTTGGTTTGGCACGCAAGTCCCCCAAATATGAACTTGTCCTGCTCGGCTTCCGAAGTGGGCAGTAAACTCCGTCCTTCCACTACTTCCTCCTTCCTGGTACGAGCCAATATACCACGAGGTTACCGCGCTGTGCCCAGAAAAACGTGCTTCGGGTGCTTTTTTCGCTTTTCGAACCTGTGGCGATTCGGCAACCTCGAGGTTTGCAGTAAATGGTGGCAATCCCAGCAGCGATAATGGAGTTCAGCAAGGCTTGAAAAGCGAATGGTTAGATTTTTATGCTGCTTGTTCAATATTTGTGCTACAAAGTTGTACAAGATACCTACATAAAAGTGAACAAAAGACAGGCACATGTATGTCCAGTCTTTTCTTTGCCTTCATGCAACATATTTTCCGGTCCGCACTCGATGCATGGTCCGCTGAGGCAAATATTGGTTGGAGAAAGCAAGTTTTAACTCGGACCGCGGCTGGTGCATAGTCTGGACCTTGCGCATATTTTGCCTATTAAAAAAGTATAATTCACTGCACACCCTGAAAAATGATTGCTTTATTAGCTCACAAAGAAGCTCATATTATACATATATCATCAGCATAACCTGTCATTTTCAGAATTCATCATGCTTTGTCATAATGAACTATCTTGAAATACAAATCCTTGCATCGTCTGCGGTAGTAGATAGCCCAAACAGCATAAAATTTAATCTTTTAAACGTATATAGCCTGCGAAATAAAATAAGGCAGATTCTTTGTTTTACAACTTAGCAGTGCCAGCATACAGGGCTAAATCGAGAAAATGAAACTTGAGTTTTCGGCTCTCGAAAATAAACTGCTCATCGTAGAAAGCTGAAACTTGAGAATGTGACGCTAGCAGTGGTGACAAAGTTCTGGACTTTGAGAACATGACGTTACCTAGATAAAAAGATGAGAGAAAAACAAAAATATTTCCTTCCGCCGACGTCCACCTAAGCCTAATATTCATCAAACCAAGAAATGATACTGTGAACACCTTTAATATTTTTTTTTAATTTATCAGATGGTAAAACAATAGTCGTTCTCACCGACAAGATTTTTTCACTGTGATTAATGCTACCGGCGCCCACAATTCTTGGCTTGATGAATATTGGGCTTACCGTAGAATACCGTGCACCCGCCCACACCACGCTAAGTGCCCATTCCGAAATTTGTAGGATCTGAGAAAATATACACAGTACATTTATATGTAAAATTGATGACCGGAGAAGGGCCCATCCCCCATTTTTTTGGGATTATCTCTGAAGTTTGAGTGGGCGCTTGCCCGGTATGTTACGGTAGGTGGACGTCGACTCGTGAAGAAACATGTTTTTCTCTCATCTTTTGATTCAGGTAATGTCAAGTTCTCACTCTAGAATTTTTGTCACCACCGCTAGAGTCACATTCTCACGGAGTTTCAGATTTTTACGATGTGCAGTTTATTTTTGAGGGCCAAAAAAGCGCATTTTATTTGCTCAATTGGGGCCTGTAGATTAGGGAGCTTACTAACGGAAATCTTAACAAGCAGTATTTGATACAGCTTGCTGTTCATGCTAAGTGACAGTGAATGCTGATGTGGCAAATGACTATCATTATATTTGTCATATGTAAATGTTTTAGGCTGCTGGCTTGTCAATGTTACAAAGCATAGATGATGCAGCAGTTCTCACATTTAACATCAATGTTCATTAGTCCTAGCTTCCAAGTCAATTAGGCATGACTGAATAAAAAAACTGGGCAAAATGAATAGCATCCAACACTTAAAAGAAACAAAAAAGAAAAATGAAAGCCGTTTACAACTCCGTGTAACGCCGAGCGCAGCTTTTGTGGAGGAGGAGGGAAGGGTACTGAGGGGAAGGTATACCCCTCCTCCTCACGTCCTCATCCTGTCTGCTACTCCTCCCTCCGTCCGCGTGGCGTCGCCATCGCCTCCCGACGGTCATGCGACGTTACCGGGGTCACGTGACCTCACGGGGGTCACGTGACGATGCGAATGCCGGTGACGTCATCAGTGACGTCACGTGTCCCATAATGCACCGCGTGGTTACGCCGACGGCGACACCGCTCAAGCCGGAAACGGGCGCTTAAGAGCTGCGCTCTAAAAGACAGTGCCTGTCCTGTAGTGCGCTCTTTTTTTCCTCCAGTAGTCATTTGCTAATATACAGGGCGAGTCAAAGAAATTGATAGCTGTTTCAAAAGATTGTATAAATCAATTGGAGAACGTATTGAGCTAAATTTGTTTAGAGGTGGCCAAAGAATGGGCATTAAAGGGATACGACAACAAAATTTTGGCGCTTATTTTTTGGTCTATGTCTTTTCAAAAGAGCAGTATCACATCGGACACACCAATCTCTTGTTGAAAAAGACACGAAAAGGAATTTTAGAACGAATTAGACGGTTAGCAAAGAGAACCTGGTGGATGTCGCTAAAGCCTCGTTTGTAATGCCCATCTAGGAACCTTGACAGGTGGTGACAATGCCCGTCTCGCCTAGAATTATACGTGCCTTGAACCCGACGTCACCCCGTCAGCTTTCCGGTCACCACAAGAGAAGAGGGGAAGGAGGAACTCCCCTCTCACCGGGACTCTCTTTTGTGTCCCAGATTTGTCCAGACATTGCTATTGTCCCTCTACAAAATTATAAAGATTAACCAGTCACTCAAAATTCGTAGAAAAGCAGCTTTGTGGTTGGTTGCGGTGGCCCGATCGCTGGCTGGAACAGCTAGAGCAGTGGTTCTCAAATGGGGGTCCACGAAGGCATTCTAGGGGTCCGCAAAGCCCTGCCTATCAGTCAACAGAACAGTAAAAATTGTCTTTTTCAGGTTTTTTCGTCTGCATGTCAATAGCAAAGGTCTACTTCACACTACCCTTAGTTATATCCATTTATTAAATCATTATTATATTTAACCTATACCTTTCCCCTCACCACGAACGGGGTCCTCCATCATCTCCACCAATCCACAAGGGGTCCGTGAAACATAGATGGTTGAGAACCATTGAGCCAGGGCATCCTGTCGTTGTCGGCCTTGCCACAGCTTTGCTTGTCTTGACACAGTTTACGTCACGTGCTCTCCGCTGGCTGCTCTCCAAGCGCTTGCCGGAGCGGGCCGCTTATAGCGAAAAATATATCCATCAGGCTCAAAGTACAAACGTGCGCATTCTTCGGCCACCTCTGTGTAAAATCTTAACTCAATACATTGAGAAACCAATCTATGCCAACCCTTCAGACAGTCATCAATCCCTTTGAGTCCCCCTGTATATTATAGTTCTCACTTGACTGGATTACAGAAACACAAAAAAAAAAAGATTTGAAAAAAGTTCACCCTAATTTATTGTTTTTATGTGTGAGGCACTCTAATGACTACCGTATAATACAGTGCATCCACCTATTCTGCACTAAGTGCCCACCCCCAAAATTTGAAACATCCGAGGAAATATGCACATTACATATACAGAGTGTTTCATGAAAGATGGACAAATTCAATATTGCAAAAACTATGCGTCGCACCAAAAAAAGGCTTGTCGTTTTGGTCCCAGGCCAGGGGCCTATTTAGGAAAATTATTGAAGTTTGGGGTAATTATAAGTTGTTAATTATTTTTGTGTAATTAATTTTTTAAATATTGAGTTTAAGGGCATGGTTTCATTAGTAAACTTACTCAGCCATCATTGAAAAACACCAAATAAAAAATTTGGAGTTCGATAGAAGGCACGCACTGCATTTCACAGCTTTCTGAAAAATCACGTCGATGGGTTTTTAAGTTTCGGTTTGCAATCGGAGCGCTTCTCGGAGCCAACGGCACCGTGCCTTGTGGAGAAATAGTGCAACCTGTCTCTGCTGCATTGTGCGAAGACAGCGCAGCAGAGGTTGGTTGCACTATTTCACCATGGGGTGCGGTGCCGTCGGTGCCGAGAAGCGCTCTCATTGAAAACCGAAACTTAAAAACCCGTCAAAGCTGTGCTGTTATTCAGGAAGCTGTAAAATGCCGTGTGCGCCATCTATAGCCTTCAATTTTTTTGTTTAGTGTTTTTCGATGTTGCTCAGCAAGTTTCCAAATGAAATCATGCCCTTCAACTCAATATTTAAAAAAATTAATTACCCAAAAATAATTAAGAACTTAATTATTCCAATAAGTTCCATAAATAGGCCCCTGGCCTAGGACCAAAACGACACAGGCATTTTTTTTGGCGCGATGCATAGTTTTTGCAATATCGAGTTTGTCCACCTTTCGTGAAACACCCTGTATTGTAAAATTTAGGATGTCACATGCACCCATCCCATTTTTTCACGATTATCTTCAAACTTTGAGGGGGCACTTGCTCAGTATTTTACGGTAACTCTTAACAAAGGTAAACAATCGTTCCAATCAGTATTCTTTTATATTATGATAACACCAGGTGTTTGTCAGATGTATGTGTGAGGAACAACCAATCTCTGCAACTGCATTAAATTTGGTTGCAAGGATTCAATAACGCAATTCTGCTTGCTAGCATTCTTTATTATTCCAAGTAAAAAGAACAGTGTCGCAATGGACCTGCATCTCAGAACAAAAGTATTTTCAGGATTTGAGAGTCACAAATCAAAATGCCAATACTCTTCGACAGATTTCCTTCACTTGTGTTTGAACCATATTCCACATTATGCGATTGTACAATTTTTTTTCCCCCACATCACGTGAACTCTTGACGCTTTCTCCTAGAAGCTCCACTTCTTAAAGAAAACTAACAAAACCGCTAGATGAAAAAAAAAGCTTAAAACAGCTTTCCTTTGCTATACCGGGCAAAGAACTAGAAAACAGACCTTTATTTCAAATTTACAACATAACCCAGAACACATTTACAGTGGAAGCAAAAGGGAGAACGGAACCTCGCAACAGCGAGATCGCCCAACTTTTGATCAAACCGTCACGTAATAAATTACACAATTTCTCAAATAAAAAAAATAGCCTAAAGCAGACGTGCCAAAAAAAACAAGCCAAAAAAAGCATCTATGAAAAAAAAAACACCTAAGAGAAGAAACAAACAAACTGGATTACTTTACCGCATTTCTTTCAGATACTGCAAGAAGAGGAAAGTACTGTGTGCAACTTCCAACAGCCAATCCAGGTTGCCTCGAACACCGTTGTCGCGTAGTATCACAACATTCCGTTTCGGCTCCGGCAGAGAGAAGTCATGGTCGCGTAGGATCAATCAATCTTTTCAGTCAAGGCGACGTGCCTCTTCTTGGCAATGTTCCGACCTGATACAGAGCTACTCCCGACACAAACTGCAAACCACGGATTCAAATCAGGACCAACGATGTAACCGCAAGCCGATACCACCACATCACCCGTCAGTGCAAATACCTCTCTCTACCAATCGTCACACCTCGTATCAAAATTAGGGTTACAATAAAGGCAGCTCCAGCTGAACCAGCTTTCAGGTGCTTCAGCCTAACATGGTGCCAGTTCTTTTTCCTACCGGCTGCATCTCTGCCCAATTCACCTCTGCGGCCCTACCGAAATTCCCTATGCACTAAATTGAGACAACAAATTTCTTTTCACTACCCCGCGAAAGCTAGGACTTTTGAGAACGCCCAAACCGGCACAAGTACCAAACGCCTATTCTTTCATACAAACGTTCCTCCTTTACGAGTCAAATGAAGACTGGAAGATTCGTCCGCGAGGACTCGGTAGGCAAGATCAACCCCTTTCGAAAACCCCGACGGGAAAAGGTAAAAAATATTTCTCCCACGTTTTCGCCGCCCTCTAAGCACCCGCAATGAAACCTATCCGGGAAATTCGACGCAAGTGACCCAGCTGCATGCCGATCCAAGTAAGATTGCCCTTTAATCTCCGCCGTAAAAAAAAAAAAGAGCCAACATAAAAAAGCATTTGAACGGCGCCACAATAGACGTCGTTTGGGCTCTTTTCTCAAGCCGGTCAGTCAGAAACAAAACAAACAATCGTTAGAGACACGGGAATGGCGGTCGGGGGAGTCGAGGCAGAGCGGCGTCGGCAAAAACGGCGGGCAAGAACTCGGAAACTGCGGGACGGCTGACTGTCGGGACGCCGCGCTCTTCCACCTCTCTCTTCTTGCACGTGCAAAAGCCCCTCTCTCGGCATTCTCGGGCATTGTCCGTGTTCTCTCCTCTCTTCCCTCGCCCCCCGGTCGGGGGTGGCACTGTCTGTCTGCTTCCTAGCTGAGGTCCATGTGTTCTTCGTCCACGGGGGAACCGGACGCGGAGGAGCACTGGCGGTCGGCTGATGACGCACTCGCAGACGCCGACGGGTTCCGAGATCGTCCTTCGCCGCGCTTGGCGTAGAAGAGCACGTAGGCCGCCTTCGACTGGTGTTGGGTCCGCGACGGAGGCGTCCCGGAGGAGCAGGAGAGAAGAAAGCGAGAAAGAAAATACTGTTATGGTTCCACTCAATAATCTGAGTTTGCATGCGGCGCAGTGCAATCTCTGTCGGGTGCTGTTCTTGTCACGTCGGTAACTAGCTTTCCCAACAAAAATGAAAAATTTCGTGCTCGGACACTCGTAGAGCATTCCAGAGCTCTCCAACTTGGAAGCCTTTGCTCTATGCATTCTAGACCAAACACATTTCCGGTAAACGTTCTGAAACCTGGTGTCGACGAAGAAAAAGAATCAAAGGGGACCAGCAACTCCAAGCTTCCAAATGTCTGGTCCCTGCCAGCTTGTGTAGACTTTCATCCCCATTGCGTTTTGTGCGGCGATTGAGCTTGGCAAGAGGTAGGGTTCGCTGCATGCCCTCACGTTGTGGCCGCACTTACGAAGTGGCTCTACTAAATAAACGAGCTCATATGTTCATAGTTGGTTCCACGAGTAAAGAAAGTGATGTGCTTAGAGCTCATTACTTACAAATTTCTCAATGCTACACATGCTTGCACTCGTTAATAATAAAGGTCCGATGTGAGCAGTCACCTCACATTAACCAAAGTGGAGATGCAGGAGAGTTGGTTCATGATACAACTGGAAACAGCGCACAAATAACAGACGAGAAAGTTGTAGACGGGACAAGCGCTTGTCTCATCTACAGCTTCCTCGTTTTTGTTATTTGTGCACCGTTTTCAGTTGTGTCACAGTAATCTTTTTGAAAGAATGCACAGCCCAAATTAGACTGCACACATAGGGAGTTTGATAGATTGTTCCGGTAACAATGCTCAATATTCAATAGGTGCCTTTACACGTGTGTTGTATTGTTATCGAGTACTGCTGTTGAAAATGTATCTACTGAAACTCCCTTATTTCCATTCTTAGCCAAGTGTGGCGTCAATTCGTTAGACTCTGCAACACTGTTAGCGCGAACAAGCGATCGCTGGTTTTATCTTTTTCTTCCTCAGTATTGAAGGACTGTCATCAAAACTCGTTTTTTTTGCACTCTCCAATGAACCAGTACACCCCTAAACCTTGATTCATGTATCCAATGTACTCCAGACAACACTTTTAGACTACTTTCATCAACATAAAAGAGTGTTTTCGACTGACATCAACATGAGTGATGAAGTTAAAGGCTGGTTCTGACGTTTGCATCCAAGTACAACTGGGTACCGTTACAACTGCCTACAACTAACTAGTTGCTACAACAAGATGCTATGCCAGGCTGTTACGGCAACCAAGGGCCACGCAACATGTGCAAAGCGTCATGATGAAATGTAAGAGATGTAATGCAATGCAACACAAAGCAAATGCCTGAATCAGCCAACATGTGCAAAGCGTCATGATGAAATGTAAGAGATGCAATGCAATGCAACACAAAGCAAATGTCTGAGTCAGCCTTAAACCAAGCACAAAAAGAATGCCACTCACTCGGTAAAGCTAAATTAGGAGAGCACCAAAGAAAAATTTTGTCCCTTTCCCTAATTTTCTACTAGTATAGCTTATTCTTCTTTCACTTTTTCTATCTTGTTGTAACATCATTAAAACGCTCACGTCACAGCCTTGAAAACTCAAAACATGTCTAGTGAAGTGAAGATTCCATTATAGAATCCAAATTTTGGATAATACAAATATTTCCCGGGATCGCTCGCGATTCGTATCATCGAGATTCTACTGTAGTTCGCTTTTCGTTCACTTCTTGCATCTTGTTTTAACATAGAAATGCTGAAGTCACAACCTCAAAGAATCCTACATGTGTTTGCCAAAGTAAAAAAGCAGGTGTAGACCACTGTTGGTCCCTTCTTTGCTTGATGCAGAGCAAAAGAAGGGTTGGAATATGAGGTCACATTTCTCTACCCTTTGTATCAGCTTCTCCAAGTCCACAACATAGACTGAAGGTGAAGTGCTGACGAAGGGACACGAACGCAGTGACACAGGTGATAGAAACTTGTGTTTTGCACAAGTTCCCGTCGAACGATGATGCGGCCCTCGTGTTTTACCCGTGCCTCTCACTCACCTCTGGTAGGCGACAAAAATTCCAGCACCTTTCGTGTCACAATGGAGCAGTCTTGGCTCGCTGCATTGAGACACTTTAAACTCGCTTTTCCTGCACATGCTGTCGCCACAGTATATTGAAAGCATCCGACTCACAGTCGGATTGGCTCCGGTTCGAGAAATCGAGCGCTTACATGCTTCCTCCCGATACTTTTCTTTTTTAATTTTTTTTTCTTTTTATACAGTTTAATTTTTGGGTGGCACACTTGCACCACAAGATCTGCGCTAGAGGAAACTGTTAGGTGCTGGCAATATAACATATTACGCGTTAGAACTTTCCAGTGGCACAAATCGAAAGAACAAATTATGGTTCTGTGGTACTGCAATTTCAAGTTCTTACAAATTATAGTGCCCTTTTATTGCAACGCCCCAGAAAAAACGACCTCCTCCTTAGCCGGAAAGTTTCTGCCCGTAGACCCGACTTTGAAAATTGTATCTGGTGCACTAAGTGTTTACCGAACAATGGCAGGCACACTTGCATCTAGGCACATAGATGCAAGTGTGCCACTAGACATCTCGTGCCAATTTTTCTAGGCGCATAAACTAAAACATTGATGGGGCGCAGACACGTGACTCACCACAACATTGTCCTCGGTGGCGGGGGAGACGCTGTTGTCATCGAAGTAATACCACTGCTCCGTTTCCTTGTTCTTCGCATAGGCCGTGTCTGGGGGAGAGGGAGATTATTGCCACCAGTCACAAGAGGTCAAGGCCACCCACGAAAGAATGCCAGAACACATAGCAGCAGCAGTTCGGCAGAAAACAAAAAGAGCCTCAATGGTTAAAGAAATCTTTCGTACACATCATTGTACGCAAAGACTGCTGTCCAGCAGGATTCAAATGAAGTTGCTTTCTGTTTGACCTAGTATCGTAGCGTAACCAGCGCAGAGATTTATCGGTTGCTACACATTCCTGGACTAACCCAGGAAATGCATGGATAACATTGTACGCGACTTTTAGGTATGACCGCACTAATAAAAAGCTGCTATGGCCCTACTGTTTGCCAAGGAGATTGGACAAGTGTAGAAAGACGGGCTGGGCTACTCACAGTGTCCGCCACCCATGCCGCCGTAGTGGTTGGCCACTGCGATGAGATCGTACACAGCTGGACCATGCTTCTGGTTGATGATGTAGTCGTGCATCCTCAGATTGCTGCGGAAAAAGCGTGCAGCATGAGTCTCCATCCAAATGGACTTGTTTCAAAACCGACGCGCCCCATTGCGGCGAAATACCACGCAGTGCACTCTGGGAACTAGTTGGCCACTCAGTTTCGGTTTCGACTGAGCAGCTTCATCTCATGCTATCACGCCGCGACCGAACGCGCTGCTCGCGTTTTCGATTATCTGACTTTTCACGGACGTACAATGCACTCATTTTCGAGCGATACAATACGAAGACCGGGGCACTTTCCTTAGTTCCCGAAACACCGGATATTGTACGTGCGTATGCGAACGTAGTAAGTCGTGGCTTAGTCACCTCACCCCACGAGTGCATGTTTGAGCTCAATTTCAATAATCCCGTCTAGTACCAGTGAACTAGAACTGAGATTTGTTCACCTGGAGCTTTACACATATTTTTTTTTTTTGCCAAACGTTCGCTTCTTGTTACTTCATTGGGCGAAAAGCAAGCCGCATCCTCACAGGGTATCAAAGTTGAGCCCAGCGTTTACGCATGAACTTTTAAGGAAACGCAATAATTTCGACTACACTACTGCACAAAAGTTACTATGATGTCTTCCTCGTGTCATCACCTATCTCACACTCAAATTTTATGCTGATAGAAGATTAACTTTTCGCAAACGCTGAGATCGGCTAGCTACGACGGAGCCCCTAACAAGCGTCCCCTACTCCTCGCTAAGCCTTTTTGGACGAGCTTTTACTGACGCCCAAGATCTGTGCCTGAACGGTGTGTCTGAAATTATCTCGGCATATACTCAGGCAGGAAGAAAGCAAACACATAACAAATATTATGGCCATTAGCAACCGTCAAACGCGCTTTGAATTCGTTTGAGCGCTTGTGTGAAGAATGTCGCACCGTGCGCCGGACGGGCATGAACCCCTATGCGGTGCGCATAGGGGTTCATGCCCGTCCGGCGCATTTCCGGCGAACGGTGCGACATTCTTCACAGAAGTGCTCGACTTTTGCTTTCTTAAAACGGTCTGTATGTGCGAATTTTCCTATATGATTGCAGGATAACTTTATGCGCATACGCGATGTTGAATATTAGTGGAATGCAAGCGGGTGGGAACTTCACTTCGCGCAGTGCTGCGGGTCTGTTCAGATAAGAGATAAGAAGTGTGCTAAAATTTAGCTTTTCAATGGCGCCTCCGAGTTTTACCTTGCATACTCAGGCATATTAAAAAAAACAGTAATAGCAAAAAGTAATATTTCGTGTATGGACGCACGAAACAAACTTCCTGATCAACAACACTAATGTAAAGACGCGAGCTTGATGTATGCATACTTATTGGTTGCTACAGCTTGTTGATTCGTACACAAGCAAGATCCCCGAGCTTCGCAGCGTCGAGATTCCCAGCACTGGCTCGTCCACATACCTCGATTGGAACGCTAACAGGAAGGCTCAAGTACAAGAATACAACAAGCATGTGTTAAGACAAGCTATACGTCTCAGGCTTGTGCTAAAGGTTCGAGGTCTGGCCATTTAGGTTAGTTTAGAGACCACAAATGACGCTCTTGGGACCAAAAAACAATCTCTTGTCGACGTGTCTATCGAAACCGAAACCATGCCACCCTCCTCCCTGGCCAACTAGTTCCCAGAGTGCAACGCGCGCCGTGTTGCATGCAGGGCTTTATGGAAGTAGTCTATTGCACTGCAATGATAAGTCAGTCTTCCTGTCTGATTTCCGGTTGCCCCAGACGTTAAAGCAACATTCATAAATTATATTTTTCTTGGACTACTAACCGTAATTCAGAACAAAAATTAATTTATTTTGTGAATAAAAACTCGCGGAGTCTACATCGTGCAAGTGCATAATGTGCAAGACGCACTTGTGAATATGTACTTTAATGTGTACTTCATTTACTCAAAAAATAGAAGAACCCTTTTAAGTACAAGGCCAACATACACCGGGTGTTTCTGGAAATGCGGGTGAAATTGTCCCGCGAAAACTACGGATCACACAGAAAAAAAGGTTGATGCCGTAATGGTCAGTGCCAAAGGCCCATTAAGAAAAATCATTAGCATTAAGAATAGGGTAATTAGCTACTTTTCTATTAATATTAAGGTACTGTTTATATTAGAAACTTGATGCAAACCATTCAAAACTAATAAACACATTGTTAAGAAAAATTGCGCAATATTGACGTGTTTCTAGGTTTCAGTTTTTATTAGAGCGATCTCCGTGTCGGCAATCCCGCCCCATTCGGCCAAAAGACGCCATGTGCGTGCGGCACCACGCATCACACACAAAGGTGTCTTCACACAGGCAGCAACATAAACAAAATTACAAAAGGAAACTTCAGACTGCTTACGTGTATGAATGCCATGTTTTGCTGCTACAGATGGGAATTTAGCTGCCGTTTCGATGCTACAGACGGTTACAGACAACGCCAGCTTCGCTCCAAGGGACCAGTTAACGCTTTCGCATTAAGAGGCAGACCTGATTCGGTAGTCCGGAGACCTTCTTACCTAGCCTCTTCTACGTGCGATGCGTGGCAGCGCAAGTACGTTGTGCGTCACCACCACGGGGAGCGGGATTCCTGGTGCGGAGAAGCACTCTGACAAGAAAGCGAAACCTACAAACGTGCTCAATGAAAATTTTTCTTGGAACGTGCGAAAAAGTTGCGCATGCCATATAGCGTTGTAATTTGGGTGGATTTAGTAGTTTTCGATGATGCCCGGCAAGTTCTTAACTGAAACTGCACCTTCAAAATTAATTAATAAAAATTTACTTAGAGGAAAGTAATTAATTACCCAATTATTCCTCACGCTAATACTTTTCCCTAACAAGCTCCTTGACACAGACCGCTATGGCATCAACCTTTTTTTCACGCAATGTATACACTTCGCAGGAGTGATTTTGGCTCGCATTTCCAAAAGTAGCCTGTAAACATTGCTAGGATTCCTACGGATAGGGCTTCGGATATTTGGCTAAGCAACGCAACAAACGTGGACACTCGCGAACGTGGCTCGTTAGCCGGCCGGATGGGGGGAGGCACCTGATGGGGAACTCGACGAGGGTGTCGATCTTGTCTCGCCAGAAGCGGTTGTAGGAGAAGCGCTTGAGGTGGATGATGAGCACCCGGGGCAGGCTCCACAGGTCAAACTTCTTGGTGGCCTGCTTGTGGCTGCGGCACGAGGGGCAGAACCAGGGGTCCTCGGCCCCCAGCTTCTCCGTCGTCGTAAACAGCTCCAGGCACTCCCGCAGCTGTAGCTGCCGCTTGGCCACCTGCCGCTGGTGCATCGACTCGTGCACCACCATGTCCTGCGAGAGAGGGGGACCTTCCTTCGTGTCCAGGGTCGCTATTCTATTCCGGCCTTGCGCCCTTTGGAAAGGTTGCGCCGCTAGCGTACAATGTTAATGCGATTACGGTCGAATCTCGTTAATTCAACTCGAGGGGGACTGAACATTTGTCTGAATAAAGAAGAGTTTTAATTACCGGGAGTTTCCTCCCATAGAGACGCATAGGATGGGACCTGCATGTTAGTTTGAATTATCCGCAAGTTCGAATTAAGAGAGTAACGAGATTCTACTGTAATGCGAAGGTGCAGCGACCTGGACGAGAGTGACGATTACGTAGCTAGGGGACTGATGCGTGATAGGAAAAATTCGCCTGATCATGGTCCTAGCTGCGTTTGGAGTTTTGTGTTTGTCCTTTCTCCCCCTTGTTTCCCTTCTCCGGGGATTATTGCTAATCTTATCCAGCTCACTGCACCTTTGCAATGAATTATCGTCGTAACCTTAAAATGGGGGCTGTTTACCCTTGTTGGTGTTAGGCCAGAGGCAGCAGTTAAAACCCGTTTGCTCTACTGACGTCTAACTAATGGTTAGCTCAGTTGGTAGAGCGCTCCACTGGAAATGCAGAGGTCTTTGGTTCGATACCGGGACCAGGCGGATTTTTTCAGTTATGCACCAGTCACTTAGCTGTATTTGGAGACTTTTGTTTGTCCTCTGTCCCCCTTCTCCAGGGATTATTATAGTTATGTTAGTATATATGTTCGACGGCAGGGTTAAGCGAGCTTCCCCTTTGTTAATGTAATGCATCTCAGAAACACTGTTGCTACAACCTTGCTTACTCCTAACACGTGCACATATCTCTTACCAAACTTTGCGGAATGACAAATTAGTGCTATTGCCTCTTCGGGCACTACTCTGTACTTGTGTTCACTGACCATCAAATCTTGGCGAGCAAGACTGTGATGCAAGACCAGCATATCTTCTAATCTCCCTTCCGCACTTCCCTTACCTCACTTTGTATCCATAAATCAAATGGCTTTTTTTTTTTTTTTTTATTCCAAATTTTTGGGCTTCTTACTTTCTGTCTTATCTCTTCCCCATACATCCCCATTTCCCGCCTTTCTCCTGAATCATGGCTGCTAGTAAACTTCCCCAAATCGCCCATTGTTTTCCCCCTCTTTAGAGTGCCATCCACCATTTCACGCGAAATCATAAGGCCACTGTCGGATACACACGCATGTGAAAAACAGAAAAGACATGCATTGAAAATATTTGCACACTACAGCTATAAGCGAAGTCTCAATCTCCTTTGGACCTCAATAAGATTGCTTGTCCCACATCACCGCTACCTGCAGTTACTGAGGCTGTTGCGACTTTTAGATGACTAGAACAATTTGCTTCATAGGTTGGTAGCAATGAAGACACAGAAGCATGAGCAAACTGAGTGAACCCCTCCCCTGGGGATAATTTGGAGGAAAAGGAGGGTAATTGATGTTTCAGTTTTCAGATATAAAAATTCTGGATAGAACTCAAGAACACAAAACAAGAAGAGTGAAAGGAAAGCTCTTCAATTATTCTTTGCCACGAGATATTCCACAAGTGCATCCTTTATGCTTCACTAAACATTGGCATGTGGCTCCAAAACAGCTTCAGGGCTGAACATAACTTACAAATAAAATTTTAAAGGCACACAGGGCGAGAGCAGAAAAATAAAATAAAGTAGTCTCCAATCCCTGTCAAGGCACCAGCTGGGGCACGGGCACAACCACGAGTGTTTTTTTTTTCTCACGCGAGAAAACAATGCCGAGTTTTGTCCTTCGATTTATTTCTTTCTCTTTTGTCGCAAATATCCTCATGCAATGAAAAAAATATTGCGAGCATATTGTGATTAAGCATCCAAGAACAAGCATGTGTATTCACTCTTCATTTACAGTAGACTCGCAAAAATTCGAACTTCGATATTTCATACTTTCGGATAAATCAAACAAATTTCAAAATTTCGGTTGTCCCACTGTGTTTTCAATGTATTTACAAGTCGCATAATTTGAAAGGTGTTTTCGTGCTATTCATACTTTTTGTTCTCGTGGCCCCGTTGAGCGCGCTTTCTTACAGAGCACCGGTACACTGCAGAGAAGCAACACCCGCAAAGATCGCTTCCACAGGTGCTGCTTCTCCGCAGCGTGTTTTGTCTACAATAGTAGACAACTCTTTTGTCGAATAAATAAACTTAGTTTTGTTTTCAGGTGTCATGTGCTGCCTAAACAGTCTACAATAGACAATGTTTTTGTATGACCGACTTGGACAAATGCTTCAAATGGATCCGACTGGGATCCAAATGCAACTTTTGAAGAGTACACAAATGCTTTTGCATTTTTTTTTTTCTTTTTAACCAAAGGCACAAAACCTCATTCCTTAATTTACAAAGGCCCTCACACAACCAGAAACCAGAACACATTGCTGCGACGAATCGAGATATGCCAGCAGACGTCCAACATTAAGTTCCCTTTTTAACGCAGATTGTGCTACAGGGCAGAGTTTCACGGGAAAGGCGACACTACACACTCCACCGAAACAGAGATAGGGGTAATATGAGCAATTCCTATAGCCCCAGAGGGCTATATTGCTTATATGACCTTGACATCATGAGGTCACATGACTGTGATGTCTCACACACACACACAGACACACACACACACAGACAGACAGACAGACACACACACAGACAGACAGACAGACACAGACAGACAGAGAGAGAGAGAGAGAGCATGTGCCCAGCTCATTCTTAACACATCTCTCGGAACGTTCCCTACGCCCTAGAGGTGGGAAAACTCACGTTGGTGACATGGTCCTTGAAGAAGCGGGCGCGCACCTGGGGCAGCCAGTCTGCGCCCAGGTAGGTGCGGGGCCCCAGCTTCAGAGGCTCCTTCCCGTCCTCCAGGGAGTCCAGGTTGAGAGACCCATTCTCGTTGATGGTGTGCAGGCTGAACAGGCGCCGAGGCGGCTTGTCCACGGCGGGACGCTTGTGGTTGGGCGCCCGCTCCTCTTCCGCGGCCGTGCTGCCCCCCTCCTCTTCCCGCCCGTCTGCACACTCCTCGTCTGCGTCGTGGAACGACTCCTCGTTGCTGCCGTTGAGCACGTCCACCTCTGGGGGACAACCACCGTTGGCCGCCGCTCTTTCTCTACCCCCTTCACTCCCGACATTCCTCTACAAACGTGCATGCCTTGGCAAATTCACTAGTGAGCTCTCTCAGCCACTCACTGCGTGATTGAGGATGACTGAGTGACTTCATTGACTCAGAGGAGTTCATGCGATGTGATGATGAGAGTCCACTAAGTTCACTACATGACTGTGACTCGTGTATTCTCGAAACACGATTCGATAGTGACTCATGAGCTCTGGAGAGTTTATGAGTCACTGTCACATTGTGAACTGTAAAGAGTTCACGATGTGATAAAGAGTTGCTTATGGACTCTGAAGAGTCTGTGATATGAAGGTGAGGGACTCGTGTACTCTGAAGAGTCTGATGTGATACAGTCGGCTATCGATAATTTGAAGCTCAAGAAGAAAGCAAAATGCTTCAAACTAAACATTCCTCAAATAATAAAAAAACAAATAAAACATTTGTTTTGTTTTATATTTAGTATTCATGGATAGAAGTTGATTTCTGCTTGCCTCCGCTAATGGAGACGCGCAGTATTTCATTAACGAAGACGTGTAGTATAGTTGTCTTCAATAAGGGGAAACAAACATAAATTTAAAATTTTTTTTTAAAAAGTTAATTTTTCAAATTTGAGGTTTTCAGTTTTAGAAACTAATTATACATCCTTACACTAAATTTCGTAACCATACACCAAATAGTTAAGTTGATATAAAATATTTTCAACACATTGTGAGGCAGTAACAAAGTAGAGGAGTTCAATGTTTGAATGCATTTTTCTCAGTTCCACTTTTTGCAAAAATTTCATACGAAGGAATCTTTTGTTCGAAGGTAAAAGTATTCCGATACCACAATCAAGATGTTTCTAAACTGAAATTTACAGGGGAATTGGGCTATCTACTTTATTTTGTTTTAAGTTAAAGTCCTCATTGAGAACAAACATTCTTTTCAAAAATTTATGTAGGACAGAAATGCATCTCCTGTCTTGAGGTAATCACTCTTCCTGAAATATTTACATTTGAATTATTAAAACTCGATAACCCGAAGTTCATCATCCCCCACTTTATATACAAGCAGTCAAAATGGTACTTAATTGCTTCATTTGCATATCATAGATTTCATACTGAAGAGTGACACATCTCCTTATGCAAGTATATTAAATTGTCCTAGAGAGCTCAAAGTTTGCACAATACACATTCATCTGATGTTAAATCTCCGCTGCAAATTTCATTCTGATCACTTGAGTAGTTAAGAAGCTAAATCTCTAGCCAGTGTCCCCCCTAACTGGAATACTGCGTTAAAATTGCAAACCTTTCTTGGGCACCTTCGACAGTTTCTTTGCCAAAAAACACATAAAATTGTACTCCGTGGTGCCACAAGATGTGTCCGCGTCAGCGGCACTTGGCCACTTGAACTAGAAAGTGACACGATCGTTCCTAGGCCCGTCACTGTACAACTACAGACCGCACCATGTTTGTTGAAATCAATATATTCAGTGGACAAAACATCTCATAGGACTGGTAATGCCTCAAACCAAAAGTTTGTTGGCCGTAAACACCGCGTGGCCGCGCTCGCTTTTGTATTTTACATGGGAATCACTCCATGATGTGCATGCTTGCAGCCATGCTAACTTGGCTTGGCTTGCATGGCTTGGCTTGGCTTGGCCGCCTTGCGGCTTGTTTGTGCACCATGCTCGTTCCTTCTTTTTCCCTACCGCAGAAACGGTCCATCCATCCCATGGATGGATGGATGGATATTACTGGCTATGCCCTTTGTAGCCGGCAGTGGCTTGCGCCACCTAGCCTATGAAAGACAAACATTTGATTCCTCCCGCCCTTCTAAGCCAATTTTCTCCCCCTAACTATCACCAGGTAGTGTGGGATATCACCAAGATGACCTTCGGATGATTGGGCAAAACAACTATAAACATCACCCTCCACCTCTTCCCCCCATCGAGGGAGTCGCCAATTTTCCTCTAGTCAAACCCTGTCGGCGTTAGCCCAGCCTCTGATTTCATGCACAGTACTCCATTGCTAAAAGACAGTCCTGGTACTATCACTCCTTTCCATATTAGTACCTCTAACTACTTCATATCTATTATAGTTCCAAAGTGCCTTGAGTTTCATAATAGATGAATATCTTTTCCCTTTTCTAATTATATTCTCCTCATGTTCCTCTAAATATTTCCTTCCCTAATTGAGCCAGACTCCCAGATATATGCATTTTCCTACTCGGTCTATTTCAATGCCTTGTGTCATCACGGGTTCCCTTTTTTTGTCGTTAAACACCACTACTCCAGACTTGTCACTACTAAAACTCATGCCCAATGTGACGCCTTCCTCTCCAAATGTCCCAGCTAGTTCCTGTAATGTATCCTGGTTACCTGCCAAAGGTAGTATGTCATCTGCATACATCAATCCTGGTATTACATTCCTTATAACTCACATCAAAACCTATAACTGCTCTGCTCTAATTTCTTTTCCATTTCCCTGAGATATATCATGAAGAGTAGAGGTGACAGTGGACAGCCCTGCCTGAGCCCTCTTTTTATTGCAGCGGGTTGTGTAGTCTCTGCTTCCCATATTATAACTACCGTATTGTCTGTGTACACCTGCTGAAGAAACCAAACCAAATTTGCATATAAGTAATATTCCCTCAGCTGACTCCAGATTTTTTCCTGGCTCGTATTATTGTACGCTCCCTTGATGTCCAAATAAGCTAACCACAAAGGAGTCTGGTTCTTCGTTGAAATTTCTATACATTGAGTGGTGACGAATAAGTTATCTTCCAGTCTTTTATCTCTTCAGAATCCGTTTTTGAGCTCACTCGGTATTTGCGTATCTTCTGCCCATTCCTCCATTCTCCACTTTACTATCTGCATAGCTAATCTGTACAGAACTGAAGCTACCGTTATTGGGCGACACGACTTAATGTTGTCTTTGTTTCCGCTGCCTCTATATATTATAGTCTCATTTTACTTAGGTAGCTTCCAATCATTGGGAACCTCTCCTCCCATAATTATTTGATTTATCACATGTCATAACTTCAATTTGCTTGTTTTTCCTAGTGTCTTTATAAGTTCCATGGGTATGAGTTCCATGGGTATGTCGTCTGGGTCTGTCACTGTACCTGCTGGAACCTTACTTTCTGCCTTATCCCACTCTCTTGTGGTCGTCTCCATTGTTACATAATTCTGCTCCCCCTCTACACTACTGCTGTCAGTGCTATCCACCGTGCCCCTCCACTCAAGCTGGGAGAAAGCCTCTTTGATTGTCTGCATAATAAATTCCCGTGCCTCTTCGCCCTCCACTCGTCTCCCCTTCTGTGTGGTGCATGTGTGTGGGGGGGGGGGAAATGAGTGGAGGGGGAAGAGGCTTTCTTATACTTCTAGAGTTGCTGGACCTTTCGAGTAGGTAAAAAAATCTATCAGATTAATTTAGTTCCCGAGGTTAAATTTATAATTACCGCACATTGTATCTGTACTTACGGGAACCGTGCCCCTGCTTCGAACTGACCAAAATTAGAATAAAACGACTTTGAATTACCGAGAGTCGACTGTAGTGACTCATGTACTCTGGAGAGTTTGTGATGGGATAGTGAGTGTCGCAAATACTGTGAAGAGTTCATGACACCTAAGCTGGTGAGTATGCTTAGAAAATTCCCAAAAGAAACAAAGTTTCAGTGAAATGGAGGATCATGCTATCAAAAGGCCTTCTATCCCACATCCTCCTGCTCTTGAGCACCCACCTCCATTTTGCTTGTCCATGTTCTCTTCGGTCCACCATTCTTCCCCAGGCTTTGGGGGTGTCACATACCTCCTGTCCCGGAAGAAATCAATTGACCAGTTGTTAGGGTTTTATTGTGCAAAAGCAAGTCGAGAATGATGTCCACTATGATGCTATGCCAAACTTCACAATGGCAACGTACCGTGTTCAGATGCACCGACAACAACAGATAAACACATCAGCTACAAAATGCACAATTAGTCTCGTTGCTCGATAAGAGCCAAGCAGGCCAACAAATCTCGTCTGCTACGGACCTGCTCCAGCGCTGTCTCAGTTCAGACTTGGAAATGGTCTGTGTGAAATGGTGGAAGTGGTGTGCCATCTAATTATGGAGACAGAGGTCAGTGACTCAATTCCTGCCGAAAGTCGAGGTCTTTTTTTTTTGGAAAGACACTTGGTTGTGTTGTCGTGTTTTTGTACCATTTTGCAACGCTCCAGACTTAGAAGTCAGCCCTAACATGTATGCTGCGTTAAAAACTGCTTCTTGGAAGATGGTGCACTCACGCAAGGCACTTGAGGATGCGCTTGTAGAGCATGTCATAGGTGCAGTCCTTGGCCGGGACGGACACAAAGAAGGGCTGGCTGAACAGCTGGTACACAGGCACGTTGCAGTTGTTGGACACATAGCGGCAGCTGCAACAAAAAGCACGACAGGTGATTTCACAACCAAATAGGCAGGTAATAGTGCTATATAAAATGTTACACCATTGAACTCAACGGTGCTAAAACACCAATCCTAAAAAACTTTGTTTTAAAAATAAGTGTAGTAAGAATTTATTGCCAAAAATATTTGAGTCAGGGGCCGAATCTCATACTGTTCGTTCGAAACAATATTTTAAAGTTTCAAGAATTTGGACACAGAAAAACAATGTGCCAAAAATCCGAAACTGGAACCCGGCAAAAGAAAATACTAAAACATACTCAACACCTGGCAGCACACTGAGCTCACAAGGACAGATGTGCATGGTGCAATGTGCTTGCAACTGCGACAAAGTCTCAAGCTAGAAAGCAAACTTTGAGGTGCCTAAATCGGGTGACTTCCACTCTGCCCTTGCCATTGCAACAGCATCTGCAGCGTTCCCTAAAGGTCACTAAACAAGCCCTACAAAAACATTAAAAAAAAATATCTATAGTAAGTTACAGCTCAAGAAGGTAGAGCGAGGGAAAGGAAGGCTGGTGAGGAAGAAGAAGACGGAACGCTGGAGAGGGAAAAAAAACCTCCTCTTCTCTCCAGTGCTTCATAAGCTTCCTCCTCCCCGGCCTTCTTGAGTTCCAACGGACTATAGAAAAGCCGAGTTGACTTAATACCTTACCTTTTCTCTCTCAAGTAGACAGGCAGGAAGTAGGTAGAGTTATCCTGATTCAATGACTGAGGCAATTCATATCTGTTAAAGAAGAAAAACAAAAATTATTAGAGCAGAGAGAGCTTCTAGCAAAAATCCTAGGAAGACATTAGGGCCAAAACAAGCCCTTCTTGTTTATCCTAGGCACAGTGAACTAACATACAAATACGGTAAAAAGATATTTGCTTGAGGAAGTTTTTTGTTTTGCATAGTTAGATAGCAATTGGTACCCAAGCTGCAACTGCGTATCAATAAAGTGCACATTAATCCCATTGCAAGCGTGACACAGCGTTTCACTCTAACATACCCAGTCTGTAACCCGAGCACATTCTCCCCTAGCAGGGAGTGTGTCAGCTGAGGGAGTACTATCAGACAACGTATAAATTGGATGAGGTGGCTGATCGTAACCAATGTTTACACCACGGATCTCTCACGAAAATCAAAAAGCGCAAAGGACAAGTGTTAGAATAGGACAGGTCGGGCTTTTGTCCTGTCCTAACACTTGTTCGTAGCGCTTTTTGATTTTCACGTTGAGTAACCAACTGGCCGAACAGTTAATTTTATTATAGATATTTACCTAGTCAGAGATAGAAGATGGGTGATCTTTCGGGAAAGGCATTCATTCTGGATTTTGCGGTATTAGTGCTACTCATTTAGAAACTTGTCACACCAATATAAAAGTCAGCGTGAAAAAATTAAGATTTTTAATGGATATATGCCCATTCCTCCGTACACTGCAAATGACTTAATTTCGCGAAAACCTAATTCTCACGAATTTCACAACTTGAATATTGCCATGTGCGTGGCCGAATGGTTACCGTGCTTGACTGTTGCGCGGAAGATCTGAGTTTGATTCCAGGTAGAGCAGTGCTCTTTTATTTATTCTTTCTACTTGTCATTCTCGCAAGTTCAAGAACTTTCTCGTCTCAACGAGTTACGGATCTTTTGCGTGCCAAACGTTCTAGGCAGAATGTTCCAGAAACCCACGCCGGTACAAAAGGTGCTCCGAGGGGCGAGCCGGAGTCAGTCTCGCCCCAGCGTTCGATCCTGCCGTTACGCCGACTTTGACGCCCGCGACACTCTGTTATCTTCTGTTCACTTTTTGTTTTCGGCACAAGTTTGCCCCATTAGATGTTACAGTTTCGTCAGTTATTCCTTGTTCGTCCCCTCGTCCTTCGTGACAATATTGTGAAAAATTTATCCCAGGAATATGTTACTTTATGACAGTGGTTCTCAAAAGGGGAGTCTGCAGGCCCGTGAAGACATCCTAGGAATCCGCAAAACCCTGCCTTATCAGTCAAGCCCGGCAACAAATGTTGTCCTTTCTCAGACAAAGAAGAAACCTCCATATCTTTGTGTCAGTTTTCTTGTTTGAATGTCAATAAGGGAAGTCTCCCAGGCGAAAATCAATCCACTTCCAGCTGGATTATGGATCTGAAAATGAGCCGGGTCTACCTTGCTTCCAGCTGGGTCCAGCTAGACCGCCTCCTTTCCAGTTCCATAATCCAGCTGGAAGTGGACCGATTTTCGCCTGGGCTACTTCACACTAGCCCTTAGGTATATCCATTTATTAAATCATTATCAGAATTCACTTATACCTTTCCCTTCCCCTCACCACGAACTGGGTCCTCCATCACCTTTGCCGATCCACAAGGGTTCCGCGAAACATTGATGGTTAAGAACCACTGCCCTATGATAACAAATACATACTGCTCCCAATCGCAAAATTTTGTGCCCGCAAAATATTCCCAAAACCAGGACTTCGCAAAAGTTGCAAAGTATCGAACCTGTAAAAATAAAGTTGTTTACAATCATGCCCATGCAGGCCTTAAAAAAAAAAAAGATGATAAAAGAGGAAACAATGTAACCATTAGACTTGTTGCTTTTTGCTGAATTTACATTCCTGACTCGCAGTGCTGACATCAGGTACACAAAATCGAAACTGCCAGATTCTCACCTATACATTAGAGTCTCGATGATGCAATCACGGTTCATCCGAATTTCGGGCTGATATGAATTTTTCAAAATCCCTGGCCAAAGTCCCTTAAGACTAATGTATTGCGTTTTGGCGTAGTCCGGATGCCTTCCTGGGCCGCGGTGGATCATACGACCGACGATCCACATCGTTTACATGTCCTTTAGGGCAACATCGCTCGGCTCCGACAAGTCCATAGCAGGCGTTTTTGTATCATTTTTCTCGCTGTGCTTTCTACATACGCTCTAAAATCACAATAACTATGGCTGCGTACCAAAATTCGAAAATATACCCCCGTCCAGCGTTGCTGCACTACCTGTGTTGTCACATGATTCGAATTCAACTTGCTGGAGCAACTCTCATTCACCTGCTCTAAAGTTGATGTTTTTTTTGTTTTTTTTTTGCTTTTTTATTATGTGATAAACGGGTTGTAGGAACTCTCTATCGCTCGAGTGAACATGAGAAATGACATTCGGAATCAACAGTGATCACATAATCGTCAACGAGCAAGCATCCTTTGTTTGCACTTGCACGTACGTTAAACTCCGTGCGATTTTCTTAAACCAACTTTCAGAAGGATATCCTTCGACGTGCTGCGGCGCATAGTGAGCTCGATCAACGTCAGTTACGCCACATGTGCACGTTTTTGCACATTCCAAAAGTACCTCCTGGGTGACATAGAAAAAAACGAAGAGTCAGAAGAAAACTGACTTCTTTGGCTGGGAGTGACCAATAAATTGCAAGTAGCCCCTTTTTGCTTTCATGTACTTTCGTGACTTGGTGTTTGCTCGTACGAATTTCGGATAATACAAATATTTTCCGCGATCCCTCGAGATCCGTATTATCGAGATTCTACTATAGTTCACTTTTCGTTCACTTCTTGCATCTTGTTTTAACATAGAAATGCCGAAGTCCCAACCTCGAAGAATCCTACATGTGTTTTCCAAAGTAAAAAAGCAGGTGTAGACCACTGTTGGTCCCTTCTTTGCTTGATGCAGAGCAAAAAGAAGGGTTGGAATATGAAGTCACATTTCTCTACCCTTTGTCTCAGCCTCTCCAAGTCCAAAACATAGACTGAAGATGAAGTGCCGACAAAGGGACAGGAGTGTACAGCGAGACGGCAGAGAAGAGCAACGAGAGAATAAAGAATACAAGCTCAATCACGCTGACAAACACTGATGTGAGCACAGAATGTGCCACAGGCTATTCAGGAAAGGAGAGAAGGGCATCTGAACGGCACCACCCACCGAACATTTGCTTTCATTTCAGACACACGCCGGGAGACGGTGCAACGTAAGTGGAAAGGCCGCAAAGTGCACAAGTTCGTTCATGCGCCGTAAAAATGAGCTTGCTTTTGCGTGGTCCGTACCACCGACCCTAGGTAGCTCAGTTGGCAAGCTACTTGGCTCACAATCTCAAGGTGGATAGTCCAAATCTTACCGGGAGACTGAAGCCTTTTTATATGGTTCTCTAGAGGCAAAACGCTTTTCGGTGTCGGTTTTTCGTTACAGCCGGACGGTCGTCACGGCCAAATGTTACAGAACTCCGTGAAAATCGGCTGATAAAGAACATTCTGCGTTACTATGCCCCATTCTCTGCACTATCGTCGCAAAGGCAGTGGTAACACGAAATGAGTAGTGTGTTAATTCGCAGTGACATTGTACGGACAAACTTGGTGCGATCACCTACGAAGGCGAACGCAGATCGGACACGAGTGCAGCATCAGCGGTCAACTGGAACTCCCGTTAAATCGGCGAGGGCACGACTTTCAGCCAGACGCTGACTCAACACTTGTGTGACACTCTTCTGTTACAACAGTGCATTACAGAAAGTTGCCAAAAGCCAACAATATATGTTTAAAACACCGGGAGGCATCTATGCAACAGTCACATTATAGTTTGCAAGGGTTCTATGGTCTCGTAGCTTCCTGTAGCAACTCAACGGATAATCTGATCCCACTGCACAGACCTATCCGTAAACTAATTCGTCGCTTTTTGGCGCTAGACTCCCTTTTTGAAAACTAGGTGGTGCGAGTCGACGCCCAGATTCAACGACAAAAAAATTGCAGTGGCTTAGCTTGACTATGGCAGGATATACGTAGCGTGAGCTTATGCACACAAAATGAGAGGCGCTATCAAGCGGCTCTGGCACAGCGTCAGACTTGGCTACTGCACAACGGAGGCGCACAGCTCAGCACGCGGTGGCACCGGTGCGTCTGCCGCGGCTATGATGTCACTCCTTTGGAATGCGCAGACTGGCTAGGCAGGCGAGGCAAGTGCGGCGGTGGCGGTGCGCGCGGCGCCGTGTGGCTCTCATAATGAGCCGTGCTCATTATGCGGAGCGCGCGGTGCCGTGTGTCGTGCTCATTATGCGGAGCTCCGCCACCGCCGCCGCGCGCTCCGTATAACGAGCACGGCTCACATAATGAGCATGGCTCATTATGGGGGCCATGCGAAACAGTTTAACCTCTGCCAGTAGAAGCTAACGCTAGAAAAACAGACACGCCGAGGTCCCCATTGCCGTACTTGCCGATCCTCTCATTTGGCAAAGTGACTTGGCTTGCAGTATATGTCATTCACAAAGTTCACACTTTACCGACTATGTTTTACGTTGTGCCATAGGTCCACTCAAAGTTAAACTATAATGGTTCTGGGGTTTTTGTTGACCCGCTTGCAGGCATTGCAACTTTGCTTCCACATCCTTGCATGTCTGAAAGTCAGTAGATGTTAAAGTACAAGATTTCAACGTTGCAACAAAAGACATGCCCCGTCGAGAAAATCGACGCCCCCAAAGACAGTTCGCTGGTCAATGAACCCTCAAAGTTTAGACTTTCCAGTGTTGCAAGCGATCCAACATAGAAAGCCCAAATCGATCAGTATTTCACCATACCATATTTTCATGCGTATAACTCGCATCAAAATTTATATCAATTCAAAAGCAAAGGGGGCACGGGTTATACGCAAAGTTTGGCGGCAGTGCGCGCAAAGTCATAGGCGACAGCTTTCCCGGATTCCCTCTACACTGGTCACTCCTAGGGAATACTCCCCAGTTAGCCTTCTCCCCCTTCTTTTTGCGTAGCCATCTTGGCGTTGTTTCCGGCCGGTGCGAGCCGTCACGCTGGCCAGACGTCAATCTCCGCTCTCTGCCGTCGGGAGAAGTCGATCCAGTCAACCTCGCCGTCTCACTTGCCCCGGTCAGTCGCCCTAGCCACCACGAGCTGCGCTCGGCAGCATTCATTTACAGCGCAGCAAAAGCTTATGATCATCGGCGTTGCCGAAGAAATTGGTAACCGAGTGGCAGGCCGCGACTACGATGTAGACAAGTCGTACGTACGGGAGTGAAGAAGAAAGAAGAGATTCAAGCTACCAGTTGTGACCGTCAGTCATTCTGCGGCCCCAAGACTGAGGCGTATCCCAAACCCGGAGAAGCGCCGGCCAAGTTCATCGAGAACAGAAAAGCCCGCGGTCACGCTGCGTCGATGGAGATGACTCAAATCAGAGCTTTGTGGCCAGCCGGGGAGCAAGGTCTATCGCGCCACAAGTTCCATGCGGGCTGTGGATGGTTTCGTCGTTTTATGGAACGAGGTTTCTACGACAAGGAGGAAAACAATTTTGTGGCAGTGGCTCCCCGCAAGTGCGAAGAACACCCATTGAGCTTCCAGTGTTACGTCGTTGGCCTTTGCAGAGAGCGCGACTTGCAAATTGGAAATGCGGACTGAACCCCGGTGTATTTTCAGATGCCACTGGACACCACGCTGCGGGAAACGGGTTCGAAGTCGGTGAGCGTCCAGACGGGCGGGAGCACCGAACTGCAGCCGTACGTTGTCTTTAGACGCAAGAACATGCCGGCCAACGTGCCCCCGGAATTGCTGTCCCTGCGGAGGACGACTCGTGCGTGAACGGGAGCCTCGTCGTCGACTGGCCAAAAACCGTGTGGGAGAAGAGATGGGGTGCAATGCCGGCCGAAGGTCGATGTTGGTGCTGGACAAATTCCGGGGCCGCAGCACCGAGAAGGTAGAGTCTTGCCTCGTAAAGCACCGCGGAGACCTCGTTGTGATACCGGGAGGTACAATGTGTGTATTGCAACCCTCGGATGTTTGTTTGAACAAATCTTTCGAGGCACACTTGAAGAGAATGTACACCGAGTGGATTGCCCAAGGACTCTACGAACCGATGCCAATGGGCCGAATCCGAAAAACGGGCAAACCGCTACTATGCCAGTGGATCGTCGACGCCTGGAAGGCCGTTCCCGGCGAGATTGTCCGAAACAGCTTCAAGAAGTGCTGTGTCGGCAATAGCCTGGACGGCACGGACGATAACGCTGTCTGGGACAACGAAAGTGCCTCGGATGAAGGTGCCTCTGATCGTGGGAGCAGTGACAGCAGCGACGAGTAAATGTTTCACATAAAGGTACTGTCTCTATCGAGATCTGGACATTGCGTTGCATAGTTCATTGTGCGGGTAATATGCGAGATATTTGTTTGCTTTTTTTGAGAGTACAGTGTAGACCGCATATAACGTATGTCGCGGGAGTCGTGAAAATCCGCACTATAAGCGGTACCGCGTTATAACTAAAACATCAATTTTGCAGGCCAAAATAGATGCCATGAGACAACTTACCTTTGTAAAATAATTTATTTTACGTCAGATGAAAAATAAAGCTCAGTTTGAGGAAAGTCTTTATTTCACCAGACTAGTAGACTTCTCTCTCAAGTGTGTCACACATTTTGAAAGAAATGAGCGACTTTTGCCTGGCGCAGCCTTTTAACGGCGTCGCAGGTTGCGGACGGACGTTGCGAGCGTTCAGGATTGCTAACCCTAATCACTTTTCTCCAGTTATGAAAACGTGTGAAAATTCGCATCCTTCATACGGTACGCGCCAGTAATACCTTCAACTTGAGCACAGGCATGAAATGCTCCAAATAAGAAATCCGGGCGATGTTCGAAAACACAAAGGCTTAGAAAGCACCACTGTAGTCGAAGTAAACAAACACGACGACACGGGCGTTTCTGCCGTCTCGAGAGTGCCGCCACAACATCGCCGCACGAGTAGGTGGATCATCCCTTCTAGTACGTGCTGGGTTACTATAGCGACACACAACGAAAATTCACAGTCAAGGATAGCGCTTTTACGCGGAACGATGAGCTTCCACCACGCCATCTACGTCGACCTCCTTGACGTCGACGATCACCACCGACACCATGTTTGCGGATAGAAGAAGCCGGCCCGCGACCGACATGTAACGCGAGCGAACACTTCTCCTCAACCTGCGATTGGTCTGTCGTTGCGGTTGAGGGACGCACGCACGTGAACGACACGTGCGTGCGTCCCTCCGTCGCTATGGCAACTGAAGCCTCTCTCTTCGCTTCTCCCCGCTTCTTCGAGCAACCGCCTTGCCCCGCGAGTGCTACTTGCGGCTCCCGCCGTTTTCTAGTGTCGCACAGGGAAGCGTGCTCACTGCGTTGGTCGGTCGGCAGGCTGTTCCAGAAACCGCACTATAACCGGTTTTTCCCTTCGCGCGCCTGCATTTTAAGCGGTATGTAATTACATGGAGTTCTATGGGAGGCGAACTGGTGGTTTAAAAAAGCCTCGTTATACCCGGTCCTGCACTATAAGCGGTTACGTTGTAAGTGGTCTATACTGTACTTCGCTGGGGGTGTGGGTTTTATGCAGGGGCGGGTAATACGTGCAAAATACAGTATTTCTATCGGGAAAGAGAATAAATATTTTAGATAATTTAAATGCCTGCCTACTATGAAAACTCTTTACGCACAACAGACTTCGTTGAACAAGCAAGGTTTTACCGTATTTGTAACAGATGTTAGAGGCCGAGGATTAAACTTCTGAATTCAACTCTCGTCCCGGTCAGAGCTATCTTGGAGGTCAGTCAAAGCATAACGGATCATCGGCTCGTCAAAGCACACTCTGTACACGAGCTTAGGTTGGACCAACAAACCTTTCAATCACATTTCAAAATAAGCCTCACTTGGGGTGCAGACTGGGTGTAAAGAAAAAAATCAGACATACACAAAGACTTCCATACGATCCAACGTGTCGATAGGATCTGTGTTCTGGAGCACCCTCAGGAACCGGTGATTGTGGACCTCCGTCACCAGGAGCTGGAATCAAGAAGACAAGGGATTCAGACAAAGAGAAGCAGCCAAGTGGAGGAGAGGGACAAAAGCATGCCGTTAAGATCAGTCAACGGCCCTCGTTTGCCATTTGACCGAACCCTAACAATGTATATTGAGAGAAAAGAGCCCACAGCCACTAAATTTGTCTCTTCAATTTCAAGGGGAGATGTATCCGAAGTCAAAAAACAGCAATTTTCTTAAAAGAAAAGTGATTTTCAGTTTTTTAGTGAGTTCTATTATCTTTGAGCCTTCCTCTTTTGCGTATAAAAAAGATCAAGACCGGATATCATTGCGAAATTAATCAGATGCGAGTTTGAAGCCCTTCTTGCGATGAAAAACAGTGCATATCTGAGCTATTTTCACGTGCGTGATTCTTTGGATCGCAGTGTCGCCTGCCATCACGTTTATTTTGGCGCACAGGCCTAGCCATTTTCACTGCGGAACTGTCATCGACAGTTTCATATTCTGGTTGCAAATAATAAGAAATAAATGTTTTTCCTGCTGAAAACGCACGTTGCCACTGGACTTTTAAATCACGTGATGCGATTGTGGCCCCGCCATTGGCCAAGAGCAATGTGCTGTGTGGCGAAGCTTGCTTGCTGTTTTAGCGTTACACTGCTCCTGAAACCAGAACCAACAACTTGTTCAATCATTCCGCTTTCTTCGTGATGAACATCGACTGAAAACGCGACTTTCGAACTCGGAAGTTTCGGACGACACACAAGTTCAAGAATTAGCTAAAAGGGCAAGCGGAAAGCTTCAAAGAAGAAAAGTTTACCCGCGACAGCTAACCCTAACCTCGGTCGGGGCGACGCTTCCGAGTTTCATCGGCAGCGTTGACGAGTTTGTTAGTGCATTGGAAACGAAGATCAGGATGTTTGAAAACGGAGAGAGAGCTGCAGATAAGCATGCAAGCTAAGTACTGCAATTGGCAAGATCGGCGTGATGAAAGCTCTTGTCAGTGGTGCGGCATGCTCGATTTGCGAAAAGTGCAAACTCGCCATCCAGGAATCGGCCGCTGCGCGAGAGGGACTGGCATCTTTTCTGGAGCTGTGCTACCCAGCGGCGGAATTCTAGTTTGCTGGTCGAGGCTCTGACATTTGAAACTATATTACAACCAAATTTCGTGTGGTTTGAGTGAGAATTTAGGTATGTCACATAAAACTATACTTTGATTTGCGTTTTTCTCATCTCAAATTGGTATATTTGCCAGTTTTCAAAGTTTGCGCACACAATTTTCACCGTTTGCGGTTACTGTATCGCAACCAAATTTTACACAGGTGTTCTTGGTGATGTATAGAGCGTGCAAACCTTGCTAGTTATGCGATTGGCACCACAGAATTTTTACAATTATAAAACTAAAAGTGAAACATAAAAAGTGATGACTCAATAGTAGGGGTGTGCAAATACCGAATGGTAGTTTTCGAATCGAATACCGAATCGAATCAAGAAAAAAAGCCGAATATCGAATCGAATATCGAATAGTGATTTTATTTGTAGGAATTTTTCAAAGTGTGCTGCAAATGAGACTATTATATGTGCAGAGTATGCGCCTGGTGTAGAATATGCGTCTTGTACGGAACAAAAGCAAAAATGTAAAAAAAGTTAGCAGTTGCTGTTGGACATTGGCCACTAAATATCCAATTTTATGGCGCAAACATAATCTATCTACCCTAAACGTCACAAAAAAAAAAGTTACAGCCTCGCGTGCCTTTTTTTTTTCTCGTTAAAAGCACAACCTAACACCGCAACCTTTTTTGTGTATGTCAGAAAAGGGGCATTTTGCGATATTTGGTCTCCATTTTAAGGAAGAAAAAGGACACCGGGGATTTTATTTCGCATAAATAAACAGATAGGTGTTAAATCTGAGTAAACAGGCTTAAACAATATAGTCTAAAGCAAGGAAACAAAACTTGGTTAGGTGGCGCAAGTCACCGTCCAACTGCCGCTATGCATCCATTTTTCTGTCTATCCATCCTGTTTTAGAGAGCCTTGATTTAAAAGAGGGAGCAAGCGAAACTGAAATTACGAAGACTGCTCCAGCGTAGGTTGTGCGCATGTGTTGTGTTGTCGCATGAAAAGAAGGCGAGCAAACAAAAGAGCGACGACGCCTGCCCTGCTGCCCGATCCCGATCGACGCTTTCGTCACCTTCTCACAGTTCGTAATTCAAACGCGGCTATTGAACGGTTGGAAACCCTCTCAAATCTAGGCACACTATTTTTCCGTTCCGTTTTGTTCCGAATCAGAATTTGCGGCTTGCGGCTCCAAAAGAACGACGACGATAACGACGATAACTCGGCTGGTTTCATCGGCGTGGTTAATGTAGTTTTCTTTGTGTGATCGTGCAGTCGCCGATTGCCGTGAATGCGGCAAATGTGTTCTACATCGGCGCTCGTGAAAAAAAAATTAGGCATGGCGCGGCGTAACGGGATGTTTCGGTTGTGATTCAAGGGAAGATTGTGTCACGATCGTGAGTAAATCTGCGTGCTATAAGTTTGTGGCGTTCGTTAATTTTCTTTTTTCTAACCTGCGCGTTAGATTTTTGTGGAATGGTAGGACCAAGAGGTGTTTCTCGCATGGTCTGTCTAATATCACGGCGCTTACATCGGGAGAAAGAACGGCTTTTTTGTCAGCTCCGCGCCGACCGCGCATCTTTGGCCGAATATATTGAATATTCGAGTGTCCGAATACTAGGAATTCGATTCGCGAATCGAATTATTCGGGAACTTTCTATTCGATTCGAATCCGTATATTCAAGTATTCGCACACCCCTACTCAATAGTTAACAATTTTTATTTTCTCTCGAGGCATAGCTTTTTTTTTTTTCGGGTGGATTGGCATACCTATTGTTCACGAGGAAGCAACCACGCTATTTTTGGAAGCTCTCTTATAAGTAAATTTGAAAGAAAAAGGGGGCACAAATATTTCATCAAGGCAGCTATCAAAAAATTGACCACATATAGGACAAGAGGAGCTCAATATGTACTAACTGTGCAAAATACAACCTCCTATAGTCGGTTGCAAGCTAAGAAAAAACCGGAAATGCCTCTCAGAGGAAAATGTAATCCTACGCCGAGAAACGCCAGCCAATCGTTTTCATGACGTCACGATTCCGTGGACCAATCGCAATCCTTTTGAAAAAAGAAAAAAGCTCAACATGGCTGCTGGCCTTAGCAACGCGACGCTAGTTTCTCGTGACAATTATTCTGCTTTTTTGCACCGTGTTTTACGTGCCCGAGGTTACGCCACGAAATCTTAATGGTATCGGCTTGCGTTTGCAGCAGTATTTGCGCGACAACGTGAGAATCCAGCGACGCTATCGCCAACGAAAATTTCGAAGCGGGCGCAAGGCTTAGCACTGCTGAGAGCTGGAAGACGGTATGTTAGACAGTATCTTGGACAGAAAATGAATTGGGAAGACGGTACATAAGGACATGACTTTCTTTCTTTACTAAACAGCTATTTCGTTGACAAAAACGTATTCTAACTTATTTAAATGTCCTGAATGAATTAAATAAATATTGTAGTAGTTTAAGACACGTTTCCTGGAGGAAGAAAAAGCAACGTTGCTAGCGAACTACTTTCTCGACGGTGGAGGCACTTCAGATGGGCGCAATGCGCTTGTGGGTGGAGCTAAAAGATTGTTCTTAGCTTGCAACCGACTATAGCTTCAAAATTTAAAAAAAAATATATATATATACTTTCGAGAACCATGATTTTAAACGTGTAAAAAGAGGTCGAAAATAGATTGCAGAGCGGGAAGTGACATTGGAACACAGCCATTCTGAAATGTGAATTTTGGTTGAACACTGGTAACCCTACTTTGTAATCCAATTCAATTGTCTTCTTTTTTTTTTTCTTTTTTTGCGGAACACGAAGAAATACGTCTAACATAAGTCTTGGAAGTAATATTTGATTACCACGTAATAAAAAAAACTAGTATTATGCACCACCTTTGCCCTTCCGACTCGATGATGCTACTCGCGCCCACTTCCCAAACAAGCAGATCGAAAAGAATTCAGAGTTGACAGTTTGAGGAAGCACCAGAATAAAACATCTAAAAAGAAACATTTCATGAGATCTAAAGGCACATTCTACGTTTGCTCTTAAGTCAATGTCAGCTCAATAGCTTTATGCTTCGAAACATGCCTCCGAATAGCATTATTGTCCCCGCTTCCCCAATTTATTGTTGACAACTACTCAATCAACAAATCTCTGGGCTACTACTGTATATCATTTCTGCTAGGGAAAGACATGTGGACAAACATACTATAAATCAAAAGAAACAAAGCACTAGAAAATAAGGATGCTACTTACCCTGTCGGCAGGAATTCCCACCAATCGAGAAACAGAGCTGCACACGTCCTGGATACTGCTCATCTTTATCACCGTCACTTTCATCTGCGCAAAAGAATGACGGGGATCATCATCACGTCCTACGAAATCAAGTTACATGATTTTCTGAAATCTTCAATGGAAAAATGGCGAGCGACGGAGCTCTCGAATACATGGAGCTGAACGGCACCAGCCACCAAAAACGGGCGAAATCGGGCCCCATTTTTCCAGCAAAATGTTTTAGAAAATCACGCAACTTATCAATGAGATGACGGCTAGTTCAGGAACTTTGGCATCTGGTTTGCAGCTCTAGCGCTGGAAAGATTGCCGCCATCTATGAGCGAGGCCAGCAAGCCGGTTGTCTGGTTACCGCCGTCGCTCATAGATGGCGGCAGCTGTCCAGGATTTTGTGTCGACATTTCTTTACGGGGGACACGATACTCGGGAAACTAGCCCTGTAAATGTTTTTGTTTTTTTAACATGCTGTGCTAGAAGTGA
This sequence comes from Ixodes scapularis, assembly GCF_016920785.2. Taxonomy (NCBI): domain Eukaryota; kingdom Metazoa; phylum Arthropoda; class Arachnida; order Ixodida; family Ixodidae; genus Ixodes; species Ixodes scapularis. The sequence goes on from NW_024609857.1 coordinate 160,123,562, forward strand.
TAAAAACAAAACAGCGCAAAGACAAGGACGAAGTAAAAGGAACCACAGGACACAGCGCTGTGTCCTGTGGTTCCTTCCAGCAGCACTGCGTCCTGTGGTTCTTTCTACTTCGTCCTTGTCTTTGCACTGTTTTGTTTTTATCCTGTCTACTTACCAACTAGCCCAAACTTCTATGTTAATCAACTGTACTAGAAGGCATATGTGCTCACACTAACAGTAAGTGACGAAATGAAAACGGCAGGGAGAGCGCCCCACATCCTGCACACACTCACCACATTCGATAGTGCTGCGGGGTGTCTCGAGCGTGCACATGCAGCCAGACAAAAAAAAAACGCCCTGCCGCTTTTATTGTTTAAGTGACTACAGTGGCACCAATAATGCCCAATAAGGAACCAAAGCCTGCTTCCAATGCAGTTTGCAAGGTAGAAGCCACAACAGATGAAAAAAAGGACCCCTGCTGCTCCCCATTTACGGCGCACACGAGGAAGGCCGAAATTGTGGTTTTAAGTGCCAAACCAGGGCACGCCCTGGCGGAACACGGGATGCTTCAACGTGCAACCGATATCTCGGTTACCGTCTGCAACGAGCCCCGTCGGATTGCGGGCACCTCGGCCAAGATGAGAACCTCGGCCGTAAAGGGAACCTCGGCCGAGATGGGAACCCGAGGCGGGAGGGAGAGAGGGGTGCTCACCTTGAGGGGCTTCTCCTGGGGGTCGGCGCGCACCAGCACCAGCTCGAGCAGCTTCTCCTTCCTGATGGGCAGGGGCAGGGACAGGTAGCAGAAGGGGTCGAAGGTCACCGACAGCTTCTGGCAGTCCGGGCACACCAGGGTCGACTTGAGCAGCCCGTGGAAGATGTCCACAATGATGGAGTTGTTGCGCAGCTGGTAGTTGTGCCAGGCCTCCTGGGCCACCAGCTCGTCGGGCCTCCCGTCGGGGTCCCGCAGCTCGATGTACGGCTTGTGGATCACCCGGTTCAGGTCCTCGTGCAGGCCGTCCAGCAGAAAGGCCATCAGCTCCTGGCAGTCCTGCTGCTGGAAGCCCGAGAACTGGGGGGCAAACCTGCCCACCACCATCTGCACAAGAAGGAGGCCTTGGTCAAACACCTACGCGAGCGCCTCTGAGAAGCGGGTGGAAGCCGGCTAGGCAGTTTCAGCTCCTGGGTACCCGGTGAATCTACTAAGGGAAGCACTTACGGTCGCACGGCCCCGTTGAGTGAGCCAAAATAGCTCTCAGTTGTCTCGTGACAATTGACACCACACCAATTTTGCGAGAATGTTTCAAAGCCAGCATGTACGTCCGGACTAGAACGGGACCAGCTTCGTGATGTCGCCCCGATGTTGAGATTGTCAATCGTTGACCCGGTGAACAGAGGCTATTCTCGAAGCATTGACCAGGAGCACGTGCCCGCCGAAATTCCGCTGTTCCGACACGCCTCAAATTCTCGCAATGTCGTCGGAATGTTTGTGTCACAACCTCGAAAGTCCACAATACGTTTGGTAAGGTGAAGATGAAAGTGTAGACCACTGTTGGTCCCTTCCTTGCTTGATGCAGAGCAAAAGAAGGGTTGGAATATGAGGTCATATCTCTTTACCCTTTGTATCAGCTTCTCCAAGTCAAAAATATAGACTGATGATGAAGTGCTGATGAAGGGACAGGAATGTGCTAAGAATTAAAAAAAAGAAAAAAAAATGACCGCATTTCCACGTGGGGAATGATGTTGATTGGGGCGAAGCTCTGGTGGTGCTTGTCTGCGTAGACACTGAGCCGCAGCATGCCGAGCCTTTCGTTCGTTTTCATCCATGTCAGAAAGAGAATGTGTGGTATGGAACGTGGTTATATACGCATTTGACCGCAGCACCCCCTCGTCTATAAACATTAAGCCAATGCATGCAAAGTTTAACGCGATTATATACGCATTTGACCGCAGCGCCCTCTCCTGTATAGACGTTGAGCAGCTACATGCAACGTTTCATCCATGACATCCCCAGCTCTTGAGTTACTACCACATCTCAGAGCCCCCTACTCGTCCCGCAGTCGTGGCCGAGCGGTTAAGGCGATGGACTAGAAATCCATTGGGGTCTCCCCGCACAGGTTCGAATCCTGTCGACTGCGTAAACATTTTTTTTTTTTTATTTTCATCATGTTTTTTTCGCCCTACACGAGCACGTGAGCACGTGAGCTCACGAGCACAATCACGAGCACCAGCAAGATCGATGTGAGCACGGACACCGGACGGACAAGGCTAGACCTTAAGGAGCTTTGCCCCTAAAACTGTTAAAGCATGGCAATAATAATCCCTGGAGAACGGGAACAAAGGGGACAAAGGACAAACACAAATCTCCAAAGACAGCTAATGATGATTGGTGCGCTACCGATAAAATCTGCCTCGTCCGGGTATCGAACCGGGGACCTTTCATTTCCAGGGGAGCGCTCTACCAACTGAGCTAACCAGGGGTTAAACGTCAGGAAAGAATAAAAAATGCAAGGAAGTATCTATGCAAGAACAAATTTGAAAGTTGTTGCCACGTCTCCACAATCGTCCTAGCTCTATACGCTAACACGCAGTCCTGACGTCACGCCGCTGCAGTGGCGCTGCCGTCGACATGGCACATGCGCAGACGTTTTACTTCACGCGAAACACATTTATGTGGGCGCATGATTACTTGTTTGTAACAAGCGTGTCATTCTAAAAGGCACCTACGAGAATAATCGTGCAGACATCACGCATGCCTGTGTTATCCCATGTATCCTTTAAACAAGTTGTTAAACATTTTTTTTCTTTTTTATATTCTGAGCTATGTGTTTATTAGAAATACCTGTCCTTAATTTTACAACCTGCGTTCTTTTTTTTTTTTATCGTTTAAATTCACTTCTTAGCGCAAAAAAAAATCATTTCGATTTCTCGGGGAGCGAATTCCCTTTCAGTTCTTTGAATGTATCACCATACGTAACCGATCGAAAATTTTTGTTGTCCGCGCAATATGGCGACGTAGACAGGGCTTGATAGGCGAAACCAGAGCATCAGATATCGCTCCAACAGCAGCGCCAAAACGACGTCGTGCACGCAAGTCGACGGATGACATCTGACGTCTGGCATTACGCTCGGATAATTGTAAGATGGCAGACCCCACTGAGCTCTGGCTGCTATAGCTGGCTTTTAGGTTTCAAGCCGTACGCCGACCCCGCACGTTTTTTGTGCTACCGTATGTCATGCTACAGAAAAGAATTTGTGAGGGAATCGTTTGAAACTTTGATCGGTCGAGCTGAATCTGGTTATGATCGTCAAACAAAGAGCTGTGAATGCGTTCTCACTTCGACCAGAAAAGTGCCGACCCCCTCGCAGAAGAAGCACGAAAAGGCTGAAAACATAAGCGAAACAAATCGCCTTTGCGTACTTGAGGAGCGGCATGTCAAGCTACTGCTGAGGAAGATAGTGGCCGGTGATCGTGGTAAAGGAAAACTGATGGAAATCTTATGACCACTGGTTCTGGGAAATACGGAAATACTACGTCCTATGGCTACACCCGCAAAAAATAAGTGGCCCAAAACGAATGCGCTGACAGTCTAGAGGTAACGCACGCGCGTAATGGTACAGATAGGAAAACTAACCAAACTTTAGAAAGTAGTATATTATATACAAATGTCTGTTCTAACGAGTTTACACTGTAATTGTAATTCACAATCAGGCTCCACAACCGCCTTCCACAACGAATATGAAACACAGTGGGACCAGCAGCATGGTTACGGTGGTTACCAAATGACAGAAGACCTGGATGCGTTTTAAACCTCAACTTTGCCGCAATCACATGATGTAATGGTCTACAATTAGTACAAGAATGCCAGTAAATATCTCAATGTTTTTATCACTCCCAATTAATTATTTGAAGATTAAATGATGTTGAATATCTGTTCAACCTTTCTACATAGCTAACGTGACGTCTTATTGCTCTTGCTGCCAAGGGGTGTCGCATGGTCATTTCAAACAGTTAAAAAAACACAATTTTAAAACACGGTTTATAAAATGCAAATGCATCATTTTGCCGTAATACTTAAGAATCAACATCTTTGTGGTTTAATGATTATAAAAAATTAAGATGCAGCATACATTTTTTTTTATGCCCCCTTTAAAGCTTCAAGGGAAACACAAATTTCAAAAGCAGAAAATCCAACAAGCAATTTCCCGAAGAATATTCTCTATCTTACAGTACAGTGCAATCCACTTATAACGATAGCACATATAACAATGTAATGCTTATAACATTCAATTTCCAGAGCCTCTAAACTAGAAACGATCAGTTTTTAGTACACATACAACGATAATCGGCTATAACAATTGAATTTTCGAGTTTCTCAGTATTTTTTCAAGTGGATTGCACTGTACCATATGCCCACCAATAACATCCATGTTCTGCAGCAAAAAAAAAACAAGATATCAAATCATAGCAAACTTACCACTGCACAGCGAGGCACCGAGCAGAAACCCTCAAATTAAAAATGAATAGATGTAAATAAAGCAACAAGTCATCGCAATTTTGACCCTGTCCGCATTACTACTTCATCCTATCTATGACAGGCAGTAGATCTCTTGAAAGGCGTGTCAAAATCCAGACAATGCTGCGACAACATTAACCTGCCCTGCCGAGAATGCAACGCGGGCACAAACTTCAGCCGAACCACACTCCAGTTCTTATGCCCAGAAAGGCGGATATTTGCTGCACCCCCTGAAGCCACTTGCCTTGAAAGGCCTGGGAATGGTGCTGGAGCAGTTTCCGGACCACATGACCCGGATGAGGTCGGCATAAGACTTTGCTACCTCCCCCTTCATGCCCAGTGGGTTGCTGTGGTTCAGCTCCTGGAGGTGGCGGCCCTCCATGAAGTACTCCGTCAGCGGAGGGGTGTTGCTCATGCACTGCACAATGCAGGAGAAGCGTCAAGGAGGGCACACAAGCAGAAAGAGTTCTGCATTTGGTCATCAAACATGTTAACAACACAAACAGCAGACTAGAAAAAATATTGTACAGGCTCAATCATGCTGACAAACACCAGGAAGCAGAGAAGGTGTCCCGTACAAGCCACATTCCACATTGTGCTAGATTTCTCATTCTTTCTATACTATTACTATTTATTTCATTTTTATTGTATTTATTTATTATTTTCTATTTATATTATTTATTTTTAATAACTGTGTTGTTTTTTTTATTATTTATTATTTTAATATTCTCAACAAAACTTGCCGCTCTCGCTGGCTTGTTTGCATGCAAATAAAATTGGTTTCCCTTCCAGACAAGCTGTGCCAGTAGCTCAGTGGCTATAATATACGACTGTCACCCCACCAACCAAGGTTCGAGCACTGCCGGGGTTTTAACTTTACATATATGGGGCGAGTCGAAGGGATTGATTGCTGTTTGAAGGGACCGGACAAATCAGTTTGTGAACGTATTAAACTAAGATGTTTTAGAGTGGTGGCCGAAAAACATACATTAAAGAGACACTGACAGGGTATTTATGCTCTCTGAGGTTTTTAGTTGTACATGACGTATGAGAGCCCAACTACCCAGAACAGAATTTGCGACTCGAAATTCGGTCTCTTTCCGCCCGAAAACCACCGATCGAGAACTGGCCGGTTGGAGTCGCGCTCACTCTCTTTTCCGTGGTCACTGGCCGTTTTCTAAGGTTTAGACACAATTACCAAATATAGTCAAAGTCGTAGGTCATCGAAGGCATGCACACAATATTAAAAATAGAAAAGAAATATGATTCCCATTTTTGGGGCTTCTAAAAAGCTCCAAATGCGTTGTTTGGGGGAAAAAATGTATCGCAGCCACGTGACTTCCGCCACTTCTCTCCTCCTCTAAACTTTTTTTTCCTCCCCAGTCCAGTTTCGGTGGGAAACGTCCCATAATGCACAGCGGTGACGTGCACGTTGCATTACGAGACATTTCCATAATGCACCACGCGGGAGGGAGGAGGGGGAGGAGGATGAGGAGGAGGGGGAAGAGGCAAGGAGCACAGGAGGAGTAGATGAGGAGGAGGGACATACCGTCCCCTCCGTACCCTCCCCTCCTCCTCCACCTCAAGAGCTGCGCTCTAATTCGGCATTACAGGGAGTTGCAAACGTCTTTCAATTTTTTTTACAAGTGTTTTCGACTACATGTTGCCATCTGCTTTGTGTCCCCTGGTTTCTTTTCTTGTCTGCAACTTTCATGCCTGCTGTTTCAGGGTGTAAAGCGCCGTTCACACACTTGCAACCGAGTATAACCAAGAGAGACAAGACCAGTTTTTAAGATTCTTGCGACGGCGGAGGACCGGATGCGTTGCTCTGGAGCAGGTTGTACGCTGTCGCAAGAGGCTTAAAGGCCGGTCTTGTCTCTCTCAGTCGTAATCGGTTGCAAGTGTGTGAATGTGATCTTCATGGTGTGCTTTCTGCCAAAAAGAGAGTGAAGGCTGCTCTAGGTTTACGGGAGGTGCCCGAAAACGACCAAGGTATACTGATGTTATCAGGCGGAGTTTCGGTGGTCACCTCCGGGCTCCCCTACAATTCTACACTGGGTGAGGTGCAACTCCACGGGGAGGGAAACCATTAAAATATGCCATTGACAACAGCGGTGTCATCACCCAAGCTGATGCTGAAAAATGCTGTACTCGCGATGCCTTCAATGCAGACCACCAGATGTCAACGCGGGGAGCACTGCCGACATCTACTGGCTGCTGCGCCAACCGGGCACCTGTGGTTAGCACATGGCTGCCTTAGGTAGGGATTAAAGCTTTTAATTTCCAACTTTTTACTCGGGTAAGTTTGTTCGGTAAACTTTTTATGCCCTTAATGCACCTCCTTCGGTAACCTCTGTAAAAAGCTCGATAAGTTCAGAAACCGATTTATGCCATCCCTTTGACTCACCGTGTATATCAACCTCGACGTTCGTAACGCTCCCAGCGTGTCACTTGTTCGTGACGTTCTGGTCTTAGGAACTTGAGAATGCAAACACTGAACTCGAAAAAGTCTAACACGTCTAAAGTGGTGAAGGCTTCAAGATCATGGGCATCAGGTTTCCATTCTTTGTGCGAGACGATGGGGATTCAGTGTTCGGCGCGTTAATAACACGCTAGAGTTCGGTACTGGGCAAAGCAAAATCTCGTGCTAAACACCGAAAAATTGCGAGTTTTATTTCCACTCGTGTCAGTTTTGACGAACAAGTGTGCATCCCCATATTCCCTAAGGCCCAAGGGGTTAGCAATCGTAGCACACTGGCTAAAATATCACAATAACATCCTCAAGCAACTTCCAACCGTCAACTCGCAAGTTGATCAGCCAGCACCGCGCCGTACGCTTCCGGATACGCCATGCCGAAATACGCCAAAGCGTCGAGATTTGTCACGGTTGGGAACGCAGAATATGCGCGTTATTACGCCGACCTTGAGGCATCAAGGAAGCGTACGACTCAATATCCGCTACACGTCGGGATTACGTCCATCAAAACGCCAATAAATACGTCGAAAATGTGCCCTATGTGGTTCGGCCTTAATTTTCAATACAAAAAATTTCAAGTTTCAAGAGAGACTACCATGTAAACAAAAAAAGTGGAAGCCGTTTACAACTCCCTGTAACACCAAATTAGAGCGCAGCTCTTGAGGAGGAGGAGGGAAGGGTACGAGGGGGGGGGGTCACGTGACGATGCCGATGATGCCATCAGTGACGTCACTGACGACGTCATCAGTGACGATGACGATGCGGCTTCCGATGACGTCATCACTGACGTCACTGATGACGTCATCCGTGATAATGACGATAACGACGCGGATGCCGGTGACGTCATCAGTGACGTCACTGATGACGTCATCAGTTTTGATGGCGATGACGATGCAGATGCCGGGGACGTCATCAGTGATGATGACGTTGACAATGAGGATGCCGGTGACGTCATCAGTGACGTCACTGGTGACGTCATCAGTGATGATGATGATGACGATGTGGATGCCGGTGACGTCATCAGTAACGATGACGTCATCGGGGAGGTCACGTGACCTCGGGGGGTGTCACGTGACTTCGGGAAGGGGGTGGTCACGTGACCTTGAGGAGGGGTCATGTGACCTGGGGGAGGTCACGTGACCTCGGGGGAGGTCACGTGACCTTGGGGGTCACGTGACCTTGGGGTGACCTTGGTTACGCCGACGCCGCTCAAGCCGGGAACGGGCCCCTAAGAGCTGCGCTCTAAAAGAGGTCTGGGTTGCCTGAACTGTCATCGCTGACATCATGCTTTTACTCAGTCTCTTCCCTTCCAACACCATCCTTGCTGGCAAGAACAAAAGTTTACTACTGCAGATCGAAGATAATAACTACCAGGACACAAACGGCCTTAGCGAAGACGAGTTAGTCGAAGGACAAGCCCAAGGTCGGGTATGGCTCGGGACGCTTCCTCACCTGCACTGCGGCATTCATGAAGCAGGTGTTCCCCAGGTTGGCCAGCCCACAGAGACCGGGTGTGCTGCCACCTCCGTGAAGCTCGTAGTTGCAGCTGTTGCTGTAATTGCCGTAGTTGTTGCCCACTGCACTGTAACTCCGCGTGGCACTGCAGAAATTCATTGCACATAGTCAGAACTCTCACTGTGGATTAAAGCAGACAACACTAACAATGAGGTTGCTCTGTAAACCCACAGTAAGGGGCCAGCCTGCCAACAAAAATTGTGAGGTCGCCAGATGAAACACAACCCAAGTAGACCGGTTTACCCACACAAGAAAACAACTTGCTACAACTTGGATGCTTCAAGGGTGCAGTGATGAAAGCAGCATTTGACTTTTTGTACCCGGTTATGTAGGAGGCAAAATACTGCTTTGGAGCAGACAGCCACGCTTTTGGAGCAGATGCCATCTGCTTGCTCATCACTTGAAAATGAAAAAGTGATTGCATCGCTAAATATAACACACAGCTTCCTCTTTAGAAAATAAGGCTAGCATCAGAGTAAATTCTAGTGATGGGACGAATCACCGGAGATTCGGATTCGCCCAGATTCGGAAATTTCCGAACTTCCCGCGACGAATATTCGGCAGATTCGGAGATTCGTCCGATTCGTCGCTGGTTGAAGACGGCAGCAACGGCAGCGTGAACCTTGTCGTAAAGCTCGCGAACGCGGTCAGTTTTGTTTGTTTTTAGGTACTGTTACTGCATATAACCAGATTTCGTCTTGTTTATTACAACGTACGTCGTATGGTATGTACTGTACTGTCATTCTAAACCCCGGCACACGCCCAGATCCAGCTGAGCTGATCGGTGTGGTTGACGTAGGCCTAACCAATGCACGGTCTCGGTTTCTGTGCGGTTTCGCGGTGATCGGTAAAATATGGCGAAATGCTGCGTATTATACATAATGTGGTGCAACGCACAATAAATATATTCAGGCAAGGAAATGGTTCGTCTCCTTCTCTAGAGCTGCGTATGCAGTACCTGTAAGGCGCGAGAGCGAGATGAATGTTCGTAGCAACTTCGACCGCGTACCGGCACCGGTGGGGAAGAAAAACGTCGCTAATTCGCACTGTCATTTCTCCGTTCTCGGCAGTAAGTTTTGTGGACGTGAACTTTATTTGACAAAAAACAAACAACACAGAGGTGTCTAACGTCGAAACAAATGCTACTAAATCACATATCATTAACCAGAAAGGTACAAATGCAGTGCAGGGTACGGCGCAAGGAGTTTCAGGAATCGGGTTGTTTCCCTTGTTCCGATAATACCTCAGTGGACACACGTTGAAGATAATCGAATCGAACATACTTAGTTGTGTGCCACTATAACGGTAATTATGAACATGAAATGTGTCAATATTGTACAGCACGTACGGCATCATCTCTTGCGGCGATGAAAACATGCACTTGTATTTCCACGTGCACCAAGCATGGGTCATAATCCGAAACCGAAACCAATTAAATTTTCCCACGATTTTTGGCTGGATTCTCGACAAACATCCAACATAATATAAACAAAGCGGAACGTTTTATTTATTACTATGATATTATATTACAATATATTTTGTGCACTTCATAGAATTTAGTGAATTTGATATCACGAAAAGTTGAAAGACTCATCAACGTGATCTGGCAACCATGGCAACGCTCCGAATCTTTCCAAACTTTTCCGAATCGCTTGAGATTCGGCTACTCTTCCGAATCTTTCCGAATCTCCAGATTCGGCTCCGAATCTCGATTCGGATAAAGATTCGTCCCATCACTAGTAAATTCCGTTTACAACTGGTATATAAAAAAAAATGTAAAATGAAGCATAGCACGAAACTTCAGTTGAGGTAAAGCCCCACCCCCCCTTTCTACACTCGATAGCTTATTTAATCTGTAAATACAATTCCCGTAAAATGCCAGCAAAAACCAGCATATCCAATAGGACTTCTATTAAAAAAGAAAAAAAAATGTTCTCACAAGTTCTCTGAACCTACCAAACCCAAGATTCCTATATTATAAACTGGAAAAACTACCACCTGCCAATGCTACAATGAAGACCTACGGTCAGGGATGGGCAAAATACATGCAAATATATATCGAAATACAAATACAAAATACTTCGTCAGAAATGTAATTAATTACAAATATAATTACATTTGCAAAAAAGTATTTAAGTACAAGATACAAATACAACCAACTGTATTTGATCTCCTCCAAATACTTTTCCAAATACATTCCTCAAAATTTGCGTCAGCGACTTCAGGGCACCTCCAACGCGTTTCTGGGTATCTCATTTTAATTTTGCATCGCACACTCGGGAGTTAGTGTGCGAAGCTCTAGTAACGTAATAGAAATATAATCACAAAAAAAAATGTAATCAGCTTGGACGTAATAGGTGAAAAAAGTACAGAGCTTCAAGCAGCTTTTTTTTTTTTTTTTTGTCGATTACATTTTGGTGTAGGCCAACAAAGTACCGAGATGACCAAGACGCGCAGCAGCAGCTAGAGAATGTTTTATTGTTGCAACTCGCACCAGTTACGGAAATCTGGACGAACCGCGCATTTAAATGTTCCAGGCAAAAATATAGATAGAAATCAGGCTGGAAAGCATCACAAGTTGTCACCTGCACTTATTTAGCCAGTCTGCCAGTGAACGTCGATTTTGTTGCAATTCTTGCCCTGGACTAGCACCGTAATCACAAAGTCACTAAACGCTTGTGCTTGATTGAAAGGCACTGCATTCGGTGCAGAACGTAGTTTTGTTCCTGCTCTGGAGAGTGATAATAAATTTGAGGGATGTATTTTTGCGCACAAAATTGTATTTAATTACAATTGTATTTGAAATACCCATGTTTTAGTATTTAAATACGCACATCAAATACATTACTCAATTTGTAATTAAATACAAATGCAAAATACACAAAGTATTTGAAATACGTATTTCAAATACTTGTATTTGAAATACTGCCCATCCCTGCCTACGGTGAACTTAAAAAATTACAGGAGGACACGACTGCTTACGTGTAGGAAGGCGAAAGCATAATGGTTGTCCTGTGGTAGAAATGTTTTCGAGTAATGTTTCTACACATATTAAAGTTTAAGACGACGTATAGAATGTCGAGGACGACGCCCTAGAGATCTATGCCAAGTATGGCGTCTAGGACAACCTCTAGGGCGATGCCGAGGATGATCTCTCAAACAAACTCAAGGACGATGTTGAGGACGACGTCAAAGACGGTATCTAGGATGACGTCGAGGATAATGTCCTAGAGGACGACTTCTAGGACGACCTTAAGGACGACGTGGAGAACAACGCCTAGAGGACAACGTCAAGAACGACGCCTAGAGGAGGACACTTAAGGAGGCTGTGGCGTATTTGCGTGGGCGGCCACGTTTGCCTGCAGAGGCCGTTGTAGATGTAGACGCTGCTGCCGATGTCGAGGCCGTAGATGCAGATGCAGTCGCCTGACAGTCCATCACACGAAGCACACAATGAGCACAGATGAAGTCTGGAACGCACCTTTTGTACATGGTGCTCCGGCGGTGGTGGCATTACACCCATGCACTTGAGCGTGAGGGGCATGCTTGTTGACATATTTTTATGACCATCTTTCAGGCACAACGACGCCGCTTTTTCACATAATGGGACAAGTAAGGTCTAGGACGACCCCTAGGAAGATCTCAAGGACGACGCCAAGGACAGCGTAGTCCTTAAGCACACGATTGAGCAGCACGTGCCGCTCAATTGTATTTTTTATGGCCATATATGGCCGCTTTTTTTCTCAATGGGCTTTGTGAAATGACTTCTACTAGTGCTACTTTTACTAGCGCTACTTATAAGACTTTCGCCTTAAAAGTAGCACTGCGTTTTGGTGTCATCGGAACCAGAGTTGAGTCGAAGTTTGCTGTCCTTTCGATTGACAGCTGCACAGGAACTAGCTTGACTACCCTATTAATTCAAATATAGACCCGCATCTTATTCTTCCCCCTTTTTGGCAGTTTCGTTTTTTTTTTTAAATTAGAGGTCAGTTCGCGGTAAGGACCAATGAAGGTCTACCTATAATAGTACCGAGCATACTTTTTGAGGCAATCGCACCAACCCAGGTGCTCCCCCATGTTAGTTGCTGCTCCTAGCACTCTGGTGCAGAGTGGTGAAGTTCAATGCGTGCCCCCTGGCACGAGGCAGTGAAGGTTGATGCGGGCGGCACAAGTGCCACGATCGGCACCTTACAGCCACAGCGTGGAGGCATGTGGCAGACACAACAATTGAGCAATCTCATCGGGAGCAAAAGGCCATGGTTTCATCCCATTACAGTAACCCGCCTTCCAATTATTTTGCACATTTTTCTCATAACTTTTAGGTCCCCACATTGCCAAAATCGTCTGAAAATTCAGACGAGGACGGGGCCAGCGCGGTTGACGAGCAATCTCCTACTTTGTTAGTGCACAGCTGACGATACCAGCCAACGGAACCAATCAAACAGCGTCAAAAGTGCAACACCATGGAATTCGTAGTCTTTCTGGGCGTGTTCATTCATTGGCTAAACCAATCAAATCCAGCAAATGCCCCGTCACTTGAGCTTTTAGTGCATGTGCATTGGGGTTCTGGTGTGTTCGAGCCTCCAAATTTGCTCTTAAGATGAAACAAAACTTGCGGTGAGGAGAGACGCCAAGGAATACATATTTGTAGCATTTTTTTCTATTTTTCTGAATATGTCTATCAACCAATAAGCAAATTTTCTTTTTTTTATTTTGTTGTTGCTTTAAGCTCACTTTGGCGTAGGTGTGGTGCAATTCTTAGCAAAAATGGCATTTGGCACAAATGGCGCGGCACTCCCATCGCTGTGGGTGTTTATGAATGCATGGTATACTAGATTAGGAACTTACATGGTGTTGGCAGGTGCGTTGTAAGACTTGGCATCTCCCCCCCTTCCTCCCGACGAATTACAGTAGCCCGCCGATCCTTTTGCACTGAAAGAAAAGCATAGAACAAATGCAGTGTCAGCCCCAACCCAGTGAATGACAAGAGGCAAAAAGTGCTGGTGAACACTTCTCGAAGATCTTTGAGAAAAGTTTCCGTTTAGTCCCTGCTGGTCTCAAGGAAGAATGTGCATTGTTCTGACAACAGCTAGATGTGTTCAATGGCTTTACAGTGGTATTTTTAAAGGAAGGAGTCTCCAGTCACGTGGCTCCATCGCATCAAACTTGCATCCTTGGTGCTCTGACACTGTTTGTATCAAACCTGCTTGTAAAGTTAAAGAACAACCAAAAGCACCGAGCTAATGCTGGAGTTCAAAAGGCACTACCATTTTACATACCTCAGGAAATGCGACGGTTCTAAAGAAAATGGCAGTGGCATGGAAACGTTCAGATTAAAACACGACTGGCAATATCACTCCGTCATTCGGGCCTTCACACTGCATAGGACATCATTCCATGCTGAATGAAAGCACATACTAGAACAAAATCAACTAACATACACCCCTCATTTTTCCAGGACAGCAAAGAAAAATGGCATTGTGCCCAGAAGTGATCTCATCATATGCCAAAGTGAATTATGAACATTACTATAAATTCCTGTTACAGCCTTATTGCAAAACTGACCTGAAGAATGGAACTTGAGAGGACTAAAGCATACCTTTTCCTCGACCAACTGCCATCGTCATTCTGCTCCTCAATCATGATGACCTGGACAGAGATAAAACAGCACAGTCTTCAAGCAATGCCCCATAGGTTTGCCTAAACCCGCGATGGGCCAAATCAGATTCAGTATTTGACAAACTTTAAGCGTAAAATGTGGAAAGAAAAATTCAGCAAATATTAAGCCAATACACAGTATTGTGAACCCCACCACAAAATAATTGCCATTGCCACAAAATTTGGTCATAAAAGGCACCCCACGATCCTTATAAATTGAAAGCTTTGTCAAACCTTAGGCATTCCATCTAGGCGGTCACTTCTTCGTGCCCTTAGGTTTCGTGAGAATTAATGGTCTTCAGACACAAGATGTTCTCCTGTCCACCTTTATCGATGGCATCAATTTTGCACTCGCCATGAACTTACCAAGTTCGAAAAGGGAGTCTTTTTGCCACCCTTCATCCCTGCCCCAAATGACACATCTTACAGTTCAGATGGCTCGGTCTAGTGCTGGCGACTATGAATTCCCCGAATGCCAAGTAAGCCCTAGCTACGACCAAAGGGCCAGCAGTCTCAGTGTTTTTACAATAAAAAGGTATTTGTGCCCACCCACCTGCCCATGGTAGAGCCCCGCCTCCTGCACGGTGCGCGTCCGGTCAAACAGGTGCTCGTAGGTGTTGCTGCTGTACCGGTTCCAGAGGCGCGTCTCCTTCTCCTTCGGGATCGAGAACAGGTTCCGCATCTCCTTCTCGATCCGGTCTGTCCAGGAAAGAGCGAGATTTTACAGGCCGACGTCTGCTCCCTCAACCATGCCCTCTCAAACCACAATTTAGTTACGGTCCTCGGGGTAAATTCGCGTCTCATTGCAGCCCCTGAACCACCCAACCCACCCAATACCCACTGGCAACGCCAACGACAATACATGGTTTCCAGTGTGTTATCGATCCCGGAGCTCGCCCTAAAATACCGCCTTTCCGGAAATATGTGGCGCCCTCGCCATCTGCTCAATGCATCGTAACGTTTGGATGTGCGGCACGCGAGATCAACCAGGAATCAAAGACGGAGTTGACGCTGGATTATCATTTTATGATATCAGAATGCAGAGAAGGCCAAAGGAGAGTGAGACAGGGTGCGACATCTCCTTTTCTGTACGCTTTAATTTTTGTGCGTTCTGAGCTCCTAATGAGAGGAGAAAATGAATCGTGCCGCTTCCAGGATATGCGAAGCGTTCGAGCCGTAACAAACCTAATCGGAACGGCCCCTTAATTCCCCCTGCTGCGAGATGACCCGGTATTTTCCGGAAAGGTCAATTGCCTGGGAAAAGTCAGCACCTGAACATAGCGATCTTATATTTTCCTCAAAGGCATATTTCGGTCATGCATTTTACCTCGCAAAATGTCGAGGTGTACCTTTTACGCAAAAAATTGGGGCAGCACCCTCACTGCGCTCAACGGCAGACGATGACAAAGACGACCGAGTTGGCAAGGGTTACGCTCGTAGCACCTATCAACACGAAGCACAAGATGACAAGCAGAACCCTCGCTATCTCGGCCATTTGCACCGTCGTCTGCTGTTGACCGTGGCAAGGGTGTCTGTCTTATTTTTCGCACAAAGGAAGAGACATCTTAAAATAATACGAGGTAAAATGTACCGCTAAGATATGCTATTGGTAAAAATTTGAGATTGCTACGATCAGGCGCCGATTTTTCCGGCCAATTTTAGAGCGAGGTTTGGGACTGATAACACCTATACTCGCTTCTATTTAAACTCAAAATGTACAGGCTGGTTCAACAAATTAGCATGTGATCAACTGAAGCCTAGGAAACTTTTGGGTCCGCATATAACTAGACTGAAGGTTTCGCAGCAGTATTTGCAAGATTAAATCAATGTGCTACCAATGAGAAACGGTGGCTTAAAACATTGGCAAAAATTATTTCAACCCGACAATAAAAGAATTATGCATAAAAGAGTTCTACACGCTTGATCATGCTGACAAAGACTAGTAAGCACAGAATGCGTGACAGGCCTTCCAAGGAAGAAGACAAGGCCGTAACGTGCGACCGATCCCTTGCGCCGCGCCAAAGGCCTCGCTTTTGAGCAATCCAACCACCGGCCCTGAATAGCTCAGTCGGCAGAGCGCGTGGCTCATGATCTCGACTTGGCGAGTTCAAATCCTGCCGGGAGAATGAACCCTTTTTATGCGGTTCTCTGTGGACATAACGCTTTTCGTTCTCGGTTTTATTTCACAGCCGGCTGTTACGGACCGACGTTACAGCCAGCCGTTACAACAAAACGTTACAGAACTCCATGAAAATCGGCCGATAAAACAAATTCTGCAATAAAAAAAAATCAGGAAATATATGTAGAGGAAGTGTTTCAGAGTTTCCGGATCAGATGGCACCAATCTGTTCCCTCGTCGCAAGTAGTTAGAAGCAGTCGCAAAGCAGACAATCAGTCAAAGGCAAATGTGCCAATTAGCTTTACTGCTGCAGCCACTACGAACATAAATGGTGGAGCACGACAAGCTCCTCTACCTTGCCACCTAAGAGCAGCGGGCAAATTTGTACGGGAGAGCTGGCTTACCGATTGTGTCCACTTTGCTGAACTTTTTCGTGATGCACTGCTCCAGGTTGGTACTTAGGCAGAGCTTCAGGTCCATTAAATACACTTCCACCTGTTTTGTTTTGAGACAAAAAGAAAGAAACAAGGAGAGTCACCGTGATTAGGAGCTTCCGAAGCCTTCTTGCGCAACGCCCCAGATACTGCAGTCACACCCCAAACTTTCGTCATACGATTACCACAACAAATTACCTCGCCCGTTGAGGCCGGTCCAAACCAACAAGTATGTAATATGGCTAGTATGAGTGCTAGAACACGCAAAGCCTCTCCCAGCGGCTTCCAACGTCACCGTGACGTTTTAAAAGCTCCGGTAACCAGACTCAAGAGTTCAATGCTTTGAACTCTTCGGATTCCGTATTGCGACGTGGGCTCCCATATTACGGGTGCAGCAAAGCCATAGAGGGAACTTTCCCACTCCTACCCTCCTTGCGGAGGGTAAGTGCTCTTAGTGTGCGCTGCTCAGCGCAGTCAGCAACAGTCAGCGACGTGCTGACCCTTTCACTCCTTCACTCTTATTCCGAAATAGGTTTATGCTTCCAAGATGGCCGTCCAAACCAAAACGTAGAATTTCACTTAAAATTCACGTTTCTGATCATCGCCTCCTATGTGATTTCATCCCTGTCTACTGGGCTCTAAATCCAGTTCTGAGCATGTGCTAGACGCCGTGCGTTTATCCACAGCTCATTGACTAGCATTTTTCGCCAAGGTGATAAGTGCTGGGAAAATATATACCATACTCTCCAGTCTACAAGTTGTACCACCCTACACACGGGTCACAAGGAAGTTGGTATATAAATAGCCCGTATACTTTCCGGTGTTTATTTGTTTCCAGAATACCAGTGCATTTCGGTGAATTGTCTCGTGCAGACGCTAAAACGGCGTTTATCGAAGAAAAAATTGCGAACAGAAACGAACAATTAAGAAAAGAAACGGTTCAACTTTCACCGAAAAATACGGCATTTGCATGGTTGACATTTGACCTAGTTGGTAATCCAACATATTGAGGTGCACTAAACGTCTCAATGTGGTATTACACCTCTAGACATAAAACTTTGTGGACCTATTATGTGTTCCAGCGTACGTACGCACATTACTCGGTTTGAACTGGCCATCTGACCGCCACTGGCCCCCCCCCCCCGTAAAACGAGGCCAAAGAAAAAGTGCCTGCCTTGCAGTGCTTGACAAACATGCCGAACTCGATGACCCTCCGGGGCAGGGGGTCCTGGCCGGGGGTGAGCCCGTACCAGGAGACCATCTTGTCCCAGGCCTCCTGGGGCAGCAGCACATAGTCCAGCTCGTCAATCAGGTGGTCCTTCGTCTCCCCGCTGTTGTCCTCTGCAGCAATCCCGAAAATCAGTCAATCACCCGGGACATTTTGCCCAATGCACCCATTTCAAAACCCTGACAAGCAACATTGGCAGTCACCGTTTCTGGGTGACCGATAGAGTGGAGGCAACAAAGAGGACGTTGGAGTGCTGGCGAAAATTATCTAGGGAAATTGAACAAAGTAAAACTAACTGGCATAGCTGGGGGATGGGCGGGACAGGCGAAAGTTGCAGCTCCCTCCCGCGTGGCTTCGGCCCAGAGTCTAAACCTTGTCCCCCAGTGGGTCTGGTGTTGGGCGCCGCCCATGAGGTTAGACCAGAGGAAAACTGGCAACTCCCTTGTAAGGGGGGAGGAGGTGGGAATGATGCTTTTAGTTTTTTTGCCCGGTCCCCAAGGGGAAGGGGAGAATCAGTTTTTTTCTGTTGGCTGTTTTTAAGCTAAGTGGTGCAAGCACACCAGCTCGAAGCACGTGGAGCTGCAGGACCCAGGGATCCTGGCTTCAATCCCCGCCCCTGCCCTTTTCTATCTGAACGAGCATCGCACTGGCGTGCGGTCGTGTATCACTACTGCGTGGTGCACATTAAAGACATTAAGCTAGCAGTCGTACAACACTGGCTAAATTGCTCACCTACAGTGGGTAACGATGTTGCCCATGTCCTCGCAGACTAAACTCCTGCTGTATAAACAACCAACGACCAACTGTTTTCTTAAAATTTTTATTTGCAGCTTCATTCTTTGCATTGTTTTGCTGGATGATACCTCAGAATGCAAGATTTAGGGCGAATCTATATACCGTGCAGGCCAGCGGGACAGGCATAGAAATATTTCTTTCTCATCATGCATGAAAACAGCTTTTTGAACTTTCCTTATGTGCATGAACATTTGTTCTACACCTTTTGCACTACTCCTTAGTTCCGTAGATTGACGATAATGGTGATAGTTAGCGGCTATTTCTTTCTATCGTACGGTTTGGTTGCAAGCGCCACCAAGCACCCAGCAGCAAGTCTCTACCGCACAAATACAATAGCCTGAGGAGGAGCACAGCCACTGCAAGAAGAATCTCAGAGGCCATGGGTAGACTCTTGTAAATGGCACACCAGACGCTAGGTGGGGTGCACTTTCGAAAAGGGTCTGTCCTAAAAGCCTTTTGTAGTGGGCAAAATATTGCTTTGGAGCAGTCAAAGTTTATTATCATTAAGACAACTGTTGAGTAATACAATTGTCTGGGGGGCCGCCACAAAAAGCATCGTTTTGGCAAAAGGCACAAGAGGCCAATCAAATAGCGCCAAAAGTGCCATATTATGGCATTCGTCATCGTTTTGTACAGGCAGTGATGCGGTGGACCCGAGTAATTTTGTAGCACTTTTTGAAGCTGCCAAACGTCCATTATGAAGCAGCAAAAAGTATTTTCGGAGCACAAGCACACACTTCATTTTTATTCGTACCACTGTAAATATTACATGTTAAGATTCGTGCGTTAGCCTTTCCAACTAAAATATGCACGCTTCGCCTTCACACTCTGTGCAACGGCAGGTTTGATTTCGTCAAACACAGAACTAGCTGTTTAGTTGTACATAGATGCGCTAGGCATGGCAACAAGATGCTGATCGATGAAGGACAGTATGGACTGCTGTGAATAGTATTTTTAGGTACAAAATAAATTGTTAACCAAATAGTATATTACACTAAAAGAATGTTAGAATAATCTTGAGCACACGAACTGATGTTTCTTTCACGTTTAAAGGTTGTAATAAAACAAAAAATAAAATCTTAATTCAGATTTTAAAAAAAATATACTTTGTTATTAAATTATGAAAATCAATTACATTTTGTATGTAGAACCTTAACAAAACGGAGATCGGCACGGGAACGATAAGTATGCCTTCTTAAAACAATCTACCCAAAGTTGCTAAGGTTACTCCCTAACTTCCTTCTACTGCTTCGCCTAATTTGGCTTAATATATTCTACTGACTGTACCTCGAACAGATAAAACATTCATAAAAGAGAGCAACCAAACGAAGGAGTTCAAATAAAAATAAACGTATAGAGCAGTTCATATAAATTTGCTTGCGAGTAGCCTCGCTAAGTCCAAAATTTGAATAAGATATCACCAAGAATATCGCAGTCAATCATAATTATTAGCCGCAGTTTGAAAATTTCTTACTGCAACTAAGAGCTGTTACATTAACACTCACAAAGTCTGTTATTTCTAATATACCCGACGCTTGCATGTTTAACGTCCCGCTCTGGGAGAATGCTTTCCCTTTAGCACTCGGATGCACTGCAGCGAAGCAAAGTAAGCAAAATTGTGATGCTTACTTCATGATTTCCATTTCACTGCAGTGCACGATAGCACGGTAAGAAGCGCACCCAACAAAGCTAACTTACACGCCAGAGCAGACTAGAAACACAAGAGATATTGCAAAAATTCAGACTACTGTAAGTGTTTGACGCCGACAGAGAGATCAAGCAGGATACTAAGTTGCTTGCGGCTAAAATGGAAATTTCTGAAAATTCGTACGAGCCTACCATAACGATTTGGACGTGTAGCGGGACCAGAGCCATTGTATTTTCAGTATTAATGAAGTGAAATCAAGTTTTGGCACAATGTTGGCACAAGTTCCTCACATTTTGGGCTAACCGTAGCAGGATGTAGCGGTGTAAGCCCTTTGGCGCAGTTCGGTGCAAAAGGCGCAGCAATCGCATCACTGACGTGTTCCTTCATCAGCTAAGCCAATCAAGTGCAGTGAATGCCCCGTGACTTACGCTTCTTGTACGAGTGTTTGCGGTCATCTGTGTTTCAGTCTTCAACTGTGCTCTGATCTGAGATGAAACAAACTATACAATGGGTAGAGCTGTGTGAAATACATATTTGTACTTTTTTCCTTTCCTCCGGCCTACTTCCCTAAATATTAAAATCAACCAATAATTTTTTTGCTTTTTCTTTGTCATTTGGGCTTGTGTGGCACAATTTTGAGCAAAAATGGTATTTCGGCGCAAGGTGTGGCAGACTTTTGTTCATGAAGAAATTTGTCGCAAATGGCACAGCACTTCCATCACTGGTAAGTGTGTCTTGAGTGCAATTACGTATACTGTAAACGACTTATTTTTCGCGGGCTCAATATTTCGCGGTTTAGGTCAAAGCTGAAGTTTTGAAATAATTTGCGGGTTCTAATTTTTGCGACGCGGTGGGATCTTAATATGGATTCCAATGTGTTTACATTTTACCGGAATTGTTCGCGGGACTTGTTTTTCGCGAATTGTAGGCGATTCGCTAAAATTAGGTCCTTGTGAAAATTAAGTCATTTACAGTATATACTTTCCTTACATATATTGTTCTTGTCGAGGTGCACCAATTAAAATACCGTTGTGGTTGTTTTGGGGCACTTCAAATAAAAATCTTTATTTTTCAGATTATTATTATTGTTATTCCACACATTCCATCAAAACATAGGAAAGATTGAGACTAGAGAAATGTAGAAAAAGCACAGCTTTGTGCACGTTGTCCCCTCGATTGGGTTTTCCTACACGACTGAAGTTTGTCAGCTTGCCGGAGACTGCGCACTATCTCTGTCAATATGCTGTCCTTCCCATTGGAGAAAGTCGACACAGATATTGGAGTGTGCATCAAGAGAGCTTCATTTCCTATTCTAACGCGATAATAAAAATGGTGGAGGACCGGGAGCCTACAGTATGAGTAGCTCCTAAGGACAGTGTGTGGCCCCGCCGAGTCAGCGGAATCCACAAAATGCAACAATTCAACGAGACAAAAAAAAAAAAAGAGTGAGGTGCAGTACAAGTGGGTCACTGATTATCTGCTGGTGACATACATAGTTGACAGGAGGGTAAATGCTCCAGTATGAGAGCAGTCACTATCTAATCTAGATAGCGACCGAGGCTGAAACCTTTTATTGACTTACATGCCATACTAGGAAAGCTAGTTCTCAAAGGTCTCAATACCGTTTTGATCAAAAAAGTAATAGGCAAAAAAAAAAAGAAAAAAGTTATTATATTCTTAATTATATGAATGGAGAAAATTTAATTCGAGACAGTACAATCAAAGAGTCCAGCACTAGAATACATTCACTGAAACCTTAGAAGTGCAGGCAAAAAGTATGAAAAGTGGATTTGATGAGTACCTTTGTGATTTTCTAAAATGGTGACAATTTCGAGGCACAGAAGTGGATTTTGAAGGTCTGTCTTATGGCAATAACTCAGTCTATGTGACATAACCATATTAAGAAACGAAAAAAAAAAAAGATTGCAATCATGCTTGGTTTTTTTTCCCTGATAAATATGCAACCAAACATAGAAAGACACTTCTTTTCTAAAACCAAGGTCAGATGGGCACGTTAAAGGCCTTCAGAACAGATTATTTTAAAAGGTTGGCGAACCAGCGCTCTCTGGTAAGCGCAAGATCAGGAGCTAATTCACCGATTCTTAAAAAAAAAAAGTTTGTTCTGAAAGACACACACACACACAAAAAAAGGGGGCCCGCCACTACATTTGACAACATTTAGAAAAAAAAAAAAAGGCCATGCATGACTGTAATTTTTGGTTTTCTATGATGATTAGGGCACATAGATTGAGTTTACATCATAAAAAGACGTCCTAAAATACCACTTAGTGCCCACGTCATTTAAGTCCAAGAGTCACACTCACTTCAACTTTGGTGCTCACTTTGGCGCATTTGTGAATGATGGGTGCTTGTAAGAGAGCAAATGGAGGGGGCTGCATGAAACTCTGCGATTCCCAATGAGGAAAAGGTAAGTGGGGCATTTTCCCTCATGCCTGCCATATCAAAATCATGGATCCCAGAGATTACAGCTGTTCGAATAATATTGGAACGGTCTTGAAGGGAACACTTGTCACGGTAACCCTACATGCAGCAGAAGCACCGTTTGCTCTAAAAGAGAGCAATGTTTCGTGCAGGTCCCATAATAGATCGCTGCAAACAACTGTAGCGTGTTTTGCACCTGTACAGATTCGTGGCATCTGTCCCCACACACACTGCGTCTATCTTTAAAGGGAAACTGAAGCGGTTCTGTATTTGAAGGAACACACTTAAATAACCTTCATTTGGCTGCCAGGATCTCGAATATAAAGATGATTATTTTTTTTTTATTTTGTGCATGAAGGTAGCGGAAAATCATTTTCAAAGTACCGCTAAGCCCCTTCTTCCTGGGGCGCGATGTCATAAAATGAGTTTTCGGATCCTCCGCCCTAGCACACCTTCAGCGCCTATCAAAGCTATGCACGCGCACTCCTGCTATCTTCAAAAGCTCAAAAAAAGATGTCACGACTGGTGCCAGTGCAAGAGAAGACACCTGGCAAGCTTGCAATGTCACGCGCTGCCCACACAAGCGACACGTGCTTGGCGGCCTGAAGATCCTCTTATGGCGTAACGACGGGTCAGAGATTTTTTGTGTTTCCTCACGTTTGGTTACATCTCCGGGGAAAATGAATGTGATATTCAGATTCATGGGATAAAACAACGCTAGAATCAACCTCTATCATTTTTTTAAAGAAGTGTTTCAGCTTCACTTTAAGTTTTGGCAACATGACTAAAATGTTTATTGTACTGGCAACAGCCCGGCTTCGACGTCTAGATGCTCATCTCCGAAAAGACCATGCTCACTTGATAGAGAGAAAAACCGGATGATAACTTGATGTCGACGTGCATACCGCGTTTCAACGGAACAGGTTGTAGCTCTTAATATCTGCCAGGAGGTAACTATATCATTGGAGAAGTGCAAATAACAAGCCAAGTTGAGAGGGCATGCCTTTAAAAAGGTGTCTATTAGTACAATGGTAATTTCTCACGCGTACATTCGACTACCGAGTTACAGTCCGTACAGGCTGAACTGCCAGATTGTGCCATCCATGCTGCAGCTAAATTTCAAGGTTTGAACACCATGATTCATCGTGATTGGGCAATCTTAATCCATTTGTTACAGGGTTGTCAGTGACAGTCCCACAGTTCAAGTGGATTTACGGATTTCCCAACACACCAAAAAACTCAAGAAACTTATTTCTTGAACCCAATTTTTGTTTCTCCACACGGTCAAGGAAGGAGGGTAGATTTCGAACCAAGGTGACTTAAAGGGCAACTCCGCTTAATTTCAAAAATTTTGAGATAGTGGCCGATTTTACTTTTTGAAGCACTCAAAAACAATCCCCAATCCTTTGTTTCGCGAAAAATAAAATGTTTTTCGTGTAATTTTACTCTAGCCATGATTACAAACCGAAACCGAAACGATGGCAAAGCCGGACAACATTGTATATTCGGCATCACTAAGCATGTACACCCACGTGATATACAAGGGAAGATGGAGCTCCCCTCTTATCAGGATCCTCCATTGTGCCTCCTGGATTAGCACAGGCGTCGCTATTCTCCTCCCAGAAGATTATAGAAGATTAACCTGTCACTCAAAATTCTTACAAAAGCAGCTTCCCTCTCCTCCTATTACTTGGTGTTCAAAAGTATGGGATGTAACACAAGCCGCGCTCAACGAGGCGATCGGCTTATCAGTAGTATCAATAGTCGAGCGCCGGGCCGGCCGAGCGCGTCACTCACGTCTTTCACGGTGCTGGCGCCACCCGTGCTCTCCCCCCCCCCCCCCCCCCCCCCCCCAAAAAAAAAAAGAATTAAAAAAAAAAAAGAGAAGCTGTACATGTTTGATGACGTCGCAAACGTGCCGGGAGAAGGAATTCGGAGGAAGTGGAAATGCAGCCGGGCAGTGTTGTCTGGCCCGCACGTCTCATCCAAAACCAGCGGATTCGTGCTTGTCAAACTTTGACAGCGATTTTAATGAACTAGGCGGAATTCCGTCGTAATATTTGCCATGGGAGTTTCGTAGATGATAACAAAGAGAACTGTATAGTTTTGCACTACTGGAAAAGAAGCGGAGTTGCCCTTTAAGGTGGAAGTTCCAGTGCAGAGAGTGGGGGACACACACTACCTACAGCTATTTTTCCACATGAATAGCAGCTTTTACTCTCACCCCTCCGCTTTCCAGAAGTTACCGCATTAGATTTAAGAAGTTTGTGTATTTACACCACTTTACGCTCCGTTTCACCCTGCGACAAACCACAGCGGATGCTTCGAGTCACCTCAGCCAATCCAGTGCTGAATACATCGAGTGTCTACACACCCTACGTGTGGTCATGTCCCCGCTGAAGGTAGTGAGGCACTCAATTGAATTTGATTATTCATTTGTACCGTCTTCCGCAGCACAGCGTAAAGGTCCCTTCACTCACTCGCAACTCCTTAGAACCAAGCACTTTAAAATCTCTTAAAATTTTTAGCAACAAGAGAACACACTGGTAAGCTGGTGCCATCTCTGCGGTGATCTTGGAACTGCAAGTTCCACTAGAGCGAAGGTTCTGTGGTATTTGCAAAGTCAAATGTATGTACTACCTATTAGAAAGGGTTGTTTACAGCAGAAGAGACAAGCGAAAGAGACGTAAAAAGATGGGTCCTGCACGTGCGTGCTTAAATGCCAACGCGTGAATAAAATGTTATAACGAGAGGCTAATTGACCGGGGCAGAGTTTTTTTAATGAAATAAAAAAAAACTCGAAGGAGAAAACAGGGAAGCTGCATTGCCAGTGACTAAGGCCAATATGGAAGCGCCCGTAAATGTGTGTCTTTCTCGTCCAGCGCCTTGCACAGATCGCCTTAGCACCGTCTCCGACCTCTGAATGTGCCTATTCCCACAATATTTGCTGCTCCGATTCTTTCTGGATGTGTCCCCCAGGGTTCCAAGACAGTAAGTGCTTCCTTAGTGCCGGCGGTCAGCAGTGATAGGAGCCAGCCATGCGTCGAGCTGTCAGTCGCCCCCTAAACACCGGCTAAACTATAGTAGGTTACAAGTCAAGAATGTAGCGGCAAATGCCCCTCAAAGGGAATCATATATCCCACCGCCACCTCCGCATCCAATAGCGTCCCATCGTTTCCGTGACTTCGCGGCCAACGCGCGAGGAGGGTCTTGCCTTTCTGTACATATTTGCTTTATCTTTCGACTTTGACTTAGCATTGTGGAAGCGACGAGAGGGAGATTAGAGTTTTCCCACTCCGACAAGAACAAATATGACTTTCGGGGATTAGGTTCCCCCTCCAATGGATACAAAGGCTGCTTTCAGGGGCTTGGTTCCCCCTCCAATGAATACAAAGGTCGCTTTCTTAAAAAGTGGGATCGGAGACAAGTTGGCATCACTCTGTAGCCAATATCTATCCATTGAAGCGGAACAAGGAGCATTTCCAGTGAACTCTTCTTTCGACTGCGGAGAGATTTGAAACCTTGTTGGTTTCAAATCGCTTGTGGGAGGAGCTTCTACTTTCTTAACTTGTAACCGACTATAGCCGTACCCTGCGTCCAAGATTTTTCGGTCGGTCGCCTTCTAAGTCGCTCGGGATGACAAAGCCCTAGACATGGTCGGTGAATACAGAGTGCTTACTTAGAGGCGATTACCACCTGCCACGTGATCATTTTTATTGATGATGTAGTTAGCGGTTAAACAGGTGCTAGTCACTTCTGGTGAATACGGCTGCGAATGTTTCCCCCACCATATTGTGTTACTAACTCATGACCCACTCTGCATTAGCCACCCCATGTCTGCAGTGAGATGTCATCGCATTGAAAGGGTATCTCATCATAGTAAGTGCCTTTGGCTTTTCCCTTGCAACCAACTGCTCACACTCCCCTATCTGCAACCATCTCCAAAGATATTACCGTCCTTCATTCCCTTTTCTTGTCTAGAAAATTACTTTTGTATATTTCCACTACCGCCACAATTTAATGCAGCGGAAAGCATTTGCTATGCAGGAACTATGGATCCATACTTTAAATTGTCGGACCTTTTTTTGATTGAGAAAGCATGTTTTTGTTTGAAAACAAAACAGAAACAAGCTTATTTGTTAGTTTTGTTATTGGAGATGGATAAAGACTGAGCAATCTTTGAATGCAGTGATCAATTGCAGACCTAGCGGAATACCAATGGACGAGAAATGTTTTTGTAACGCTACTCATAACCGCGAATTTAAGTGGGCTCGCTCAGAGTGGAGCAGCAAAACGTGAATGAATCTCCATCTTGTGTAGGGATGTCGCGAACCACCCTAGGTTCGATTTCGAAGTGTTTCGATATTTGCGAAGCGAACTGAGGTTCGATTTCGAAGAATTTCGATATTTTCGTACCGACCGAGGTTCGATTTCGAAAAATTCGCAACTTTTGACCACAGCGGAGTTTCGAATTCGAAAATTTCGAAGCTTTCACGGTTTACAAAATTTCGAATTCGAATATTTTGAATATTTTTTTACTTCAGGTTCGATAAATTCGAAGATCTCGAAATTCTTTGTAAAAAAATTCGAAAACTTCGAACGCTTCGAATTTTTATAGACATGAAGTTCGAACAATTCGAAGATTTCGAATTTCTTTTTGCATAAAGTTCGAAAAGTTCGAAGGTTTCGATTTTCTTTTAACGCTAAATTAAAAAAAAAAAAAAAAAAAAAAACTTTGAAGATTTTGAATTTCTTTCTAATCCAAGTTTTCAAAGTTCGAAGTCCGATTTTAAAGTTTTTCCACAGTTTCAGTTTTAAATAACGTTTTCACGACTCACTGGTTTTCACGAAATCAGGTTTAGAAAAGTTAGGGTGTGATATCTAGATTCTGCAAAGTTGGTCAGGCAATAAAATGAGACGACGAGTGTCCCGGACGTGCTAGAATATTTGCCAGTGCAGAATTGTGACCGCCAGCCCCGGGGGAGGGGGGGGGGGGTGTTTAACCTGCATCACGCAGTAGTGATTGCACGAACACACTGTTTTACGAGACTCATCCAGTTCGAAACGGCCAGGGGCGAGCAGGAGGTTGAGGCTCAGAAAAACCTTGAAGCGACCTGGCAAACTAGCTCGCCACCCCTTGCACGCTGGTAGTAATCCGATCCGGTGAAGTTTATAATTGTCCTGGAGGTTTATTTTCTGGGACGGAGGAATCGCCTCGCAAAAAGCACAAAAGCCGACACAACTCGAGGTCGAGGAGCGTTCTACCATACAAGTGGCGTCGGAAGAGGAAAAACGGGGGGAAAGAGGGTAGCGGGGGGGGGGGCTTCAGCCTCCTTCTCCCCCTTGCAGGTATTTCGAACTGTTAAAGAAAACAATACGGGGAAAGAGGGCGTGGTCGAGCTTATTTTAATCTGAAATTATTTATGCATATGTATAGCTACTGTCGCTCTTCACTGCATAAAAGGTTGCGTAGATGGTCATTGTTAGAAACTCGTTGTCAGAAGGCACTGCTCGTCACATGCTTAGTGGTTCGGAAGTTCAAAGCTGTCTTTTCGACCTAAACACCTGTGCCGATAGTAACATAAAAAAGAATAAATGCGGGAATAAAAAGCAGGAGAAAAAAAAACTATCAAGAATTCGTCGGAAGTGTTCTATTCTTGCATATTCAGAGGTTCAGAACTTCGAAACAAGTTTCTTTTACCAAAATGTGTACAGGCTAAAAGAAACACGTCCCAGGAACGTAAAGCGAAAAAAAAAAAAAGTTTTCTTTTAATGACGTGCTGAGCTTGAACACTATTAGAAATCTTGTCCCATGAGTTAATTTATTCATTAACGTGAAAAAACAATAAATATATTATTTCGTATTGTGCAGATGGCAATGATATGTACTGTCTGTGGTGTTAATTTAAATGCGATACCTCAAACAACTTAGACGGAAATAAATATAAAGTTTAGGTCATAATTGCATGCAGATATATGTTTGGACATTTCTTCGAAACTCACGTTGAATAACAATAATCACATCTTAAGACGGCACTTATCTAGGCTATACATAGATCATTCTTAAAAAAAGTATAACATATCTACCATAAATAGCTCCGGCTGCAGCGTGCTTCAAATCTGGCACAAACGATAATCGTCAAAAACCCGTCGTCCTTCCTCGCCCCTTCGGGGATTTATTTCTTTAAACCTAAGCATGCCAGAACATTGAAATAAACGACATTGTCTTTCGTAAGGAACGCAGCACCACGTGTAAAAGTTCGAGAAAAAAAAATTACGAATGTACCCCACTACTTGAAATCAAATGAAACCGTCCGCCGGTCTTTCGAAGTTCGACGAACGTCGAACTTTTACCCTAAAAGTTCGAAGTTCGTCGAACTTCTTACTTTTTAGAATCCGAAAGTTCGAAACTTTTCGAATTCTCTTGATAAATAAATTCGAAAGTTCGAAATTCATCGAATTTTTTGGTCAGTCAAGTTCGAAAGTTCGACAAGCATCGAACCTTGCAGCGCAATAAGTTCGAAAGTTCGAAAAAGATCGAATTTTTTAGCGTAATAAGTTCGACGGTTCGAAAAGCGTCGAACTTCTTAGCTTAACAAGTTCGAAAATTCGACCTCCGTCGAATTTTACGATATAGACAATTCGAAAAATCGAAATCTTTCGAACCTTTCGAACCGCTTGATTCGATCATCGAAACTTCGATTCGAAAAAAGTTCGCGGCATCCCTAATCTTGTGTTATTGCGAGTTCGGCTCACTCTAGCTAGATTTAGCGAGTCACAAGGTCAATCCATCCGCCAAACTCTCTCAATATATATAATTCTGCTCTCGCCATAAGAGATTTCAAGAGGTTTCAAAACACAGGGTCCTAAGAAGTCGCAAGTGTGTAAACGGGCCTAAGGTGATGGGGTGTAGCGGCTGCATTACGAACAGGTGTCAGACTTTCTTGGTTATCCACATCAGTAGAGATCATTTAAAAAAAAAAAACTTTCAACCTTTCCACTCTGGTGAAGAAGGAAGAGCAGCGGAGCTGTAGCTTCTGTTCTCGGCGGTGGCTTTCCAGGCGTGCGATCTGCTCTTCTTTCGCAAGGGAATCTGAAGTGCTCGATGCAGTGGAACTTTAGACGATAGCGGCCTCGCGGCGGTTGTTAAGCCATTCGCGCTGCTGGGCACATCGCGCTCGTTCCATTCCCGCTCTTCTTGCGAACAAACGTTGCCGCCGTCTATGTGCAACGGCAGCAACCAGTTTTCTGGTTGCTGAGGCTGGAAAGGTTGCCGCGATCTATGAGTGACAGCGGCAAGCAGAAAACCGGCAAACACAACTCTCTGAACAGCTACTGCCATCTATGAGTGACGGCGGCAACCAGAGTGTTGTGTCGACATTTGTTTGGTACCAGACACGATCCTGGGGACACTAGCCCTTAACAGCTTCGCTGTAAAAAAAAAACAAAAAAAACACTCACCCTTAAGTAGAGGCGAGTTGTCGATGGGGCCCGGATGCGTCGTTTGCTCCCCAATGCCACAAACGTCCCAGGTGTCGTATCCCACATATTTCTTCCACTGCTTGAACCACTTGTTGTCCACGAGGTACCTGAAAGGGGGCCCACCACAAGCATCAAACACGAGCGAGCAAAATAATTTAAGGAAAACAAAAGTTTAGCTTACAATGGGGAACTATGCCGCGCTATATGGCCAACTCAAAATTTTTTTCCAAGTACGATTCGAATGGCGAAATTATACACGCCGGCTGCCGCCAACGTCTCAAGAAGGCTGAGCACAGCCCCTTCAGAGTGTAGGCTATGCTGGTTACACAGTGGTGGCCCGGTGCCAAAAAGAAGTTGTCCGGTAGTCATTCATTTGGCGCCGCGAATCTCTCCTAATTGTCACGAACTCAAAAAGCCAAATAAGGCAACTCGGCCGCAAATCATTCCACTTTTTTTTTCTTCTTCTTTTGCCGCCAACTGCGACGTTTTTGCAACCCGAATCGAAAGGTCTAGGGAGTGCAAAGCTCAACCACATCCGCATGAAAGAAGCAGAGAAAGCGGCGAAGGGGCTTTAAAATGAATGCTCAGATAAACGTGTGCTCGGCGTGGGAAAAAATAAAAAAATAAAAATAAAAAAGGCGAGCAAAGCCGAGAAATCATTGATGACGCCACCTCCGGTTGCTACGGTACTCCAAGTCGCGTCAGAGATTGACCTTGATAGCGAAGTGACGCGTCTAAAGACTGTCGGAGTGCTAAGCTCGCGATGTTACGAAGACACCTCAGGAAAGCCTTCGAAAGCGTTAGAAGCGGTGGTGAGCTCCACCAAAGAGCACTGTCGCCGGCAATCAAAGGCACGCGTTCGACGGTTGCACTGGGCCTTGGCGGCGAAATAACCGTGCTGGGCGAAACAGCGGCTCTCGGGAACGTACCAAATGTCGTCTGGTTTCAGAGGCTTCTTCAGCAAATTTGAGATGTCGTTTTTCTGGGTTTCCAAATCGGGTGGATGGGGACCACCTTCCGCCATTTTTGTAGAAGAACCTAAAGGCGGAAATGACATAAGGGCAGAGAAACTTTTTTGTTTGTTCGTTTTTCGTTTCTCTGCTCGCTCTTTTTGACCTTTTTGAGCCACCCAGAGCTCTGGAGCCACCAGCTCAGTCCGTACCTCAGTTGTGAAACTCGCCATGTTGCAACACCCAAGCCTCAAAAAGCTCTAAACATCAAGTGCCCTCGCAATATTGTATTTTTCGCTTTATGTTACGCTTATAAATTATTCGTAAACAAATAAAACATTTAGTATCACCGCTTTATATGTATATATATAAAAAACGCCTTGAGCAACTTAAATAATCCGTTACTAGCGCCATTACAACAAACTTACTTGTGACACCATACTTGTGATACTCGAAAGCAGCCTCTTTCCTTCTGGTTGGGCTGCGTGGTTTGTGTCATGTCCGGTAAATATTGATAGTGGACTCCGGCGGGTCAAGTTGCATGTCGAAATGGTACGTGAACTCTCCTCAAAATCCACCAAATACACGCAGTGTGGGTAAAATGAAAAGGCCCACTTCACCTGAAAGTTCTGAAGGCCGGTACTTTCGTAGTTTCTGCGACCCAACATCAAAGCGGGCCGACATCGGCATAGGCGTTGCCATGCTCCAACTTCGCCCGGCGCTTAGCTTGATTGCAAAGAATTGTTTCTCAACACCAGTTGGATGAACCGCTAATTAGACGCATTCTCATCGAGCTTATTGTACGCGTTAAAGAAATAAGAAAATATGACTATTTCATTAAAACGGATCTAGCGCAAGGGACGTAAGCGAAGCGTTCATGCGTGAATAATGGTACAGTTGTAATTCAACGCTGATATGCTAGCACAACCCACGCAGCCCTTCCATCGGGTTCAGACAGCCGATCGCGCGAGCTCGGAGTATTTAATTAAATATTGAGCCCGATGAGCACTAAGACCCAAGCTCTAATTGGTCCCCGTTAATGTTGTCGGGGGCGGTTACCTGCATGTCCGTCACACCGAGACCGAATCTCTATTGTTAAGGTGAGTCACGTGCAACACAAAAGGAAACTCCACTTGCGTTCTCCACTCCAATTCCTCCGAGATAGAACTCGCATGGTTCCGTCGTCCTTAGCAGCAAGCTATCCTGAGGGGGTTGAGGGATTGCGTCTAGTTGTGTAGCATGGAGAGTCATCCCCTGTTCATGCAGGATCCGGTTAGTCGAAAAAGCTTTACTGGGGTAACAACCGCGCCGAACGCTAGAAGCCACATAGTTTGCGATTCCAAAGGCTGGTTGTAGTGCAGTCGGCCACAGTCAAGCGCAAGTGTGTGAAGCAGCCTTTAAGGTTTGGGTGAACGGGAGGCAACCAGTGCTTCAGCGAAGGTTTTCTCTCAAATTTCAGTCTGCCACGTTGCGGCCGTACCTGACAGCCGTGAGGCACACGCTAAACGCTGCCATGTGCCTTGAGAACTTCTCTTCACAAGTGGTGGAGAGACACAACAAACCCGAAGTGGAAGTCAGGTACGAGCAGCCTACCATTGCGTTAGTGTAGCACTTCTTCTAGGGTGATTGGGCAATTTTATCAGCATGCTCGGTGTACGCTTTCAAGACGGGTTGAAAATTGCTGACAGTTTGCTGGCTAACAGCAGAACTGTAGGTGAAAATTTGGGAGAGGAGAAGCTTAGTGGCAGATAGTGAGACTTTGCTTTTGCAAATGATAAAAGGAAAAAGCATTGCAGTACCTTGGGAGTATTTTTGTGACTCTGGTGATCACTACAATTGGATTGCAAAATGTGGAGAGAGTCGTGTCTTGACCCGCGCTTGTCCCGGGCCTCCCACCTTGCAGGAGCAGCAAAGAGCTGCTGCTGAACCCGGTAGTGATCAGCCGCAATGAGAAGGAAAAGGTGCTCATCGAGGGCTCCATCAACTCGCTGCGCGTCAGCATTGCCATCAAGCAGGCCGACGACATCGAGCACATCCTCTGCCACAAGTTCATGCGCTTCATGATGATGCGGGCAGAGAACTTCATCGTGCTACGGCGCAAGCCTGTCGAGGTATCCGTCCTCTTCTCTCTTTAGTGGTGCGGAGAGGCCTCCGTAGCTTCTGGGTCGCAAAGCCCGCAAACAACTCGTCACCTCACTCCCACCGGAGACTGGCCCACTGTTCTGGGACCGTTTGGCCTCTGACTCAACTGATATTGTGCCTGAGCTGATTTGGGTTTGTGGCATTTACCTAGCCGGGATCATGGCATGCATTATGGTGGCACCTTTGTGAAGCCAGGAACCACTCTCATGGACATGTTAAACATGGGGCAGAGACGTGCTCCAGGCACTGCCGTAATGACCAATGCTGCTGCAAGCCAATTGAACAAGGGACCCTGCCTGGCTTTAACAGTCCTCAGAGCTCAGTACATAAAAGTGCGAGGGAAGCAGGACTGATGCATTTGTTCTGTTCTTGTGCAAGCGTGTTTAATGCATGGCATTGCTTGTCGACAAAAACGAAAGGGTGCAACCTTGCCGGCTAGCAGCCGTCGTTGTCGTTTGGGGGGCGGGGGAATGTGGGCTTCCAAGCGAGTCTTTGATTGAACTGCGCTACTAAGGTTTTACACTACATACATAAGTTTGCAGTTGCTCTCACTCGTGTATGTCACGTGTTTTACTAGTCCAAGTGTTGTTTCATTTTAAAACCTTAGCAGTGCAGTTCAATAAAAAAAAAAAAAAAAAAAAGGCAAGCCTACTAGCCCAATCTCAAGAAGTCTTGAATTTCCACATCTAATAAAAGGGATGAGGTAAAGCTGAGTAGTTCAGGACATTTTGGTAATGTAGCGAAGGTCCCTCCACTATGGTGATTAGTGAAGTCACAGTGTACAGGGTGTTTAGTTTTACATGTAAAGGCCCGTTCACACTCTTGCGACTGCTTGCGACCTCTTAAACCTGGGTTCCTTAAAACTTCTTAAACCAGAGAACACACTAGCGCCATCTATTGGGAAGCAGTGTAAACTCGGCGGTCCGGCATATTTTTTTTTTATTTCTCGCGCAATATCCTTTCCTTTCTGGCTCGAAAAGCTTTTGTCAGTGTTATAAACGAGCCTTTCTATGGGTATTACGCACATTTGACCTCGGAAATCCCGCAAAACCTTCGCTTTTGTGAAATGCAGTTCTAGGATCACCGCATAGATGGCGCCACAATGTCAGTGTGTTCCCTCATTCTAGAAACATTTAAGAAGTTGTAAGAGATCTCGTCTCTCTCAGTCGTACTCGGTGGCAAGAGTGTGAACGGGCCTTAACAGATTTTTTTTAAAAAGTGGGTGACCCTTACATGGTGCTGTTTTCACAGTGTATTTAACAGGATTGATGGACATTAGACGGGACAAGATTTGTCATGTATAGTCAGCTAATTGATTAAAATTGCTTTATGAACTTTTTAAGTATTAGATTTATGAGTCACGTTCAATTGCACTTTTAAAACCAATCGCTTATAAGGGTTAGACCAATTTATACAATTTCCGAAAAAGTCTTTGAGGTATTTAGCAATACGTTTTTGAATGTTTGTTGGCAAATCAAAAAGTGTGCGCGCAAAGTGCGCCTCATTGGTACAAAAGTGACGTATCCGTGCCGGTTACCTCTTGGTTACCTCTTCTTTATCTCAGCAGCGCGTGGGCGTCGACCAGACGCTGCCTAGATAACGACAAAGTGCCAGTCACCCTTCTCCGTATTGTTCAGGGCGCCCCACCCTAAATAATTGGGCATGCTAATATGCCCACACTTTTTTAACTGCCGACAAACATGTGAAAACTTGGGGACGAATATCTAAAAAACCACTATCCTTTTTTGCAAATTGTATAAATTGGTCTATCCATTATTAGTGATTGACTTTAAGACTGCATTTGGAACATAACTCATAAAATCAAAACTTAAAAAGTTTGCTAGCCAATTTCAGTTGATTGTCCGACATATTGGGATGAATATTGCCCCGTCTAACGTCCGCCGAGCCCGTTAAATACGCAGTGAAGACAGCATTCATCCAAGGATCCCCCCTTTTGAAAAATTGTGTTACAACTAAAAAGAAACACCCTGCGTGTTCTTAAAAGGAGCGGAGAGCTAAAGTTCTTTGACTCCTGCTTTTGTTGACACAACAAAGCGAGCCACTAAAATGGTGAGCACTGGTTCACTGCAGTGATTGAGAGCATGGGAATGGATGACATCTCGAAAGGACTAGCAATTTAAATTCAAAAGTCCATTTTGCATTTTTCACTTCTGCCGTATCCAGGGGCTCAAACCGTAACCAAAACCGAAATTCCGTTAGGAACGAAAATGTTTCAGTAACCATAACTAGATCGAAACCGTTATTTGAAATTTATGAAAACCGTAACTGTAAATTATTTACCAATAACCAATATTAAACAATATTACCCCAGGAAATAAAAAAAAAAAAATTAGTTTTTCTTAAGAATAACT
The DNA here is from genome assembly GCF_016920785.2 of Ixodes scapularis. Lineage (NCBI taxonomy): Eukaryota > Metazoa > Arthropoda > Arachnida > Ixodida > Ixodidae > Ixodes > Ixodes scapularis. Next base: position 160,159,316 of record NW_024609857.1, read on the forward strand.
TTGAGGAGAGATCTTGAAATGCCGTGGCCATTTGACAGATTGACAGAGTTAGCGTCAGCGAGTGTTGCACCTAGTAATACATTTACGTTTAATCTAAATTTAGGATTAAGAATACTTAGTTGGAATGAGTGGCCGAGCTTATAATGAAAAGTCTATATTTCTAAATCTGCCACACCTACAACCGCTACATATATTCAGTATGTGTTGCCTTCAGGGTTAGATTTCATAGATCTCCATTCAACTCTGTTCTTTCAAAATTACCGACGTTCCTGACCTGCAGTAGCCAGTAGGAAGAAACGAGGTAAATTAATTGACCATCATGCAGAGCTGGCGGAAAACAGAACCTGGTATTCATTTCGTCTGAAACACGTCGCGAGTAACGATTTTGGAATACCACAGAAAGAAAAAAAAAAGTCTGAGGTTTTACATTGACGTTTTATATAAAGTTTTTGGATATTTGGGACTGCTTTAAACCATTTATTATAAAACTGCTGTCTAGCATTTTAGTAGAACAAATTATTGGAGTAACCGAAACCATAAAAATTTAAACTGGAAAAAACTGAAGTGAGACCGATATCAACAGGAAGCGTTAACCGTAGCCGAAACGTCATATTTTTCGGTTTCAGTCCCTGACCGTATCTGCTCGAATAATAGCCGCACTTATAAATGAGGCCTCTGGGTCTGCTTTCCCGCGGAGTACAGGAATAGCGAATCACCGCGATTGGCAGAAAAATGGCATTAATTTACGGGACAGAGATAGGCTCTTTTTTTTTAAATTGCTATCTGCTCAGATCGCATTTTTATGGGGAATCATGTTCTCAACCTTGTTATTCGCTGCGTTTTTTATGCAGAACGTTATGATTAGCTGTGTGTGTGCGCTCTGCAAAAAAGTAGACGGAAGGGCCTTGTTCATAAGAAGTGCGGCTGTTACTCGAGCAAAACGGTATTCTGACGTGAAGCTGACAAAACAATATTATACTCTGTAAAAGAAAAAGAAAAAAAAAATTGGGTATTTCTGAAAGGTTTGCAGAGAGGAAATTCGGATACTATGGCGTCTGACAGGCAGATTACTCGCTCCTCTGTTAGAGAGGAGCACACTGGATTGATTGGCAGTAGTCACGTGAATGGTGCTTTTAAGCATCTTTTTCAGCAATATTCAAGCGTGTGAAGAAGCTCATCGGACAGATGGCGCTCCAAAACTGAAGTTGACACCTTTCGTGATTTTGCCGCTGATTGAGGATGGAGGTCACCCCAGTTTGTGCCGCTGTGTGGATTGTTATTTTTAGCAGTATTGCTATCGGAAGGCTCAACCGCAATGTTTTTGTACGACAGGTAGTGGTTAACTGTCGACATTAAGAACACTGGGTAAATGGTGCAAGTATAATAAATGCTGACACAAGTGAAGAAGACGGACTATAGATTAGGCGTGTTTGTTTTGCTGCGGCAAATTGAGAGTGTTTGTGGGCTTTTCAACTTTATTTCTTTTTATGCACCGCACAATGCCAGTGCTTTTGTGCAGTATGTAACTAGAAAAACACTATATGCTGACCTTGCAAGTCTTGTTGTTACAATGTTGTTACAATTAGAAAATCGGACCTCCTCAGATTTAGGCGAGGCGTCGGGAAGCTCGGGCGACGCTGTGTCGTCCTGTCGCGGATCGTTTTAATATTTCCAGAGATGAAGGACCGTTCCCTGCGGTTTCAGATAAAGCGTCGTGCGACTGGCAACCGTCGTTTGAAGCGTCGAGATGGGCGAAGAGTCGTTCCTCTGAACCGTAGCTTGTTTAATAGCTCCAAGTTCCCCAGTGTCCGCTTTTTTTCCTCTCGTGCTCTTCTGTCCTCCTTGCCTGAAACGAGCGGGTTTGGGAGCTATGCTTTGTTTCAGCCCAAGTCCAGGCGCAGCCAACGCTACAAGCTATAGTTTGTTGCAACTCAAGGAGGTTGGGTGAGGGAAAGGAAGGCTGGGGAGGAGGAAGCAGACGGAATGCTGGAGAGAGGAGGAGGTTTCTCCAGAGTTCTGTCTGCATTCTCCTCCCTAACCTTCCTTTCCCTCGCCCTACCTTCCTGAGCTGTAACTTACTATATAATAAGACCAATCAAGCAGCGTCAAAAGCGTGGGTCGCTGGGCCTTTTCTGCTTACGATTGGTTCGGCGATGATACATGTACAGAAACATGACGAACACCTTCGGCACGTAGCGTCGGCCGCGTCTGGACTTAAAGGGAAGCCGAAGTGGTTTTGTATTTAATAAAAACAACACTTAAATTGTCTTCATTTGACCTCCAGAATCACGAATATCAATATTATATTCCAGGTTGTTGAGCCAAGTGGCCAAACAGTGCTTCCAAAATAGCGTTGAAGCTGCTCCTTCTTGCGCGTTTGGGTGGAAGGAGGTAATTGCGACGTATTATATGTAGATGTCAACATTTCCGTGCCTTCTGCAAGGCATGGGAAATGCGCGCAGTGTTTTTGAGTCCTTCCCTCACAAGTGGCACAAGCGAGGCAGTTGGAACCCCCGTGCAAGACGGCACACACAGTGTTTGGTCTCGGTTTTTTTCGCGTCTATTAATACATTCAGGTCAAATGCTCGTGATGTTCAAATTCACGTGACAAAAATTGCTAGAATTCGCCTCTATCTCGTTTCTTTCAAGAACCCCTTCAGATTCCTTTTGAGGTGAATAAAAGTATAGGAGGGGAGGGGTTTCCTCCTTCTTGATCGCGTGTCAGGCTTTAAGGAATGGCTGAGAAAGGAAGCTCCGTTGCAGCGAGCATTCTGGGTCAACGGAGTGTTCGGGCTTCGTTCTGTCTCGCAGGGCTACGACATCTCGTTCCTGATCACCAACTTCCACACGGAGCAGATGTTCAAGCATAAGCTGGTGGACTTTGTGATCAACTTCATGGAGGAGATTGACAAGGAGATAAGCGAGATGAAGCTGGCGCTCAACGCAAGGGCGCGCATCTGTGCAGAGGAGTTCCTCAAGCGGGTATGTCCTAGTACGACACTGCGCAAAGCTGGTGCTTTTCTTGCAGTTTCACTATTCCGGGTTAGCGCCAAGCATCAAATTTCTCTGCCCAAGTAAATGCTGAGCACGAGGACATTGCGTGATGTTAGCAGCTTTGTTTGAAATTATAGCCAAAAGAAGCACGTACAAACTTGGAAAAAGCTTGAGGTGCACTTAGGCACTTCTTACGAGTTGTGAATGCGAAAGCATAAGAGCCCCTCTGTTGATGTGGATGCTAGAGGCGGCGCCATGTTCGTCTGTGTTAAGACGAGCAGAAGCACCGCCGACGATGTGGATGATGGAGGCGACGCCATGTTGGTCGGCGGCGAGACGAACAGAAGCCTCCGAGCGCGCGCCAACGTGTCCGTTTTAATTGGCGCGGGGCCCGTAGTGGCATGGGGTTGCGGCAGTTAGTTTTATCGGTGCGCTGGTGGCACGGACACGCAGCGCCATTGGGCAGCGGTCGTTGAGACTGACGTGCACAGCGGCCAATGGGAGCCTCGTCGCCACTCGCCAGCCAATGGGACCTTGGGGATCAGGAAAACTAGGTGCCAAACTGATGACGTCGGCTCGCTCCATGGGACAGTTAATGCTTTCGCATTAATAAAGACAGTGCCTAGAGGCTCTAGACAAGGTAACAGAAAGAAGGGCTAAGTGTGTTTGGTTTTGTTTTGCTCCCTTTGAATGGGAGCATTGTTTGTGCTCCTCCTCAGCAACCCTGAGATGTCACTACACTTTGAAGGTGTAACAACTTAAAGTGGTTGCACTGTTGCTCAATGTAAGCATCGGTTGATGCATCAAGTTGTCACAAGCCAAAGTAGCTATATGCTGCCACATGTTTATGGTTCCGTGCTTCCGTGCTTAATTTTTCCCCAAGACAGACTGTCTTGGGGAGAAATTAAAGGGCGTCTTAAATATGTAGCATTTAAAACACCCTACGATTTAAAACAAATTCTGAACATATACCTTTTGGGATTTTGTGTCCGTGGCACGTATTCTTGATGACATGACAGTGTCATGCGACACTGACGTCAGGTGACACCACAATGTAGCTTCAGTGGCCAATTTACTTTGCCCACAAAATAAGGAGCACGAAGAGGCCCTATAAATGCTGCACATTTGGAACGCCTTTAGAAAATGCCAGAGACCGCCAACATTTTTTATATACAGTAAAACCTCGTTATAACAAAGTTGAAGGAGCGGTCGTAATTATTTCGTTATAACCATTAGTTTGTTATAGCCAATGTCCATTTCTTCCCACTATTAGCAAGCAAGGGGAATTATGATTGCTTTGTTCTATCCATTAGTTTGTTATATCCCATTTTGTTATAATGAGGTTTTGCTGTATTTGTGATATTTGGTTTTGACCTTCATTAGAATAAAACATGTTAAAATACAAACGTAAAAAGACTACACAACTTCGAAGGCCAGTTGCCTTCAAAGTTGCCAATTGCCCAGGCCCCATAGCCACCGGCAAACTCTCCTTCCCCCTACCCCTTTAAAAGCGGTTTATTAAACTTTTTAACTCCTACTACTCTGACACGGTCAATATTTACACCACCAGTGACAATGTGCTGGCTGGTTAAGATGCCAAAGCTTGAGGACCTGGCATTATTGTAGTCAAAAGTTAATTTAAAAAAAATTGTCGGTGAGAAAATGGTTAGCGGAGCCTGCAAATAGATGGAGATGAATAGCGTCTGCTGCCAGGGAGTCATTTTCTCATCAAAAGTTTTTGAGGTCTGCTCCGACTTTCGAACGAGAACATGGTAGGTCTTGAAGCTTTAGGAATTTGATCCCAACACCTAGCAGTACATTCTGGCAGAGTCTGGAATTTCAGCGATGCAGTTTACTTTCGTTATGCAGAAACAAAGGGGGTGTACCCCATTTAGTACACCCCTATTCCTTCATTGATTCAGAAAGAGGTTGATTAACTTAATCTCTTTGATCATTTTCTCATTCCAGTTTTGACAAACCCAGAAGGAGAGAGGTGCGGGGGTCTGCTGGCAAGCAACATTTTTGTTCCACACCTAATATATATATTATATGAATCATGTTATTGTAATAAACATTTTTGGTAACATACCCATGTCTTGGATAATATTTATCTTATTGTTCAAAGGACTTGCCACAAAATAGTTCAGGAACAATGGAGTATTGAATGTAAACAAATTATGTATTTGCTTCAGCTCACCAGTAGAGGAAGAGCCTTGAAATTGCCATGAAAGCTGGGTCCAACTGGAGAGGTGTACAGCAAAGCAACTTATTGATCAAACAGCACTTTTTGCTAATTCTTAAAATTCCTTTTATATGCATGTACTTGCACCAATATGAAATCATTGAAATTTCTGCATATTCACGTTTACCCACACCTACCGCTGGAGTGTCATTTTAAGGTGAAGACGTCTTCTGAATAGGGTGCGAGATACACTGGTTTTTCACTGTGGTTTCTCACCCAGTTCGTATTAAATTCTCATAGCCATTGCAATTTTGGGCACTAAGCACAAATATAAAATTATAGGTTATTCCTATCCATTAGTTTTCAAGAAAATCAACTTTGTTGCAGCTGTTTCTGCCCAACTATTACAATATACCCATTAAAATCTGGGACAAAACATGTCAATGTGTTTTCCAAACAGTACAGATATGGACCAAAGCAATTCTTGTAATTTTAGCATTCTAGAAAAAGTTACCACATTTTGAATTTTTTTCAATGATAATTGGAAAAAAGAAAATTAAGTTGCTGCCAATCGGAGAACAGTATATTTGAGTTCCCAGGAATCTTAGTATTGTTGCCCTGTCTGATTAGTGTAATACTGAAAAAAAGTAAGATACAAATTCTAGGTATAAAGATACTGTTAACAAAACTGTGTTGCAACAAAACAAATTTTCAGAGGAAACGTGGAAGATTTTTGAAACATGCTTGTGAACAACCTGGACATGAAACTTTGAATCGATGTAGCTAAATAAATATGCATAGTCATTTGAGTGTAGTAATTTGGAGATATGTTAACTATAATTTAAAGATAAAAGAATTAATTTTTTTTTTTTTTTTTAAGATTATATTTTGTTCACGCTGAGAGCGGGCTTTTTGCCGTTGTTAACACAAGTGTGAACACCCAGGCATGCGTAACCAAAGTACTGCGGAAGCCAGCCAGCTCGCGCTGAAGGCGGAGCTTCCAGTCTCAGCTTAAGGGTGAACGGAGTATAGGTTAGCGTTATGGTAATAATCAAAATGCATTTAATGTAATCTTATCAGAAATAAGTAGCAACTGATAGGTATACTAATTGCACTTTACAAGAAATGCCAAAAAAGAGACAGGAGCTCGCAATGTACAACTAACCACTTTACTGGTGTAGAAATAAATCGTACCGGAACCAATGGTCCGTCCCATTCATTATCAAGACTGGTTTGAATTTTCGATAGGCTGTATATAGATTAGTTAATTAAAGGCAAGACTTCAAAATTTATCCTATGAGATTGCCTTATACATCCTTGCGGTAAAAGCCAGAAGCCATTATTTTTGCTTTTAGTTTGGTACATTCAGTAACAAGCTCATAATTTGATTCTTAGCCACATTTCTGTGGACGAAATTTTACAGCGAAGCTGTTTATGGCTAGGGTTTCGTGGATTTTTTGTGTGCATCAAGAAAAACTCTGGTCCCGAATTTGATGCAAAATCTCTTAATTCTATGCAAAAGCTTATACGTCTCATCACTTGGATATGGATTTTCAGTAGATTAGTTATCAATAGGCACCATTTTTAAGATCAGTAGACTCTCGGGTAGATAATAAAGGTTTCTCAAAGATTTGCAGCTGTGCGACCCGCATCGGCCATGTCTACGCTGGCACCTCCCTCTTTGTTGTCGTTCCAAGCGCTTGCGTGCCTAGTTTCCTTCTGCTCTCCTGGGGTGGCAGTCCCGTCGCGCGTGTCTACTTTCCTCTGGGTCGCAGTCCCATTGCGCATGTCTAGTTTCCTCCAGCTTCTTAGGGCAACGATAGTTGATCAAGACTATCGCCGCCCCGAGCGTCAATGACCACCGATCAAGACAGCAATAAATGTGGGTGTGTATCCTTTCGTCATGATGACCACCGATCATAAATATAAATAAGTTAGTACCTTTCTTCAAAATTCTGTGTCACGTCTGCATTCAAGAGGCTTGTTATCCACCAATAAGCAGTGAGCTATTGTAAAGAGTGGGAACAGTGACCAAACATATTACTGCACTGCAGGATGGTAGCATGTGGTGCAGAAGTCTGTGCTCCAGACTCCAGACATTGGGAGCTCAATATTCATTCATTCCAGTTTTGACAGTAATAAGAGTTTGGCATCGTACTGACATGCAGTCAAACTTCTAGCAGATTGACATCATTTTAAATCTGGCCAACTTCCTGCTGTCTGAATGTGCTTACAACAAATTTGACTGAACGCAGGCACCGAGGAGCATGCTGGGAATACAGTTACCGTATTTATTCGAATATAAGGCGGTCACGATTATAAGGCGAGGGAGCAGTAGAAGAAACCAAGAAAAAGAAAAAAAATCGTCATATTGCTATACTGAGCTTCGAATATAGGGCGGGGTATGACTTTGAGACTACGGATTCTGGAAAAAAATCCTCGCCTTATATTCGAATAAATACGGTACACGTGCAGCATGGTGCTGGCATCTGTAGCAATAACTTTTCTAAAGCAAAAATCTAAAAACACTTTGCACATGCTTTCGTCAATGCCTTAATTTGGTTATTCACTTCTAATCTTTTATACGGATAAAGCAAGCATGTGCAGTGCGTCTACTAAGTTCCCAGCCTTGTTGCTTGAGTAATTTGGCAAAAGGTCTATTTGAGTGCGAATAAATATGTCATGCTGAAAAAAACTACAAGGAGAAATTAATTAAAAAAAGCTTCTGTGGAATATGTTTGAACCAAACACCAGTGAGGGAAAGACAAAAAATGTTAGCCTTTCTACTACTGGCTGCTCTGAGCTGACTGATATGCACACAATTATAAAAGGTATGGTTCATAAAATAAGCTGTTAAGGTAGAGGACGTTCTGTAACGGGGAGAAACCCTGCTTTGGTCTCCACACTTGCACCTGCACAAGGGCATCAAAGCTCGACAGGTTGCATTCACTGATCTCTAATATGGGGGGCTGGATGGCACTTAGCTGCTCTCCGAGCCTGGTGCAAGTGAAGTCACCGGCAGTTCGATGCCTGTCCCAAAAGTCGGGCGTGCGCTGGGCTTCCTAGTGCATTCAGCCAATATTTTGGTCCCTGCTTTTTTGTCTTCGATTGGGTTCAAATAGTCCCGTCTGGATTAAATCCCGAGAATAAGGCATTTGAATGTGGGACATACGCACACTTGATAAACTAGAATCTCAAAATTTTCCCATTGAATGGCTTCCCAGGAGATTTCTCGGGTCCGCATGCACTGTTACTCTGCAAAAAGCAGGCCCTCTTGGGATGACAAGAAAAAACCTAGCACCCCGAGTGCTGTTCGAACCAGCACTAGAAAGAGTTGAAAAGCCTGCCAAGCGCTCACTTCCGGGACAAGCCACTTCCGGTAGCTTCATACCTGTCTGCTCAATGCACCATCCAGTCCCCTATAGTAGAGATCAGTGCTTGCATTCCTCAGTTTCAGGTGTGCAGGGCTAGGAGGCAGCAATAAAGATTGCATGGCCACTTTCTCTCCTCCATCCATCTGTCGCAGAGTAACTCATATGTACTTTTCCCAATTGTTACATGTGTAGAAAAGACTTGCAAAGGGCAACATGAGGCTTTTTCTTATTTACAAACTAGGGTACATACTAGACTGGGTGATAATGATATAGTAAGTACATTTGGCAATGGTAGATTAGGTGTTTTTCTTTGTTTGTTAAGAGGCAAAATCCTGAATAGTATGGCAGTTCATTGTTTTAGCAACACATTATCTTGTACTTGGAGGATGTGCTTCCCTACACAGTACTAGTAGAAACATATTTCTGCTATTGAGTGGATCACAAGAAAAGTCTTTTTGTTTTTAAAACCTTGCTTGCACATTATGTGCTTAGGTATTGGCTGTACTAAAGTCATAGCAAACAAGATAGATGACACAATAAGATATGACATATACACATGGCCTGCCCCCATGACAATGCTGCAGATCATGTGGGATGCACCATCATTGTTAACTTTCTATTACACAAGTGTCTATAGATAGAGCAACTGAATGTGCGAAGAGAGTGTTTGAATACTTAAAAATAAGGCTTTATTGCACACCAAGGAAGTCCACAGACCCCCAATAAATGTACCCCAATAAACTATTTATTATATCAAATCTGGACTATGCCAATGTGGTCAAACTTTTGACTGGCTCACTTATAACTCAAAACAGTCCTACGGTGCATATGGGAGCAGATATGCTCGAGTGCTCACCGAAACCGGTATCTACGAGTATGCTCGCAACAAGGTGAATCTTACACTGGCGAGCCTCGCCCCAAACACAAAAAAAATGCCGCTAATAGAACTTCGGACATTCAAACTGTGTGTAGTCTGCCTTTCGTTAAACTTATCACAGAGCCTACCCGACGGACAACAAAACGAGCTGGATGGTTTGATGCTTGCGCTCTCGTCACTGTGACCGACTGTTAAGTGACGAGCGTGCAACGGCAAGCACACTTTCTGCCTCGCTGATATGCAGTCTCCAGCTGGAAGCCGGGCGTCGGACGGTGCCCAGGAACTCTTCTTCTAGACTGCTCCTTGGCTCATAAACCTGGAGCCAGCCAGTTCAGGAACTTCATGGCCACCTCGTACCCCATGAAACAGGCCTTTGGGAGGAAAAAAAAGAGAAAGACGATGTAGTGCCGCTCTCTGACCGCAACAAACTTGGCCGTGTGCTTGGTTTGCCTCCAAAATGTCGGGCCCTTTCTGCGTTCCGGAATACAAATTTTCACGAGGCAGCTATGGTCAGCAACAGGTTAAGAGTTCAGTAGATGCTCCACCTCGAGCACAAGCTTTCCACCCTCGATAACACTACGTCCCACGTGCAGCCAAAGAACAAATATGTGACGGAGGTAACGCTTTCAGTGGATTCATAACCTCTCGTCAACTATATAGAGAGTGTAACTATGATGCAAGTTGAATGAAAAGGCAGGGCAGGCCCCAGCTAGGTGCGCAACCCAATAAGCGTAATTCAGAAAGTTTGGCAGTTTGATTGATTAATGTTTTGCAGAAAAAAAAAGGCCATAGTTCCGCTACAATAAGCTCTGCTGTTTGTGTTAACGGGACCGCATAAAAGTGCCGCACGAATGTGGTTTGTATACCCAAAAAGTGAAGACGGCTGGAATCCCAATAGAACAAAGTTGAAGAATGCAGTACTACTGTCGAGAACGGTTATAACGAAATGGCGGCTACAGCAAAGCGATCACGATTTCCCATTCCCGTATGCACTTTTTCAATGCATTTGTGTCCAATTTTAGTGAAGGAAATTGAGCGGCTCCCGCAGATATAGTAAAGAGAAATTTTGTGATAATTTAAAAAAATAACAAAATTTGGAAAGTTTATTAAGTCTAGGACTGCCATACTGGCATGCCGTTAGGGGTGTTCGGAGCACTAGCGACAATGTTCTGGCAGAGATGACGGAGAGAGCCTAGATTTAAACATCTCCACGTGGTGAATGATGTTGACTGGGGTGAAGCTCTGGTGGTGCTGATACGCTGAGCCGCAGCATGCTGAGCTGTTCGTTCGTTTTCATCCATGTCAGAAAGAGAATGTGGGGAATGGAACGTGGTTATATTAGCATTTGAGCATTTGACCGCAGCGCCCTCTCGTCTATAAACGTTGAGCCAATGCATGCAAAGTTTAACGCGATTATATACGCATTTGACCGCAGCACCCTCTCCTGTATAGACGTTGAGCGGCTACATGCAACGTTTCATCCATGACATCCCCAGCTCTTGAGTTACTACCACATCTCAGAGCCCCCTACTTGTCCCGCTGTCGTGGCCGAGTGGTTAAGGTGATGGACTAGAAATCCATTGGGCAATGGGTCTCCCCGCACAGGTTCGAATCCTGTCGACTGCGCAAACATTTTTTCTTTTCTTAAGACGACAGATGGGTGGCAATCAATGTGAGCACAGACGCCGGACAAGGCTAGACCCTAAGGAGCTTCGCCCCTAAAAAGGCAGCAGTAATTACGCCTGCATTTGATTGTCGCGTGGCCAGCGTAGCGAGGAAACTGGGCGGAGAGGCGGACACGCTTGCAGAAGGTGAACGCTTTTGAGTTTTGACTCCTTGCATGCTGCAGCTCATTTTGCAAACGTGGCCCACAAACCACGTGACCCCGATCGAGTAGTTGCCCCATCTCTTAAATCTAGGCTCTCTATACCAACGACAGACAAGCCTGAGTACGAACTCGGTGCCATGTGCACTTCTTTGTTTGCTTCGTGATCCATGTCAGCATCTGATCAGTGAAATCGCTCTTGTACGAAAGTCTACTTCGCTCAAGTACCGATTCGGTAAATCATCGCCACTCAACGATGGAGAGTCCTGGCACCGCCAGCACCTCGATGAGGAAGATGAAGCCAATCTCCTAGAATAAAAAGTGTGCCATACTCAATGGAGTGTGCATAAACGTAAAGAATGCCGTCCAACGCCGGCGTCTTCCGCGGGGCCATCGCAGCTGTCGACACGGTCCGTATGCAGCAGGATCTTTTTTCGAACCTCCACGCTGTGTCGAAGGACCATGTCCTTCGACACCGTCCTCCGATCTAGCAGAGGACACATGCAGGGAATCCTTGAGCACTTTCTGCAGACTCGATAAACATGTGCTCCTGACAACCCGTGTTATCTTTTTATTTTTTTTCATGTTATTTGTATGAGTTCATATATAACGATGAAGCGGATATAGTGAAGCGATTTCCGATTCCCGTTGCCTTCGTTATAACCGATCGCGACAGTACAGTTGAACCTCGATTTAGCGAAGTCACCGGGACCCCCTAATTATTTCGTTAAATCGGGAACTTCGTAAAGTCGAGAAAGACATTCTTCGGGATAGGCTGTGCAGGGAATCCGAATTTGTTCGTTAAATCAGGAAACTCGTAAAATCGAGTTTCGTTAAATGGAGGTTCAACTGTACTACTGACCCCAGCATGAAATAACGATGCAGGAAAAATGCCACCGCAGCAGGGACCTTGTTTGGATAAAATGTTTTTAAAAGAGAGGCTCGACCAGAGCACAGAGCAAATGGTAGAGACAAAACTCCAGCAAGAAGGATAATGTAACGTGCAGTAACTTACCATATCAAACACTGGAGCATCACAGTTCATGCATGCTGTCGAGACTGGTTATAACGAAGTGAACGAGAATCTGAGATCACTTCGATATATCCGCTATTTTGTTATAACCGACTTCGGTTATAACAAAGTGCAAAAGGGAATGGGAAATCGTGATCGCTTCGCTGTAGCCGCTATTTCGACTTTGTTATAACCGGGCTCGACAGTACTCCAGATAAGCAATTAGATACTAACTATATTATATTTACTGGAACCCTAGTTACGGGATACTGATTCAATTGTCATTTATTATGAGTCGTTACAGTAAACCTCAAAGTAAAATATTATCAATTTTAATACGGCCCCATTCACAAAAATGTTGCATGCACGATCATGCTAGTTTAGCTGTGTTACAAAAATATTACGTTATGTCTAAAACAATTTTGAAATAATAAAATCATAACATAAAATATGGGCTTGCTCATTAAGTATTTAGAAAAATAATTAATTGCATGGGACTCCTAACTGACACTTTTCAAAAGTAGGCACCAACACTTGTTTGCCATTGCTTGATCACATACTCCGAGCATGTCTTCGACATAAGGCCTGCGTCATCGTTCGGCGTAAATTCTGCTCGGAGCTCGCATTGAAAACAAGTGCAGCGTCAGCATTCAGCGATGACACAATCCAATTACGCGCTTCTTGTCCAAGCAATGGCGTCTGCCAATGTTGCTCGATGAACTTTTTGAAAGGAGTATATTCAGAGAACTCTAAAAACCACACCACTATGCAGTTTCCATTCTTCCTAATTATTATGGTGCCCATAATTGCTGCAAAAGACAAACATTGGCACAATTAAAAGAAATATGAACAGAGAAAATCACTCGGGGGTTTGTAGGCATGTTCCTATTGGATGTTCACAAAAGCATAGGATTGTTGAAGTGTCTTTCTCATATATACAAAGTACATATCGTAATATTTGACGCATTAATAATGCTGAATTTCGATAAAATATCTTTTTTTTTTTTCCTCTGATGTTATCATTGCTAGTAAATTGTTATAGTGTAAGCAGGGTGGGACAGACCAAACTGGTTTCGGAGCAATTTCTGGAGCAGAAAATTCCGCATCTCGCAGCAGCTTAGGAGCAGAAATCCTACATTTTGGAGCAACTTAGGAGCAGGGAAACCTGCACTTTGGAGCACTAAAGTATAAAAAAAAAACATTTTGAAGCACCCTAGGAGTAACTGTGACATCCTTTCAAGAAATCATCTTAGCCAGTGATTGTACCATGTGTTACAATTTGAGCAAACTAGGTTTGTACTACAAGTGTTGGAAAGTATGGAATAAGCAGAGAAAGTATTACAAAAAGCGCCTTTGGCGCATCGGGATGCAGGAAGGATTACGGCAACCAAAGGACAACACAGAGAACACACAGAGAATGCACCACAACGAAACAGGCAAGCGCACGCTTCATTGGTTGAGGTCGGAAGGAAACAAAAGCATGTGTGCGCATCTGGAGGGTAAACAAACGCACGAGGCGCGCAAAGAGCAGACGGACTTGCACTCCGTATAGAACTTTACTGTCAAATATCTGAAATTGCACACAGAAAAGTATCGACTTACAGAAACAAATTTCGATTAAAAATGGAAGAGCACGACTCGGCAACATAAATGTTACATGCTACGTTGCATTATACATTGTACATGTGCAATGTATGATACATCAAATTCATTGGATGGATGAATGGACAGATACTGCTGAACCAAGGAATCGGGTGGCGGCTTGAGCCACTTGGCAACAGAATAGCCACAGTTGTCTATTGAGCTTTCACTTTTCGCTAAATCTAGCGTTGCCGTGATCTTTGGCGCAGCGTGGCACTATTTTGGTTGATTTCACGCGTTTGTCGTCGATAGGCGCAGAACATCGTGAATGTATCCAAATGGCACAAAATGGCGTAGCTGTCCTACCCCTGTGTAAGACTGTAACCACCACAATATTTTCCATAACAAAAATGAATGTCCAAAAGGGTGGAAGGAACACAGACAAAAACCGTGCATGACAGCTTGAGTCAATGCGGTGGCAAGCGAGACGGCGACTCACGGCATTGGCCGGGAAAGCACGAATCATGACCGGAGCGGTGCCCTTGTACATCCCACGAATGCCGTCGGTCCGCATCACCTCTCGGAACACGTCCCGTATTCCGTTGGGGTACATGCCTTCCGGAGCTGTGGAAGGAAATCGGAGCACTCTTCAGTTTCCTTTGTCGCCTACTCGAGACTTAACCACCTTTTCTCCGGTTCTTTTTACGACTACCGTATTTTCCGGACTACGGTCTGCACCTGGTGCATAGTCTGCAAGGGCAAGATTTTTTCGTCAATCGGACAACCGTACATATTGGTCAAACTTTGGGAGTCGCCTCGGTAATACGGAAGACTTGGCAGGTATGACTCTGTTATTCGTAAAGTCTTTCATGTCATATCACAGTGAACAATCTAGAAAAAGCAAAACCTCGTATAGTTCGCACCTGTCTGCACCAGGTAAAATATCGGATTTTAAACATGTATTAGTCCGCAGACTATAGTCCGGAAAATAAGGTATGTACTATACTAGTCACTGACAAGGTGAGAAGGGCAGGGAGGGAGCTTCGGCTGCCCAGCCTCCAGTGCTAGCTTTCCACCTTTGACAACGCTTGCGTGCGTTGAGCGCGCATGCAGAGCCAAAGCACAGCAGAAGACATGCGTTGAAGGCCGGACGTTCAGAAGACACGCCCTGTCCTTCTCACTCTGTCGGTGATTATGGCAAACTTGGTTCGTGTCAGGAAACCTGTACGAACCAAGTAAGTGCAAACATTTTTTTGCCGTTATTTACAAAACCTTGTCACGCACGTAGCGGGTACCATCTGTTCAGGAATGCTCGCAAGATTTTTAGAATATTATTCACTCTAGCAATCATCGACAGATTTGTGCATTGATACGGTGTGTACATTTTAAAATGGTTCAAGTTATAATAAGCTTTCACTCCCTAAGGTAATTCCAATTTCACCCCATAAAGGTGCCCAGATTTAAGAATGTAGGATTGAAATTATTGCTGGTTTCAACATTCATTCTGTATGCCTCAACTTCAAAAATGCAGTGTATTTTTGAAGTTTGAAGCATTCGTTCTGTATGCCTCAACTTCAAAAATGCAGTGTATACTTCACGGTGTATCTATTTGGGAACAAAACCTTATTATTTGGGAACAAAAGCTTATTATTCGGCATACGCATGTTAAATAAAGAGAGCCAATCACTGAAAAAAAAGAAGAAAAAAAAGAAGAAAAAAAAAGAAAAAAAATCACTGAAAAGAAAAAAGAAAAAATTGCAGCAAAAGTTGCTGCAATGTATTGCAAAGGCATGCAATACATTGCAGCAACTTGTTCACTGTAAGAGAAACAATCTCTTCACGATAGAAGTTTGAACTTTTTTTTTAAAACAACCCGCTTGAATCGGTGTGCTCACCATAAAAATTCCCAGACTTTTACCATATTTTTTTTTTCTATCTGGCGACATTTCCTCAACTAATATGGAGAAGAAAGGTCTCATGTAACCGGAGTGATTTCAACACAATGAATCTCTTTCTTAATATGCTGGCTGCATTCCAAATCTTACTCGAACAGATCCGAGTTACTCCCACAGGCCACATCCTGTGATAACGCAGATAAAGCGACACCGGACCCCAGCAGGTTTTCAAACGCCAGTATAGAAAACCTGTACTCCGGACGAAGAGATCGAGTAGATCTTGAAAAATGGCTTTTGCAGTGATGTGATTGGTTTCAGCCGTTTTGGATCACCTTTTGGAGCAGCCAAAACAGTGTTTCGGAGCAGCGAAAAGTGGCTTTTGGAGCAGTTTTTTGTATAAAAATAAAAATATTTGTTTTAAGTGCTGTACAAAGGAAGGGCACTTTGCTCGCCACAATAAACAAATTATGGTCAAGTTAGACGACCTGTGAGTCTTTCAAGTTGTTAACTGAAATGCCAATGACACAACATATCTTGCAATGCTTCAGTTAAATTATACATATATATGTACCCGCTATAGATAAATAAGAACCAAATTGCACATATTAAATTTATTTGAAAATGATCAGCTTAGCAGTAAATATGAAAGCATAAACTTCACTAGTTATATAATATAATAAATTGAAGCAGTATCCGACTGATGAAACACTTAAAGGGACACTGACACCCCCCAAAATTTTTTTTTTAATTTTTTGCCAGGCGCTTTATTATGGTGTCGGAGGACTACCCATTTAATATTTTGCAACAGAGTAGCGTATTTTTTTAATAAAGCCAAAAGACGCAACTGCTCGGAACCGAAACCCGACAGAGGTCGGAGAAGTGGAGAGAAGAGAGTGAGTGGCGGAAGTCACGTGGCTACACCCGACCGTGTGTTTTTTTTTTTTTTTTTTTTTCTCTTTCCCGGTAGCAGACGACATGCGGCGTATGGGAACTGTTCGCCGTGGGATTCTTTTGCAGTTATGTACGTTCCGCTCGTTGTTCTGTAGTCCAAGATGAGTTGTTTTGTACACTGAGGAGTTGGAGATGAGTAGTGAGTGCCCGTGGTGAATCTTGATCGGCTCCGAAAAGAATACACCCAAGATGTTGCGTGAAGAGCTGGCTCACATGTCCCGCGTCCGAAACAGAAGTGGCATTGTGCGACAGAGTTTCCGAAAGATCAACGGGATCGGGACCAATGGCTGGCTGCAATTCCTGTAGATCATTTACGGGCATCTCGGAAAGCGGACGCTACCTGATTTATATGCTCCTTGCATTTTGTGGAAAGTGATTACATTGAGTTCGCAGGTGTCAAAAAGGAAATCCCATACCATTTAATTCAGCGACGTGCCGTCCACAACATTTGTTTCTTATATTTCTTTTTTGTTTGTTTCTTCAGTAATAATTGTAAAAAAAAAACAGAAATGTAGACATCAAAAAATATTTGAAAAAAAAAAAAAAAATGGTTTCACGGGGGATCGAACTCGGTCCTACCGCGTGTGAAGGGGACGTCTTTCCCACTGAGCTACTGGGGCATATCGAAATTGCGGTATCTCTTTCCTTAGTAATAATTCAGCCGATAAACTGTAAGTTGGAAAGTTTTCTGCCAATTTTCCTCTAGCAAAAGCACTCCCGGGTCGAAGTCGGGATGCACCACGCATTGGCGACATTCTCACCTAGTAAAGAAATCGTACGCGTGCATATTCAACTTGAAGTAGACACGTCGCGCTTGAGGTTTGCGCGAGCGATGTCTTCAGCCACAAGAAGGGAGCGACGGCTCGGCGACGTCTTCGTGCAAATCGGCTTGGTGGTCGGGCGTGTCGAACGGGATGAATACCAATTCTTTTGACCAGTCCCAAATCTCTCTTTTAAAGGCAGACAAAATTCGCCGGTACCGCGAACGACAGTTCTGAAATAGAGGTCCCACGCCCGTCGTCCGCTGCCATCGCCGTCCCTGCGAGTCCCACGATACGCGAAACGACGCACGCACAGAATGTTTCCGGTTGTCTGTGGCACTTTTTTTTCAATTAACGTATTTGCAGCTTTTTAGAAGCCGCAAAAAATGGGTTTCATATTTTTTTCTATTTTTAATATTCAGTGTGTGCCTTCAGTGACCCACGACTTTGATTAAATTTGGTGGTCGCATCGATACCTTAGAAAATGGCCCGTGACCGCGGAAAAGAGAGTGAGCGAGACTCGAACCGGCCAGTTCTTGATCGGCGGTTTTCGGGCGGAAAGAAACCGAATTTCGAGCCGCAAATTCTGTTCTGGGTAGTTGAGCTCTCATATGTCACATACAACTAAAAACCTCGGCGAGCATAAATACCCTGTCAGTGTCCCTTTAACTACTGCAATGCAATACGAAACTGTACATATGAAAAAGGTGCAGTACGACTGGTGGGCGCTTTTCCTTTTGCTTGTTGAAGCTTTCTGCAAGGCTGCTGCAAGCCTCGCTTAGCTTTCGGCAAGTAATGAATGTCCACTTTCAATGTCTCCAAAGAGACATTGAGACATCTCACAAGTGTACAGTGCTGTAGGCGTTGCCGAGCAATTCCAAAACGTCTCCCACCGTTTTGCTGGTTCCCGACACGCCAGATTTTCGTCAGAAGCAAGCAAATGTAAAGCAATGAATTGCAAGCGTCCCGGCTGGTACCAATGTCGTGCAATCATGTTCGCATGCACGTGAGGGCAACTTCGGCAGCTTGCAGTTGCACGCGCTTCGTTATGCAAGCGGAGACGGCTGTTCGATCGAAACCAAAACCATGCCACTCCGCTCCGTCGCCATCTGGTCCCCAAAATTGTATGCAAAATGTAACAATCCAGCATTAAAAAAGAAAAACAGTCCAGCGGCGCGTGCTTACCAGGCCAGTATGCGAGGCACAAGCTAATTTAAAAGGTTAAAAAGCGAAAGCAAAACAAAGACAATAAAGCTAATAAGAAAAAAAGAACCTGAGCGCGTCAATGCAAGACATCGCGAGTAAGGGTCAAAAAGTTCTTGGAGCGCTTTGTGCAACAACTGCACTCAAGATAAACAAGCGCGCTGTGCGAGTTCAGCGTGCAGACATTGCCTTTTTTTGCTTTAGCTAACTTCTCTTAAACTTTCTTTTGCGACAGACTTTTCACGTACCGGGGTCCCTCTCAAAAGAAAGCCCACCAAGAGAAACCTAGGTAAACAGTACTTCGACACAACAGCCTTTGAGCTAGAGGGATTTTTGTAGTAGCGTTTAATTTAAACAAGGACAGGATTGCTGATTTCCCTGCAGCGGTCCTTACGTTTCATTTTAGAAAGCGCCATATCTGCAGCAATGTGTGGACGGGAACACCCGACGTCATAACCACGGTGACTGGAAGGCAGGGACCAAAAATAGTTTTGCCACGGCCGTTTCTTTCAGAAGCGAGTGCTTCAGATCACAAGTAACTCCCAATGCGCAAAAACGTGGTTTCGTTTTACAACATAACGGCATGGCTGGTACCCGGCAAGCTAGCGTCGGGGCGTCCATATACGCTTGCATCTATCGTTAAAATATTTTCAAGAGGATGAGAGACGAAACCCATGAGAGCGCGAAATGAGGAACGGCGGGAAAAACCATGCAAGACCGGATGGGCGATTGATGCAGCATACTTTCTGTCGGGCGGCCGCTTGCGCCACCTAGCTCACGCATGCTCAATTACGGTACTCAGTTTAGTTTCGGTTTTGAAAGGCGACGGAAATTGCTCCTTTGGCGCAGGCTTGGCGCAGATTACCAATATTTCGGCGAAATGTAGCAGGATGTAGCAGGGTTAGCCCCTTGGCGCAGTTTGGCGGAATTGGCGCAGCAATCACATCACTGCTTTTGTCTCTTTAGTATGGAAAATACTGCTACAGCAAGGCATTGAGCACGACAACGTGCAAAGTTGGGGTCTTGCCTGTCTGTAGCCTTGACTTGAGGACGTCGGGGGGAATGGCCACCATCCAGTTGAAGATGCCAGCCATGCCCCCGGCAAACAGGGTCTTGCCTACACTGAGATCTGAACGACTGCAAATAATCACCGTTGCCAGGAAATTAGGACAATCTGCTCCGAGGAAGGTTAATACTCTTGCTACGAATGGTTCTAGAAAGATCAAGCATTCGTTCTGTATGCCAAAAGGCTCGGCATGTCACAATTAAAGCTGCTTCAAACATTTGCACTTCGGCGTGATAGACTACGTTACAATTCCTTGAATTCCGGTACGAAGCATTGCGCAGGCTTCAGTTGCCGTGGCAACCATCTCGTGGTAAGCAGTTACAACTCGTCACACCCGAATGCGAATGTTTGAACCAGCCTTTGGTGTACATACTTCTTACAACTTAAGTTCTGTGACAGAAATGAAGTTTTGGAGAAAAAGGCTCATACAAGCTTTCAAGCAACTTAATATGTTTTTGTTTCATCACTCTATTTCCTTTGGCCTGATCTACTATATGGCACCACGGTTAAGCAAAAAAAAAAAAAAAAGGAGCTGCAAAGACATCTTGAGCAGTTTCCTCATAAAACAAAAGCAAAATTTTACATAAAATTTCTAAACTTATTTACATAATGTACCAGATATGAAACTAACCAAATTTTTACTCCAAAATCTAAGCAAAGATAAATTTTTGGTCTGGGCATGCAATCAGCTAATTCATAATTTATACACAATTTTAAATTAACTCGACTGTATGTCAACCCCCCTTTCCTTATAGCGTGCCAGCAAAATGAAAACCAAAAATTGTACCCAAAAGCGCATCCCACTCTGCTTTGTAAAAAAAAAAAAAAGAAGTTTTAAATTTTTTTGGATAAATTTTTCTATTCAGGAACTGGTGAAATCACATAACCCAAAAATGTACCGACTTGGCAGAGTTCTGGCTGAACAATTCACGTTCCCAGTTGTATGCTGAATGACCTCACAAAGAGTTGTTTTCACCAATGCACATGATAAGAAAAATGCCACGCTGATCACGGAGACATTAAAAAACAAAAAAAAAGACTGTAAAATGCTGGTTCATTCACTCCACAACTGGAAAGGCATAAATCATTCAGCTCGAACACTGCCGAGTCAGTACGAATCAGGGTTACGTAAAGTCACCGAAGCAACAGTCAACCATTAGAATATGTAAAATAAAGCTGATCTTGACCAGACCAAATATATACCTGTGATCAAAGAATTCAACAGGTCCCTAAACGTCAGGATGTTCTAGTACAGTAGAGATTTGGTATCTACACATGTACAAAATAATATTAAAAAAAAAAAAAAAAATTGAAAGGGTGTAAACTGCTAGCTGAATGCTGCCTTCGCTAGGTGTTTCTCGAGTTTGGCGGACATTCGCTGAGGAAGTGAGCGTCATGGTAAGTTGGCAAATTAACTAAAATCTGTTATAAACTTTTCATACTTGTTTAGCCCAATTTAAAAATTGAGTGCAAAAAGCGGGCTGCAAGCCCTGCCCACAATGACGCTCAGAAGAGTGACTTAGTCACTCTTCCAAGCGTCATTGTGGGCAGGGCTCGCGACGTGCTTTCTGTGCACAATTTTCAAATCAGACAAAAAAATTTGAAAATTGATTAATTAATATCTTTAACACTAATGAACTTTTGCATTTTCTTTTAATCGGTCTGGCCTCTAATAGCAGTTGCCCTCCATTCTGAAATTGCAACATGACCCATAAAACCAATTAGAAAGTTAATAAACAAGATTTAGTTAATTAGCCAACTTACTATTCCCTCAGCCAATGTCTGCTGAACTCGAGAAACACCCAGCAAAGTTGGCATTCAGCTGGCAGCCTGCACCCGTTTTTGAAAATTCTGTTTCCATTAAAGAATATTAACCCATATATTGTGCAACTGTTTAGATCACTGGTTCTCAATCCCCCGATATTCTGGGACCCCTTCTGGATCGGCAAAAGTGATGGGAAACCCCATCCGCTAGGGAGGATTGGGAGGTCTCGAAGAATTGCAATGACGAAAGGGTGAATGAAAAACACTGACTGTGTGCAAACCAATTTTGGAGCTTTGAAATGGACAATAATCAATCCTACTCACTTGGCACACATGGTTAGGTCTAAATAGCTTTGTAATAGAGCCAGCATCAAGAAAAAAAAAAAGCTTGAATGCTCTGCTCGATTGACTGTCGAGGGCTCCGGGGACCACAAAGGGTCTGCAGACCCCCATGTGAGAACCACTGGTTTAGATATTACATCTAACAGGCTGAGAGCACTTAGAATTTTACTTTTAAGTCTAATTTTCCCCTACATCATAGACTCTATATTTCCCAATTCAAGCAAACAATAGCTTCCACAAACAACAGTAATGGTGTCTTTGGTTGGTCTGGACCGTCTTCCTCCCATTTATCCTCAAACAAGTATCTCGTGGTAGAACTTAGGACACGCTATTGATCCCTACCCCCCTTTAGGATGTATCACCTTTTGCTGCTTGAAAGGATAATCAAGGGGGTGAACATGTTTTGATCTTTACCTGCCGCCTTCAGGCAAGAGGGCCCGCTGAAGCCATTCGTAGCTCATGAAGTACATGCCGCTGGCTGGAACATCTGCACATAAAAGAGCAGTACAGTCCGTGACTGTAATACAGCAAAGTTTCTACCGACCAACATGCCGTCGGCAAAAGAGTGCATTTGCCCATGTCGGGAGTCGGCACTGTGCATAAGCAGAAATCGAAGAGAAGCCTCTGCACATGTGCTGCACAGACAGCAGCGCCACCGCGGCGGCGTTACGTAAGAGCCATGTGTTGGCTTATACATACTAACTCTACCCTTTGAAAATATTGGTAGTATATGAAGACGCAGCTTGATCCTTGGAATCCTAATGCCATAAAAATTGTTCTCCACCACTTGAAGCAGTGGAGAAGACCAAGCACAAAGAGCATGATTTGGCCGAGAGTGGGATGACGACCACCGATTAAACACTAATGCATGTACACATTCAGTGACAAGTAAAGAATTCAAGAGCAAATGACCCTCACAAGGATAAATATTACTCTGCCAGCGAATCGCTTCAACTCGTTTTCTTGACGGCAAACAAACTTTTTGTCAATATGGCAGTATGTCTAGCATTGAGGCTTCTCACAGCAATTGTTTTGCTCTTTACTTCCCCCGGGTTTACGCTGCAAATTCGTAGAGTGCCAGCTTTCATTTGCAAAGGTGTCTAAAGGGCGGTATGAAAGCACTGTGGTTAATGGACTCGAAGTGGTCACGCTGTGTGAAATGTGCGTGCTTGTTCAGGTCCTCCGCCGAGATATACTTTTTTTTATAGTAGTTGACATTGAAGATAGTTTAGAAGCACGTCAACAACTAAGCAAAAGTGACATTTAAGGGAATAGGTTTATACTAACAGCTCTTATAAAGAAACTAAGTGCTTTAAGAATCTACAGTTGCAAAAAGGACCAGAAGTGCAGGGCACTTCTTCCGAATGTCCAGGCTCCAGGCACGCACTCCAAGCTCACAAGATGCCGAAGTGTTACCGAAGGTAGGAGGCTCACACTGGAGGTAAGACAAGTGAAAGGCTTCCCTGCCGCTCTTATCCCGTCAGTAACTGCGGGGGAGAATATACCAATTAGTGTTCCAAGATCCAAGGTTACGGGGGCTTTTCTTTGCACTGCCAGTCCTCCCAAAGGAGAAACTGCGACCCACCACGAAGCAGGGTGGCGGCCGTGCCCTTGTAAATGCTGCGGATGCCGCCTTCCCTGTATAGCTGCTTGGCACAGTCCACAGGTCCAGCGAACCGGGCTTTGCTGCTGTCTGCACTGGCCTGCTGGACCTGAGGGAGGGGAGGAGGGGAAGCGGCAATGCAATGCGGTTGACCAGGAGGGAATGCGCTGTTGAGTCTCCAGTTCGGAACGACCATTCCAGTCGCAGTTCCGAGGTAAACTTTTTTAAACAAGCAGATCTATCGTTTGGATGCTGGTTTTTCTAGATCTTTTCATTTTGCCATACTAATAGTTGAGATGGCATAAAGGGAAGACGATAAGGAAAGGGATGAATGATGCCTGGCTTCGAGGCTCGGAGAACATTGAGAAAAAACAAATGAGACCGAATACACTGAACATAACCTGTGCCTAGTGGGAAGGCCAACAATACGTGTACGGTATCATATTTTCTGGTCTATAAGTCGCACCCCCCTAGAGAGACCTCAACCCACCCAGAGCCAGCAAATTCTTTGGATTCTGTCCCAACATGTGGACAAATTGGAAAACCTAACAATTCCCTCTTACTCTCGTTTATGCGAGAAATGGCACCACTGTAAGAAGCGCTCTTGCCAGTTGCTTATTTGAGTTATACTCTGCTTTTTTAATTTTGTTGTGCCACCACTTTATTTTGGTTAGACTTACCTGTAGAAGGCACTTGATCCTCTCACCAGGAGCCATAATGGCAGTTGTGAAGACTCCGGACAACATGCCAGCGGCAAACAACTGCGGTAGCCTGGAAAATGAAGTATCGGCAAATCAGTAACGTGAGGTCATCCTATGCTGAAGCTCGTGCGCTGAGCTCAAGCAGCTTTCAGCACACAACTAAACTAGCAGAGACCTTCCTTCCCATTACGTTGCAGAATTCCTTTTGCAACCCAGTCCTAAAAAGCTCTTTCCACTGCTCTTTCATTTTATACCAATATGTTCCAATTTTCGGTAACTGTGCAGAGCAATTCTGCTTGTGACATTCAACAGTAAACTCCTCTGGTAGATTCTAAGCAAGCTAAAAGTACTCCTCCTCAAGCATGCAAATTCTGCTAACAGATCCCGATCAAGTTGGTTGTCTTCTGCTCGTTGATTTAAAGCAGCACCGGCCCCATGGAGCACTCCCAGTCATGCTGCAACCTCTCCACCAAACTCAGATCTTAGTGGAAATCGTCAGTAGCAAGCTACATCAGTTTCTATCAACCAGCACCAATTATACCACTTTTTTTGCGCAATGCATGCATGCCAGCGCCTGGCCATACAACTCGGGCGAGAGCACCTTCCATTGGTCAAGTTGGAGCATGCCTCGCACAGCAAATTTGTTTCAACCCTGAAGTTTGGCTATGGTCTGGCTCTGCGAGTGGAACTCACCACAAACAAAACTTTCGCCCTGTTGGCAAATTGATTACAAATGGTTCTGCACTTACGTCAGGTCATCCTCGGGGTGTTTCTGCTGAAGCTTCTTTCCAACTCCAAAGCCGAGGAAGCAAACGGCAAACATGGGGGTCACCCCCGTCAGGGGTGCAGCCATGCCCTTGTAGAGGCCCTTGAAGCCCTGGGGCAAGACATTTCTTTTCTCAGATGGCGTCTATATGTGGGCAATGAACGCTAACAGCATTGGGAAGAAATGGGATGGCTGACTAAAAGAGGCCAGTAACAAGACAGGGAAAGATAAAGCGTGTAATGCCTTGAAATAATTAATTTAATTTAATCATTTGTCCAATTAATCTCATTTTCTTCTTTCATAAAGTTAAATCCAACCAGGAATTAGTGGGGCAGAGGCTAAAGTAAAAGCGTGCAAGAGAGGAAAGGGTAAGTGCACTACTCTACATGGTTAGTATGAACATGACATCAGCAATTTTTCAAATTTAGCTCCTTTGATACACTTATATCCCATTCACATGGCAGCATAAAGCTACCTTTTGTTAAGGTTTTTTTAGGGAGCTGGAGATTTTTATCACTGGGCACATAAAGGCCCCATTAACTAAGAAAGAGTCTATGTTAAAGTGAGATCACCAGCCTCCCTTTACAGCTACAGGGTGTAGTTTCAAACCCAAGAGCTCGAAACAAAAAATGACAGATGTATAAATGTATGCTGTTTAATGTATTTGCTACTTGTAAGTAGCAATTATTGGATTAATGTATGCTGTTCAATGTAATTGCTACTTGTAAGTAGCAATTATTGGATTAATTAACAACACAAATGTGATGGAATACGATAGCGAGAAACTTATACTCACGCTAGTTCAGATTCAAGTTCAAGCATGAACTTCAACTAGCAGGTTCAGTCATCATGCGTTCCGTTGAACGTGTCTATTTCAAAATTATGCCCACTTAAAATACAGCCCGACGGCATACACAAAGAACACCATCGAGCTTGAAATTTCATATGTTATCAAACTCACTTCCAAGCATTGGCATGTGCTTCTCAAAGTGCATATGTTTGGTGGTGTAAGACGTTTATTTTCAGAGGTCTTAAAGGGAAGCACTTCATTTAAGAGTTAGCTTGTACGATGCCTGCCGCCAGTGGTTTCTTGTGTAACAAAGCAAAACAACAGCAACAATAAACTGGTTCTTTGCATTTATAGAAATACACTGCCTGGAATCTCGGCCCTGTTATGGTGGCCACAATAACACACCTGTCCGAGGAAGCCAACTGCACGAAAAGATGACAAACCTTTTTCAGGACAGCATACGCGGATGCGTTGGCGAATCGTTCGTAGACAAACCTTTCACTTCGAATAGATATCTCAGCTTCTTCATTGGACCGCATTGAGGTGTGCATTGCACTGCTTGTTCAAGCTCATACTACTCCATCCATCATGTAAAAAGGGTTTTCTTCTTCGTTCATGCTAGTTCACATGACGCAAATCGTTATGATTAGGCCGCTACAAAGAGTATGACCAGTACCACCCATCTATGCATTCATCCTCCATTTATTCACCGTGCGATACCGAACGCTTTTTACTAAAGGCATCTCTAGCTAAGGGAGCTTAGCGAAAGGTACACTTACGCTGCTGTGTGAATGGGGTATAAAAAGCACAATATTTTATCACTTAAGTTGGTGCTGCAGACCAAGCTTTCCCACTTGTGGGATGGTCACGGGTGGTGGTAACCGAAGGGTTCAGCGGCGGTCTCTAATCGGGAGACGCCAAGCCTACTCCCACACCCCGCAGCTTTCTCTCGAGAACACCGCTACGGGTGGGTCCGAACGTCAGCCGCACAACTGATCGCTTCTCTAAAAAGGAGGAGCACGTACCACAATAGGACTGGGTCCAACGGTGTTTATTGGAACACCAAAAGACACACTGTCCCCAAAACCCCTGCGTCGACAAGGTCAGATGAAAAGGCTCACCCTGTCGACACTGTCCCGAGAGCGCAGTCCAGAGCGGGCAAAGGAAGTCCTTCGCGACACGTCCGATCTCTATCGCATCCGCGGGAGGAGTCCCCCACGTTCCCGATGTCGGGAACGTGCGTCGACCTCCTCCCACCGCGGGCGTCGTCCTCACCCAAAACAACCAGGTCCCGGATGAGCAGGGGGACGGAAAAAGGTCCCCCCGGGAGAGAGTGAGGAGGAGAGCCCCCCAAGCCAGGCAGCTCTCCTACGCTTCACGAACAGATTCGAACTCACGGCAACCAGGCCGCGCGTCCCGAACCACGGCCGCCATCGGGGAAGGGCGACCAACGGTCCCCACACACTATACTGGTTTAGTACTTAATTTTTCAATGAGATAGAAAAAAAGCCAGAAATGGCTTGTTTGTGCCAACTGTGCCACACTCCATACCTCTAAAGAGCCACTGACAGGTAAAAAATTGAATTTCTTTTGTATCGGCTAGTTAAAATCTAGTTTAAAAAAATGAAAGACGTTCACAACACCCTGTAACGCCGAATTAGAGCACAGCTCTTGAGGAGGAGGAGGAGGGAAGGGTACTGAGGGGAAGGTATATCCCTCCTCCCTCCTCCTCATCCTCCCCTCCCCTTCACCTCCTCCTCCTCTCATCCTTCAAGCTCCTCTCCTACTCTCATCCTCCTCCCCCCCTTGTCTCCCTCCTCGCACGTTGCATCATGGGAAATGTCCCATAATGCACCGCGCAATTACGCTGACAGCGACGGCGACGCCGCTCAAGCCGGAAACGGGCGCCTAAGATCTGCGTTTTTAAAGGAACATTATGACATTATAACCTCGAGAACAACCAGACATTTTCAAGAACCATCATTCTCAAGAATAACAATTTGAGGCCCTCCAGCAAACACTTAGAGTGCCTCCAACCATTGTCCTTACAAAAATAATTCTTGGAGTCAATGAGAGGCCTGCTAACCATTTCTCAGGATGAAAATCAGCAGTGAGGGGGTGGGGGGGTATGAGGATCGGACGCGGATTTCCGCAAGTCCGGATCGACATTTTTGTCAAGGTGGCCCATAAACATGTGCAAAGTGTAGAGTGAATAAGTGAGTGACAATAGGAAGTGCATCATTGAATGTTTTGTGGGAGCAAATTACTCTCCTAGAAAAGAAAAAAAAGCCAATAGGGAAGAAAATTGTTTCTGACGCCAAGTATGCCTCGATTCTCACAAAAGATTGCTTTAGGGTTTTCTATCTCGCCAAAAATGCTGTCCCCTAAGAAAAGAAAAGAAAAAAAAACGCAGGGGCATTAATTGCCCAGGAAAAAAGTTTTCTTGCTTGGCAGGGAAAGAGCGGAAGACGTTCTTCGGACAAAGAAAACCCAAAATGTGAAAGCCACAAGAAAGTGAGAGAAGCTTCGTCGACGAGTAAAACTTGGCCTGTGTGTTCTTGTATTTTTTTTTCTCTCTACAATTAGCAAGTTGCTGCTATGTGGTTTATGTCGTTCAGAGCGCACAGTTCCATTTTTTTTTTCTTTTTTTTTTTAGCTGGAATCATCAGGAGGTACTACCATTATTGAATATTGTCATACTCTCCCAGTGGTGTACTCATGTCTTACCACATATAAACGAGTACTTCTATGTGGTGATTGACCACCTTTCCTTTCCTAGTTTTTTAGTTCAACTTGAATAAACTGACAATGTTATTAGTCTGTCTTTTATTAATTTTAGAAGAAAAAAGAAAAATGCATCTGCTTAAAATAAATTTAAAAAGCAAAAAAAAATATATATATATTAATTTTTTTTTTTTTTAGCACATCTTTTGGGTTGTGGGTCACAGACACCAAGGACAATCTCATAACTGCGATAATCTTTGCAGCGACGTGAAGTGTCTCTCGAATAACGGTTGCTTATAAGTATATGATAAAACAAAATATGATAAAATTACTTTCACCTCATTCTTATTCGAAAAATTCTTTGTACAAAAATAAGCAAACAGCTTATAGGGTACCATCCAGACGCTTCTTTTCTTCATTCACGCTTGATTTCATAATATAACATGAATGCATAGACCAGGGGTTCTCAAACTTTTTGGTCTGGCGGAACCCCAGGAAGCCTCAAAAGCTGCCGCGGAACCCCTCCCACCCCCCCCTCCCCCCTCTCTCCCTCCCTCTCCCTCTCCCTCTCCCCCCCCCCCCCCCCCCCCCGCTCCATATTTGGCGACCGAGAAGCAACAGATGCACAATTATAGGCAATTTTGCTTGTGTTGCTTCCCATATATCCCCCACCATATCAATCACGATATCAGTACAAAGTGAGATGAAGGCGCTTTGCATGGTCCTGCCGCGCAGCCTGCGGCATGGGGGGAGAGGGTTTGCAATTTGGGTGTTCACGGAACCCATGAGACCAGCTCGTGGAACCCCTGTGTTCCCCGGAACCCAGTTTGAGAACCCCTGGCATAGACAATGGGTTAGAGAGGGCTCCTAATTTAGTGGATGCGGTTCAGATGCGGATGCAAAATATACATGCCTTGCACTGACGTCACATCATCCATTTCACACCACCACGCAAGAGAGAAAGGGGAACGCTGCCTTTGTGTGAATTTTGAGTGATGGGTTAATCCTCTATAATAGCGAGATCTGAGCAAATCTGGGACACACAAAAGAGAGCCCCAGTGAGAGGGGAGTTCCTCCTTTGCCTCTTCTCTGGTGGTGGCTGGGGAGCTGACAGGATGACGTCAGGTGCAGGTCAAGTGCGGACGTGGTTCGGGTCCGGGTAGAAGGTTTGCGGATGCGGATGATCAAACTCTTATCCGTGCAGGGCTTTACCTGTCAAGTCATATAACACCTGAGACTGTGGTGGAAGAAAGTGGAAACATTTTAGTAGAAGGAACAAACACAGAAAGGGACGTCTCAAACTCAGCTGAGTTTGAGACGTCCCTTTCTGTGTTTGTTCCTTCTACTAAAAAGTTTCCAATTTCTTCCATCACGGTCTCAGGTGTTATATGACATGTTTAGTTATCACCAGCTCGCCTGCACACTCACTGCCTTTTCACTTTACCTGTATTTACTACTTGATCAATGCTATCTCAGACAACCCCATTTATTTAGCGTCCAAGCAATACATACTCTCCCAGAAACAAGAATGCAAATTGATTCTCCATGCTCGGTTATCTCGTATGGCAATAGTTTGAGTCTTGAAGTGAAACGGAAAATGTCATATGAGGGCAGGTCATCTGTGTAGTGGTTTAACCCCTCTAATACTGAGATCACATCAGACTGGTAATGGCACATCATGGGTGCTTGTCGAACCCCTCGGGAGGCTGATCCTGGCATGCCTCAAGGTAGCCAATGCCCATTCAGCTGCTCGAGATGAAACAGGAACCGAAACTAAGCAATAAAAACGGAGTGGTAAAAATTTCGGTTGTGTGAGATACGATGCTTCAACTTCGCTTCCAATTTTCCTTAGGTTATTTGTTTTTAAGGATGTGCACTGAATACTGTGTCAATTAAAGATCATTATATGTGTGTAGCAGCCATTAAAAATGATGACTAACCTCTATGGTGAAATTCTTACCTCTCTAACCACAGTTTTCCTGGCACAGTCAAACGTTCCGGCATAAAGAGGCAATTCCCCTGGGGCTGGCCTGGGCATGGTCTGTAGTCGTACCTGACAAAATGAGAGAGGGACGACAAAATGAGTTATCCTACTAATTGTAATTGCCACTTCTAGTCAACTTTTTACAACAATCACGAAATTATTATACCAAGCAAAAGGATGGTGCAAGTAGTATAGGCAAAGCACACCATGTAGACAATATGCAAGCCATGCAGAACTGTTGCAGCTACCAAACTTTCCCCATTCCGTCTTGTAACAGGGGAACATGCTGCGAGTGTTTTTGCAGACTCTCAACAAAGTACATGACTGCTAATGGACTGAGCAACTGTTATAAACTGCATTCTGTTGCAACAAAAATTGAAACAATAAACTTAGGCAGTTGGATTTTTTTTTATTTAGAACCACCAGTAAGCACCTACCGAATAAATATTTCTAAATAATCCGTTTAAAAACAGTCATAAAAATTTAAATGAACGTCAATTATTTATTTTGATTTTCTTCCCATATACGTAAGTACTGAAGACTTGACATTAGTGTAGCCAGTCATATGGTAATATTGCGCCTTTGTGAATATGCAATCAGTTAGGTTCATACAACAAAACAAAAAAGGGTACCTATACAGCTGTGCCTCTGCTCACTTTTGCGCATCACTATCTGCTTCTTTAGATCCTTTTCCCATGCTTTTTCATGCGACCGAGTCATATATGTTCATGCAGTATACCGACAGACACTAGCTTGCCCTTCTGTGTTTTTGAATAAACTTGAGTTGCAAGTGCACTTTCTCTTGTTCGACTTGTCTATGATCTCAGTCTTTTTCCGCACCCTTCCCAATCAGCGACATGAACCAACTGGCCCAATGATCCACTCTGCTATCATTCTTATTCCTATTAGTAGGATAAAAAAATAACAAATCTTAATTCATGATTGAGTACATGGTATCCTGTCTTTGCTTTACACTTTCTTTTGAAAGTCCAACATTCTTCGCTCATCCCTCTAATACAAGCTGACGCAACACACAACACGATTTTCGTGGGTGTTGTCCCAAGCCTGTTTGCAACTGGATATCCCACTATCTCAAAGCAATGACCCCTGGCTTTCAGAGTTCAAGAAACTAGGCGGAGCTGATAAACCAAATCGTAAAAGTTGACAGCATGTGCGTAAGAGGTTTACTTCAGATAAAATGCAATCAACATAGCAAGGTGATACATTTTAATAAGTCCCAGGATTAAATAAAAATTTAACAACCATTATACTTTGTTCCTGGTTGAAGTCAATGGTGAGAATGAGAATGAGCTGGTGGAGATCAAGCCCATTAAGTCAAAGACTGTGACATGAGATATTAGTTTGATAAGCTGATGAATTCACAGGTACAAATAGAACTTGGAACTTGGGCTATGCTGTACGATCGCTGCTGCAAAACCAAGGAATGCCGACCAAACCAAGCATTCCACGCGAGTGCCGTCCCCGGCCTGGTTAGCGCAGAGCCGCAGCGGAGTTGTCGAGCACGCACAAAGACTACAGTTTCCGCAAATCCATGCCGGCAGCGGCGGCGTAGCAAAACAGGCTGGTGATATCAATCTATTAAAGACAAAAACAAACAAACACAGTAGCTGGTGATGTAACAAAATTATGAACATTAGTAGAACTACATAATGTAGGGGTTGAGCTCCTAATATATGCACAAAGATTATATTCAATAAAAAATGGCGATAGTTTTCAGGAAACTAAATAGGTACAAATGTGAGTGGGATGAGAGGCTCATAGCCAAGCAAAATGAAAGTGTAATTGGGCCAGCCATTGCAGTGTTCACACTCCGGAAGATGACCACGCTCAGCCGCATATAGCAGTGGTGTAGCCAAAAATTTCTTTCGGGGGAGGGGAGGAGAAGGGGGGAGGGGGGGGGGGGCTGAAAAGTTTCCCCACTGGCTCTGCCACTGGCCACCCAAGCAGCCACCCAAGCAGCAACATCCCTGGAATGTTAGGACATCTTAAAGACATTCCCAGGGCTAAATGTGCTACTAGGGCAATCATCAAAAAAAAATACTGCCCAGAAGGAACATTCACGATTGCCCATATGTAGCTTGGTATTTACCTCATCGTTTTACTCGTGTTCCCATTTTTGCCTTGTGCAATGTTTTACAGTGTTTAGACAATCCTTATGGGGAACATATCAGACAGTACCAGAACCTATTTAAAGCACACTCCTCTGCTCCCTTTCCAGGGATGGCCCCATAGTTTGGGTCCCGAGGAGCTCGAACTTGCTTTTTGAGGCAGAGATTATCTCGCGCAGACCAGCAATCAAAGGGTTTGGGGCCACCTTCAGTGTGGCAAGAGCTCATAATGCACAAAAAGGATCAGCACAGACAATCACACTTTTAGTTACATATTTTGTAGAAAGCAGTAAAACATGTAACTCCCCCATTAAAGGTTGTGGCGGAAAAGCTGCGCCTTTAGATGTGTTGAACTAACAAACTTTAAATAAGACTGCAGTCACAAAGGGTCCAAAGTCAACCATGTTTCAAGACTAGAGGTGTTCCTCATGTCTCTGCAAAACTATTATAGAAAAAGAAAAAAAAAGTAACTTACAAAATTTAACAACTGAGGGTGTGCCAGGATTCCAAACTAGGAAGGTATCATTGTACAACATGTCACCGAATTATCGTAACAAATAGCAGCTGGATGCAGCCTTTTTGACACGATTCTGGATTGAGCAGGACAAGGGAGCAGCCTTCTGACAGGAGTCAACCCAAAAGCAGACAAGCAGCAGCATGAGGCAGGAACTGTTTTTGCTAATTTATTTTATTGTTTTACTGGACGTGGAGTGCACAGTGTGACAGTGTCCAGCGAAACGTCCCCCTCCCCGAAGAGAATGCGTCTCCCTCTACGGAGCGCAGATGAAAGCAGCATTCGTGAGTTTCTTAATGTCAAGGCACACGGAAGACACCAACAACTGTCAAGGCTTATTCCTAACATCTGCTACAGCAGGTGGCCAGTCGAGAATAGATGACTAGGCACGGCAATGCTATCATGGTCGGAATTCCAGAGACGAAAACAGGTCTTTCCATTTTTCTATACTATACTGTTGTACCCACTAGCCACTGAAGAGGTGAGCACAGCAGGGGGCGCACCTCTTTCGAACGCCCCACCTCCAGCAT
The DNA here is from genome assembly GCF_016920785.2 of Ixodes scapularis. Lineage (NCBI taxonomy): Eukaryota > Metazoa > Arthropoda > Arachnida > Ixodida > Ixodidae > Ixodes > Ixodes scapularis. The sequence goes on from NW_024609857.1 coordinate 160,192,884, forward strand.
GCACTCCTTGCCTTTTGCCGTGCTTTGGTTGCGCGTGCATGCCCGAGCCTCACGAGATGCCATTAGAGAGCTCATGCTGGAGGCAGGGCAACTGGAATGCCTCGACTGACCACAGAAAGAATAAAACAAACTCGGGACAAAGGACAACAAAAATGTTTTTGTCAATGTTTGTTGTCCTTTGTCTCGAGTTTGTTTTATTCTTTCTGTGGTCAGTCAATCTTACCAACAGACTCTTCAGCTGATTTGAACCTCCCAAGTGTTCTCATCCTATCTGTGACTAAAGAAACATTTCCTGCAGAAGGGTACCCCTCATTTGTCGCCTTTGGGGAGTGAAAAGGGAACAAAGTTTGGGAAAGATAAAAGTGCTAAAAAGACACAATAAGAAGACAGAGTGAGTAGACGTACAGGCGAGTTGGTTTTTGTTACATTTCAAAAATGTGTAACAAAAAGAAACTGACTTTTGAAAGGCTATATATCTGTGACATAATATAGGATTGCTGTAAAAATAGGGTATTTAAAAAAGAAAAGAAAAATCCATGCAATTGTTCAATAGCTGAAATTCTCACTCACAGTTACATCCTACAAGCTGCAGAAGTTTACTCTTAAAAAGGCAATTAGGCTAACACAGTTTTTGTAACTGTATAACTGAAGTGTACATTTACAAATGTACCTTATTAAATATAATTACTCCCCAAAAAAAAAGAAATAAATATATCTACCGTAAAATAGTAAAATACCGGACAAGCGCCCACTCAAACTTTGGAGATAATCACAAAAAAATGTGGGATGGGCCCTTCTCCGGTCTTTAATTTTATATATAAATGTACTGCGTGTATTTTCTCAGATCCTATACTATTTTGGAAATGGGCGCTTAGTGTGGTGTAAGCAGATGCACGGTATTCTACGGTAAGCTATATGTTTTAATTACTTCCAAATATTCAGTACAAGGTTGTAAATTCAGCACTTTACTCGTGGCAAGGTTTGATGCAGTGGCAAGACATAGCACTGACAATTTTGAGAAGCAACTGTAAGTGGACTAATTACAATGGACATTTTACAAAGCTTCTAAAAGTAAAACCGTTTATGATTAGCATGCCACAGTGAATGAAATGCACTGAATAGAACCAGAACTGAAGCAAGGAAGTGTCATATGACTCCGGATGCTCGTAAGTAAATTTCAGAAAGATTAATTAGTGTTTTTCACCTAGCAACGTTCCCCACATTGTTCACCGACACGTTTTCCTGGTAATCATGCGGGTACATATTGCAGGAATGTTTTGAGCTACTGTTTGTCGGTGCACTAATTGCAACGAAAAGATAGCTAGTTCTGAACCTGCGTAAATTTCGGACACTTAGAAGTGCCTTTTTAAAATTGCTGTATATCGAAATGCTATCACTTCATCAGATATCTGCCCTAGTATAATTTGTAAGAATAATTCGTAATCACGCGAAGATGCTTGTCATAGCTGACAGGTGCCATACTTCCCCAGGCTTCGCTGTAGATGCAAGACAATTTACAAGCAAGTCTACATGCAGCTACTCACATGTACACATGCAGTACATGTGCACTCGCACATGCATGTGATACAGTGCAAGGCGCGTGCGAAAGGTACGAAAAGCAAACAATTCCATCTCGAAGAATGAATGGACAGTGGATTATTTCATTCATCTGAACCTGTTACCTTGATGGTGTCGAGGGGGTGTCCCGAAACCACGGTGCAAAATCCGCCAAACCCACCAGCGATGAAGTCCTTTGTGGGGCTTATTTTTTTCTTGCCCGACATTTCTTTTTCTCGGCAGTTTGAAGTCAGGCGTTGACGACTATCACTGACCACAAACAAGGTTCAGGCGCACAGTTTCTTTTTACGCTAAAAACTGCTTCAGACTTCTTCTTCGCCAGGGCTCGCGCACAACCATCAAGTTCACACAGCGCCGCTCACTGAGCGCCAGAGATTGGACCGCCTCTACTCCAGCTCGCGCACTCCTCTGCACTACACTGCACAACGAAGTAGAGTCAAATGAAATAAGGTACCGTGCAACCGGGCTGAATTCAAGGTAACATAGCTTGGACAGTGTAGCAGCGCGATTTTCTCCTGCACCGACGAGCATTTTCTATTTATTTTTCATTCAAGCTTTCTCTTGGATCGATAAAAGAGGCGACGGCACTTCCGTTTCAAGCAATCAGTGCAACAAGTGGCGGCACGTGCGATATCTGTTAGATGACGTAAAGCTTGTAGAGAAAAGTACGTACAGTATAAGCACCCGAGAATGATAACGATATGATATGATGAAGGATAGGTGCCCTGTAATTCCAAGTAGCAAGGTCAAGAGTCGAGATTTACCGTCCTCCTGAACTTGCGTAAGATATTAGTTAGAAGTGTGGAGTACTTAGACGGAAACCTTACCTTGATCGTGTCAAGGGGATGTCCCGTAAAGATGAGGCAGATCCCGCCGAAGCCACCGGCGAAGAAGTCCTTGATCGGACTGATTTTCGGTTTCTCGGACATCGTGTCGTGACGTTTCGAGTCGTTGACAGACCGCTCCGATCACTACTCGAGGTTCCAACTTGGCGTCACTCGGCCACTCGGTTTGAGCTTGTTTTCTCAAAGACAAAGTTCCGAATGAGGAAGGACGAATACGGAAAAACGGGAAAACTGAAACACCACATGCACAAAGATTATGAAAAAGAAGTGGGCGGGGCAACTTCAATAGATGGATGGATAAAACTATTATTCAGTGCTTTATGGATGGATGCACAGGTGCCCACTCTGGTGCTTACAGTCCGCAGTCCAGTAATTTTTTCGGATCCTAATAACATAAGAATTGAAACTATTTTTAATAACATCTTATTTTGTGTATTAATTTAAAATACTTGGCCACGTAAAAAAAAATGTGACTGCAATGTGCTGTCCCCTAAAAACAAATAGTGATTAAAGACTAAAAATATCTCTATTATTTTAGTTTTAAATATTATTTTAGATCTAAAACATTAATTAATAACAAAACTATAACGCAGTTTTGCTTTTTCGTTGTAAATCTAGAATATTTTCGGCCCACCTAGAGTGGCTGAATCAACTTGATCTGTTTCTTGTATCTGACGGTCTGCGTCGACGGGCAGACTGGGCAGACTACAGTGGCTTGCCGGTCCTCGGTCGTCTTGTTATTTATTCATCGTGCAATTGCCTTCAATTGCCCGCTTCCTGAAAGTGTGCTTAGACCTCGGCACGAGACATGATACAGGCAGCGAACAAGTCGAGAGTTCTGGTATGTCGCTCAGTCCCGATCATCTGTCCAAAACAAAACTTAGCAGACGGCGTTCGTCGCGTTTATTGACTTCGAAGAAATGTGAGCGTGATTATGCTTTGACACTACTTTCATATCATTTAAAACCACGTACAAAAGGGAGAAGAAAAAAAAGCAGCGATAACATGAGTATTTTGTGGACCCGTGTTTCTAGTCTTGTTTACCGCTGGTTTGGGCACACGCATAACTTCGCTTTTTCTTCGCAAGGTCCCGGCGTTGCTGTCGTCCTTCTGCAAGTTTGCGTCCAAACAACGGCGCCACAAATACGCTTTGCTCAATGAGTCTGCGTACATCAACGGCAAGTGGTGCCCTTCAAAGAGTGGAGAAACTTTTCAGGTACGTAAATGAACTATCTGTCGGAACAGAGGTGCAAAAAACATGAAGGGGACGGGGGGGGGGGGGGGGGGGGGGGGGGGAGAGGGGGAGGGGGAGGGGAGGGGAGGGGGGGGAGCAGGTCGGGGCGGGGGCTGCACACTCATTCCTACATTTGACCAGTCGACGCTACGAGCCATCTAATCCAGCTCTCTGAACTTGTCACGTGACAACGCGCTCGCCCCACGCGTTGCTGGTCTCCCTGCTTTCCCCTAAAGATCATTCAACGCAACAACATTGTACTACGTTAAAACTTGGGTTTGGGCTAGTTGGTTCATACTAATTTAAAGGTTTGAAAAGTGTGCAAACAAAACGAGGATAAAGACAACAGGACAGATGCTGTTCTTTAATTGCCCTTGTTTGCGCTTTTTAAACCTTTTAATTAACATTGTATTGGCTCCGGTTGCTTGTGGCATCTACTGCAGTTTATTGTGAGATGAAATGGAATAGAGTGAACAATTCAAGGAAAGGGATATGCTTATGCGTGCACACTTTCAAGAAATGCTCTGTAACCGTGCAACATGTTTCAAAAAAATATACAGGTGGTGCTTTCTTTGTTCCGTTTGAAGCATGGCTCTATAAACGAACCTCCGGTGCGCACGTTGGTCGTGGCCTAGCTTAAGCAAGGTCACGGGAGAAAGTGTCAGCAACGAAGACTCTCCTACGATTTGACTCTATCCCATTAATTACACGAAAATAAAACTTGGAGGACGCTTATGCTTCGCCTTTAAGAGTGGAGCGCGATAGCGTTATCGGGCCCTGTTCGCATCGCCTTCTCATTCGCCATGCAAGTGTGCCTTGCGTGGCCTAGTCAGTATAGTGTGTCTGTCTTGCAACTGGAGGGTCATGGGTTCCAATCCCACCTAAAATTCTTCAAACATTTTTTTTAGGGCAAAGGGATTAGTTTAATTATTAGGTAAAATCACTTGAGACATGTGGCGACCAATTAATTCGCATTATGTCATTTTTTTTAATCACTTTCATTCCACGCATGATGTTGCATTTCACGTGAGCGTTGTGCAACATTGTTTGCAATTCCCGCGCAAGGTCATGTGATTGTGACATCATAACCCTACCAGCCAATCAGGATTTCCGCGTCACGCCACCAACGCTGGCTTTTCCGCCACACCACCGTTGCCAGATTTTCTGCAACATGAGCTCCTTTACGCTATCGTATTAAAAGCACCAGGGAACATGACAAGAAAAATTGTAGAGCCCATCCACTTCACGTGAGGATGGAAGACCAGCGAAGTTGTTATCTTTACGACATCTATACGATTTACATATGATTGCATTGAAGACACATACATGACTTCATTGTTTAATTGTCTTTATTTAATTCGAGGACAGTTTTTTTCGATTGAGCCCAAGTCTTTTTATCAGCATCGCGGAAGCGAAAGAAAAGAGGGTTAGATTTAGATCGGCGCATTCTGCTCTCAGCCTCGTCACAGCGCACTTTTAGCTGAGATAAGTTGGTGACCGTAGATGATAACATGGGATCAGGACCTCACTATCTATAAATGCCAAGGGAGGCTGACTCACGTGGGTTGCCCCATCTTTTTATTTGTACTTGCCACGACCAATCGGAATGAAGGAGCACTGTTTAAATGGGAGTTCTAGAGCGGAGCTATTAAGGGCTAGTTTCCCCAGTTTCGTGTCCGTTACCAAATAAATGTCGCTACCGCCATCTATGAGCGACGTCGGCAACCAGACAACCGGCTTGCCAGTTGTCTGGTTGCCACCGTCGCTCATAGATAGGGGCAACCTTTCCTGCCTTTCCACTCTAGTTTTCACCAGAGTGGAAAGGCTGAATTTCTCTAGGCGTCCTAGAAGTCGTCCTTGAGAACGACGCCTAGAGGATGCGTCTTCTAGGCGTTGTCCTAGAAGTCATCCTAGGCGTCGCCCTTGAGGTCGTCCTAGACGTCGTCCTCGAGATCGTCCTAGAAGTCCTCCTTGAGGTTGTCTTCGAGGTCGTCCTAGAAATCGTCTTAGAAGTCATCCTTGAGGTCGTCCTAGGCGTCGTCCTAGACGTCGTCCCTGAGGTCATCCTAGGCGGCGTCCTCGAGATCGTCCTGAAAGTCATCCTTGAGATCGTCCTAGACATCGTCCTTCAGGTCATCCCAGACGTCGCCCTATACGTCGTCCTCTAGGTGTCATCCTTGAGGTCGTCCAAGTAGTCGTCCTTGAGGTCATCCCACCATAGTACAGCTTTGTTGGTCTTCCTTCCTCACCAGAGTGGAAAGGCTGAAAGTATTTTGTTGTCATCCATGGACACATTTTTTTCCAGATCCCAGCACATGACAGCTTCGCTGTAAAAGGCGAGATAATCAAGGCATTTTGTTTGTCTTGCCTTTCTTGTCCCGTTCTCTGGCTCTTATTTTCGTAGCAATGCACAAATTATCCCACCTTTCCATTCTAAGAGGGAGGGGAGGGAGGTTATCAGTATGCTATAGGGGTGTGCGAATATTGAAATTTTGGAATACGAATCGAATATGAATAAGACAAAAAAAGGGGTTTGAATATCGAATATCTGTTTAGTAATAAAAGATTGCAAAACAAGAGGTAAGAGCAGGTTTTATTGCCATTGATTTTGCAAATCTTGCAAAATCAATGCATCTGCATATTACTGGGCTGCAGCAGATACTTCTAGTAATGCACTCATTACAAATTATCGTATAAGAAAATTAACTGCTCAACGTGTTCAGAAAGTAAGTGCTCCCTACGCGCCGTGACAACATTTCCGCCAGTAGAAAGACCCTTTCACTCGGGAAACCTGCGAAATTTCACTAAAGTTCGAAGAAGTTCCACTTATGGACAGTGTAATTGCCTGGCTGCTACACGAATATTTCGGATTTTGGGAAACAAATAATTTATAAAGTACTTTATTTTATATTTCATGAAATGGTTACCAATGTTTACACCAGATAAAAGCGAAAATATGCGCTTTTAACGCTTTCATTAGTTATTAATGTGAACCAGTGATGCCAATAAACCCAACAAATGTAGCACTTTTCCTGTGCCGGGCGGTGTCAACTATATTTTTTTTCAATTTTTGTGCATGCGCACAAAAGTCAAACTTCACTCGAACCTTTGTCAAACCTCACGTTGAAAGTTAGAAAAAGTCAAACTTGGTCGAACTCGAACCTGGGAAGGTTCGCGACAATCTTAGTTTTGACTGTGCGGGAGTGGCAGGAGTTGTTGTCAATGGCGATGCAATGTTCTGCTCACACCTAACTTTTTCTTTTTTTTTAATTTTCAAACATTTATATTAGATAACACCCTCGAGATTCATTTTATAATTATATTTCACTTTCGAGGTTTATTTCATTGTATCAATTTATAGAATGTGCAGTTACATCACATATTGCTATACAAGTGCCACACAACGAGGGCTTGGTGAAAAAGAAACCGAACCTGATCCTGTCTTGCTGGCATCGGACAGATAGAAACGGAGCAGACGGATAACTCGCGCATCGTACGCCTTTCTCAGTGAATAAACATATTCATAGGGTAACGCGTGGCAGGCAGATTATTCGTTACTTGCTCAAATATTCGCAGTTTGTGCGAATATTCGCCGTTTTTCCCCGAATATTCGGCTTTGGCCGAATATTCGGACACTTCCAAATATGCAATTTTCTAATTGAATATGTTTCGAATAAGGAAAATATTCGATTCGTAATCGAAATTTCGAATATTCGCACACCTCTAGTATGCTAGCATTCCTCTTTATGGGTGCTGTAGTATAGGGTAGTTACTGCATGTTATCTAGTAGGTTTGGAGACATGTCGCAGTCAAATTGTATGCGCAGCAGCATTTCGGAGGAAAATAGGCAGTGCCCCCATAGAAGAAGTGAAGTCTTTTCTAGATTCACCATTCCTTCGCCACATGTCAAGCCGCATAAGGCGCTGCCGATTAAAAATCTCATCTAGTGCTCGTTTATCGCTTTAGACTGATTGTCCTAAGCAAGCTGTTTGTCGCAACTTTTTCCTCTTGTCACCTTTTCAACATTGTTTTTGTTGAAAAAAATAAAGGTATTATTATTATTATTAAGCAATTTTTTTAGAGACATTGTCCTAGTAGGAATTACAGATCTCTGGTCACTTATTTGTGCAAGGTTATACACATTGCTCATTATGCAGAGCTTTTTTTGTGTAACTGGTATTCATGACAAAATGCTTCTCCTTCCTGTTGGGGCTGGAGCTTTTCCTGCGATTTTTATGTCACATGAGAGCCTATGCAATTAATTCAGTTTGTTTTTGTAGGTGACCAACCCCGCCAATGGAGACGTCATATGTAGCGTCAGCGATTGCTCGGTTGACGATGTCGAAGAGGCCATCCAGTCGGCCCGCTCAGCGTTTGAAGGTTTCAAGAACACCACAGCCAAGGTTAGTACTTTCTTGGCGTTACCAATTATCGAACTGTCACAAACACGGCGTGTTTTGTCTGTTACTGAACTGTCACGACTATGGCGTGTTTTCTTTGTTCCTGAATTGTCGTGAACACTAAGTGTTTTCTTCGAAGGAGCGGTCTGCACTTCTGCTCAAGTTCTACAACCTACAGCTGCAACACACGGAGGAACTGGCAAGGCTTATGACCGCCGAAAATGTGAGGCACCTGTCTATTCATTCTTTGTGCATTATAGTTAGCGTTCCGCGTTTTTGAATAAATTCGTAAAACCCGGAAAAGCACTCACCGGTAAATTTTTCTTCAATTGGGATTTATCAGAAAAACTTCGAATTTTGAGACCACGATGGCAAAATAGAAAGCAAAAACGATGACGTTTTACGAATAAATTTTGTTATAGCACAGGATCTGGTGGTCCTGAGGGGAGGTCGATTCAGTTTCCTTCGAAATCTCGGGCCATTGACAAAAGGGGGTTTACCATATATCTCGTCTAGGTTCGTTCAGAGCATTGGGTCATTGTACTTCATTGTACTTCAGGGTCAAGACAAAAGCCACTGTTTCATTTTCCAGTTTGGAGCATCCTATTTGTGCTTTTTAGGAGGAGGAGGTGTTGTGTTTTTATGACAGTGGAAGCTATGAATGAACCTGTAGCTTGTATAGGAGGGGGCAGGGCAGCTGGACCTTCTGTGCTTCCCACCAACTACATCCAAGTGTTTAGTTATTTCAAAGTATTGACGTTAATTGAAGGAACACTATTTTGCAAGATTTGTCATGGGACAGTTGGTATTGCAAGGGCACCGATGCCAAAAACAGCTGGAGAAATATAACTCTATACAGATGAGTTTTTATTAATTTGGGATATGTTTGTGCACAGATATTTATTTTATGGGCGAAGCTCCTTAGGGTCTAGCCTTGTCCATCCGTCCGGTGTCCGTGCTCACATCGATTGCACTGCCTCCGGGATCGGCCCACTTTTTAAAAAAAAACATACGCCCGCACGGGGGTTTAAACTCGGGACCACTTGCTTACGAGACAGACGTCTTAACCACTATGCTACACTCCGACGTTGCATGTAGCCGCTCAACGTCTATACAGGAGAGGGCACTGCAGTCAAATGCATATATAATCACGTTAAACTTTGCATGCATTGGCTCAACGTTTATAGACGAGAGGGCGTTGCGGTCAAATGCTCAACTGCGTATATAACCACGATCCATACCACATATTCTCTTTCTGACATGGACCGTTGACTTAAGTGGTGGAGATGCGTTCCCACGGCTTCTAGCGGATCCAAGCTGATCCACTAGAAGAGCCACTGGCTTTGAATTTCACTGACCATAAAGCAGTAATAATGAAGTCGAAACGCAACCTGGAACTCAGCACTACCTATGAGCAATAAAAAACATCAGCACCATCAGCACTACCTATGAACAATAAAATCAGTATTATCAGCACCACCAGAGCTTCGCCCCAATCAACATCATTCACCACGCGGAGATGCGGCCTCTTTTTTATTTTTAGTCTTGAAAGATTGGAAACAGATAAAATCAAACTCAGAATTTTGGAGAATTGGAAATTAAAAAAAAAAGTAAACTTCGATAAACTCAGAAAAGTAAACTATAAAGAGCACCCTGCAAATTGTACAAAAAATAAGCTAAAAAGTATGAAATTCTAATTCTAAGCTTGGAAGTGAGAATTAGGTATAGTACTCACAGATTTCTTATACAGTCGAACCTCGATATAACGAACTTCAATGTAACGAAATCCTCGATTTAACGAAGTATTTTATTTTTCATAATTTCTTGCCCATAGACCCCATGTATTTTTAGTCTCTATATAACGAAGTCTATTTTGCTGCTATTTCAATATAACGAAGCGCCATTGCCATAGAAGGCAATAAATAAATCAACTCTAAAAAACAACTTCGCAAAAAAATTGTGGCTAAAAAAAAAAAAAAAAAATTATGCGCAAACGCGATCGCTTGATAGGTTACTTCACGGGGACAGGCCTTCCAACGTTCCTAGGCTGCCCGAGGATGCGGCGCAGGTAGCGCCGGCGAGGCATGCGGCAAAGCGCATTCCGCGGGGCTGGCCAGAAAATGCCGAGCAAAAAGTTAACACGGCATAACAGCATCACCACTGACATTCACTGATCATCATAGTCCACTGTATCGCGGGTAGCGCGGGAGCCAACTTCAGCGGGGGAGCGACGTGATGGCGCGACCGCGCGACCGCACGGGCAGTGCCATCTAGGAGAAGACCGAGAAGACCGATTATCGTCTTGCGAGCGTGATGTAAAGCAAAGGCGCAAGCACACTGTGGGCGCAAGGGGGCAAGTAAACTGTGCGGTCAAGAGTGCTGTGTAGGTTGGAAACATTAGCACCGCCTAAACTAAACAGCTTTATTTTTTAACCGGGCGGTTCACTCACGTGCTTGCTGCCATAAGGAAACGTAAAGTTATTTCTTTGGATGAGAAAGCAAATGTTTTGGACGCCATCCTGAAGAAACTGCCGAGATCACGAGCACTCGGGAAGTGCTCGACGCAATGGACGTACTGAGGAGGTACACGGCGTCGCATGGGCAGCAAGATGCCGTGCAAGCGCTCTGGGCGCTCGAACGCCGTATTGGCCGTATGACGCCACTGCTACTGTCGGACAAGGCGCAAGCAAAACTAGCGGACTACTTTGCCCCTAAATAAATGTCATTTTCGGTGAGTTTTCATACCCGTAAAATGTTTCGGAATTTTTTTTTCGCATGTTAAAGCCAAATTTCGATTTAGCGAAATTTCAATGTAACGAAGTAAATTGCGAATTTTACCGACTTCGTTACATCGAGGTTTAACTGTAGTTGGGACTAACTAGACCACACAGAAGTTTAAGGCCACCTTGGTGTGTCCTAGGCAGGGTGCTGGCCTACGGATCGCCATTTGGTAAAGTTCAAATCTTGGTCATGGTCTCTGCCATCTGACGAATGCTCATTGTGGAGCTAAATGCCCTGGGACAGCTAACTGCCCTGGGTGCTGCAACAATGACTTTGGTCAAGGGAGAATGCAACAAATAGCGTGTGCAGGAAAGGAGGGAAAGGGAAAGCTAAATTTTAGAAAGTGTACTGATCCCTCAACATGCTCCCGACTATGCACCCGATTTTGGGACATGTACCCAACTCATCTGAAAATGCTAAGATGGCAGAAAAACGTGAGGAATATACCCGTACAGCAGCCTTTTTATGGGGGAGTAAAAAAAAAATGTAAGAGGCCCAATTGATGTAGGTACATGTTCCAGAAGGTCTAAAAAAAAAAAAGCTTGAGGTACACCTATGCATTTCTTATGAGTTGCGAATGCGAGAGCATGCAAGCCACTCATCCGCTCCCTTTGTCGTCTGCTGCGTACTAGCGCGTGCGTGCTTCGGGGGCCATGGTGCAGCGGCCAATGGGAGCCCCGTCGACGCGCCCCAACCAATAGAACCGAAGGCACCGGAAACCAGGAGCCGTTTTCGCGCTTCCAACTGATGACGTCAGCTCGCTCCATGAGACAGTTAATGCTTTCGCATTAAAAGTGTAAATTCCTTGCATGCGTGCCCAGCTCCCATACCAAAAGTATGGTAAAAACTAGATCGTCAAAAGCCAGGGGAGTGGTGGAAAGCAGAGTCCGGTTCTGACAGATGGACTTCTCTCGTCCCTTAAGAGAGTGCCGAGCAGTTGACAAGCGCTCTCTGTTTGAACAGCGCTCGCCGAATGCTCGACTCTGTCCAAAAACTTCCCTGATTCTTTCCCTCTCAGTCTCTTTGTCTGTTCCTTCCGCCTGCGGCAATCAATCTGTTACCACGTTTTTCATGCGGAAGCGTTGCACACCTGCAACCATTTCTCGTTTCTGATAACTGTTGCCAAAGGTAGCTCAGTTTAGTGTCCTAAAGAGAGGCGGCCAAAAACCGTCTCACCCTTCTTACGTTGCAGGGCAAGCCCTTAGTGGAATCTCGAGGAGAGGTGGCATACGGAGCTTCGTTTCTGGAATGGTTTTCGGCGGAGGCACGGAGAACGTACGGCGACCACGTCCCTGCCCCCATCAAGGGGAGGGAGATGCTCTTCATCAGGCAGCCAATCGGAGTGGCTGCCATCATCACCCCCGTGCGTTCCGTTGCATCTCACATGCTTATGGTGACGATAGCACAGGGCACGAAGCCTCGACAGAAATGTAAATATGCCACACTGTTACGGTCACCTGGCAGCTTTGGAAAGAAAGACGGGTCTTCGAGTTGTCCTGCTTTCGATACAAGTTTTTTTTTTTTTTTTACATTCAACAGTGTGCTTGTGTCGCATGCGCTTCGAGTGCGCATGTGAGAACCATCTGAACTAATCGTGCTGTCGCAGTAATATGAAAGTTTACTCTGTAAGTTGGTCTCCTAGTGAGGAAAGTAAGTTATGGGTCCTCGAATTGGGCTCCCACAAACTCCGGGGTTTTCTGGGTATGCCTAGCTCCCAAATGTTCTGGACTATTTCTGCCCGAAACAGTGTTTAAGCATTTTTAAGGAGTTCTAAGCTACCCATTGATACTATTATGTGCCATATAGATATCCCCTAGTACGAGGTGTGATAAAAAAATTTCAGGGACTTACATTGTAGCATATAAAGAGGGCAGCACAGTGATGTAAGCACTGCAGTTCAAGGAAGGGACCTTCGTGCAAAGGGGGCCGCTCTGTGAACGTCTGGAGCTGTGCCACACGAGTATGTTTGACCACATGCACGAGCGTAATGGCAATCTCTCTATAGACTGCCAACCAAAGTGAGAGCAAACATCAATTTTACGTCAGACTGGGCAAATCTAAAACAGAGACTTCTGAAATTTTTTAGAGGGCTTATGTCAAAAAGCAGTCAGGTGTGCGAGGTGTTTTGAGTGGCACTCGCGCCTCATTAATGGCAGAACGTCACTGAAGTCGAGGAGAGGTCGGATAAGGTCGCCTTACCACTCTTCATCTTCCACCAATGTTCTGCTGTTCCTGAAACGCGAGTGCCACTTGAAACACTTTGCAAAATTCACTGCTTTTTGATGCAAGCCTGCTGAATCATTTCAAAGGTCTCTGTTTTATATTTGCCGAGTTTGACGCAGAATTGACGTTCGCTCTTGCTCTGGTTTGCAGTCTACTATGGTGAAATCGCCATTATGCCCTCGCACATGGTCAGAAAAACTCATTTGGTGCAGCCCCAAATGTTCACAGGGCGACGCCCTTTAGTAAAAGGAGACATGAAGGTCAATTTTTTTTTACTGCTGCGCACATATCACTGTGCTGCCCTCTCTTTTTAGGCTACAAAATAAGTCCGGGAATTTTTTTATCACACCTCATACGTGCATTTTTGTTTACAGGGTCTGTAGGCTTTATTAGCATCAATGCCAAGAGATTCCTTGGCTATCATTTAGAAGCTAGGGATAGGGATTCCTCGAGGTTGAAGAGTTTGAAAACCCCCGGTCTAGGTACGGTAATTGAAAACTAGGGTACGACCACACTCCTAGGAGGCTGCAAACAAAAATACATAGGGAAAGTAAAACGTGGAAAGTAGAGTGCAGACAGAACCTCTAAATTTAAAATTTTTGTAATACACAGTACAGTAAAACCTCGTTATAACAAAATGGGATATAACAAACTAATGGATATAACAAAGCAATCATGATTCCCCTTACTTGCTAATAGTGGGAAGAAATGGACATTGGCTATAACAAACTAATGGTTATAACGAAATAATTACGATCGCTCCTTCAACTTTGTTATAACGAGGTTTTACTGTATTCAGATGACAAACAGGACAGCAGTGAAACAAGGGGCGTCATTGTGGTGCCACGAGAACATCCAGTTGTTTGACTGCTCGCAGTGATAAAAGTGAGCATTCTTTCGCTCTTATTAACCCCCGGTAAAATTCAGCGTGCAAAGGGCATTACTGCAAGACGAGGTAGACCGAATTTAACTACAAGTGCAGTCGACGTTTACGCACCTAACCGTTGCGCACGTGCAGTGGAACTTCCCCAACGCCATGATCACGAGGAAGATCGGGGCGGCGCTGGCGGCCGGCTGCACGTGCGTCATCAAGCCCGCCCCGGACACGCCCCTGTCGGCGCTGGCCCTGGCCCAGCTGTCCGAGGAGGCCGGCTTCCCCCCGGGCGTCCTCAACGTCCTGCCCTCGTCAGAAGCGACCACGCCCGCCGTCGGCCTCCACCTGTGCGAGCACCCCGACGTCGCAGCGTTGTCCTTCACGGGCTCCTCCGCTGTCGGAAAGGTGGTCGCTTGGTCTCACTGTCATCGGCATTAGCGCTACAACCTTTTATGTTAGGCCCTGTCCCACCGTAACTTCGCAAAAGGCGAAGGCTACGGTCTTGGCGAGCCTGTTGGGATGTCGGAGAGAGGCGCGTGGCCGTACGGTATCTCGCCAGTTGCGTGCAGTGTTGTCGAAGCCACGGGCAAACGAAAGAGGAATGCCGCTTTCGTAGGAATTTTGAGCGACGGGCAAAACTTCTAGGGAGACAAAGCTGACGTCTGGGACGCGCACGAGAAGGTCTGCATAAAAGTTCCGCCTTCCCCTCTTCTCTGACTGCTTGGGTTATGCTCCCAGCCCTGTACCTATTGTAAGGGCTGTCACGTGCTTACTTCCGTCGCTCCAATTGGCTCGAGAGAGTTGTAACGTTCGCTCTTTGACAAGTTACGGCAAAGCAAAGAACAGTAGTAAGGTCAGTTCACAAAAGGGATTTGTGACTTTATTTCGATCTATTGTTCAAACTGTCGTATGCGAAATTGGGTTTTACGAGGAATGCAGTCGACACTCGCGTCTAGTCTCGACCTCTTTGGCAGGCGCTGCCACGTCTTTCTGGAGCGTCGCTTGGTCCTCTGTCCTTTTCTTTTTTCCCCCACACATTTTGACAGCTGGCCAACTCTGCTACCTTCCACTGTGCCACGGCACGCTTCGCTTGACACGGTCGAGAAAATCCGAGTTGCCTTCCATTAGGATGCAGTTACGCATTAGAAACCTTAACAGAAGTTTACCGTATATCAGTGCCTCAAATAGTACCTGTAGTATACCAGCATTACAGGCTCGCCGTAACTTTGCTTTACTGTAGAGAAGTGACAGGCTCATTATTTTTGTACGGACATTTGAGGTTTTGATGTTTTACCATAAAATACCGAGCATGCGCCCATGTCACAATGAGCCAGGGGTTTCCTTAGCAATTGAAATTAGGGGGGGGGGGGTGTCTAAATTTTGAGGGGGAGGGGGGGGCATTGAGAATAGAGGAGTCGTTGCGAATTAAGGGGGTGCCTTCAGAAAAACAAGGGGGGTGTACACCCCCCCTAGGGGGTGTGTAGGGAAATCACTGCAATGAGCACCCACCTTTGAAGCTTTTAAAAAAAATGAGCTAAATGCATGTGAAGTACCTAACATGGTCTTTTGAGCACATGTGACCAACCGCAATGCTCCTACGCATCATTTGCTTATCTGAGCTCGTTGATTCAATGCAATGATGCTTGATGCACACGTGCCAGACCTAAAGTGGACCAGCACGTCTTACCTTGTGCCCCTTTCGCTTTTTTGCTTTTGGACCCAGCAAGTGCCCATCCTCCAGTTTTTTCAAGATTATTTCGCAACGTTTGGGTGAGCACTTGCTTACAATTTAACGATGTGGTAAAAGTTTCCCTTTGAAAATTGTCTTTTGTATTTAGAGGCTCTACTTACTATGCACATCTAACGGTCTCTGTTTGGTTCTTTAGAATGTAGCTTTGCAAGATTGGGGTGCAGAGTTCATGTGGGGTGAACTCGCAACATCCGATACCTCGCTTGCTTTGGGAAAATCTTTCGTGCACGTGCAAAGATGCGTATGGCAGGGAAGCAACAGAGAGGAGCGACGAGACTACTATATATGGAATTCCTTCGTTACGTGTTGATCCACCGAGGAAAACTAACAAATAACATTTCTTCAAACACCCACGTCTAACCCAAGACTGGGAAAACAAAACAATGGGACAACCCTAAACAATCTCTTATTTATTTGTTTATCCCAGTCTTGAGTTTATATGATTATTGCATGTCATCTTGCCTGCGTTTTTGCGCTTAGTTCATTCTTTAAACAGTTTTTGGTAAAACTAGAACTTAAGTTGTTATATCCATTTATATGAGTGCCTCAACTCATTTCTTGTTGTCTCGCATTATATTCGCAGCTGTTGCTCAAGCAGTGTGCTTCGACGGTCAAGAAAGTGTCGCTGGAACTCGGTGGCAATGCGCCATTCATTGTCTTTGACTCTGCCAGCATTGACAAGGCGGTGACGGGTGCCCTTGCCTGCAAGTTTAGGAACACCGGTCAAGTGAGTGGCTTTCAGAAAGGCCTTCTGTGCATGCCCCTATGCATCTCCAGGATTAAGTGTATTGAACTGAATTGAATTCAATCATTTTAGTGTTTAACCACCTCTTATATATTGACGAGTTCCAAATATTTCATAAATTAACTATTCTACTTGGTGTTCACAGTCTGACTTATCACTTTATCACTAAGGTGACCATCATTCTAGTAGAAAATGGGAGGTTTGGGGAGGGGAGGGGAGGGGGGGGGGGAGGGGAGGGAGGGAGGGGAGGGGAGGGGAGGGGAGGGAGAGGGGAAGGGAAGGAAAGGAAAGGAAGGAAGCAAGCAAAGCAAAGGAAACAGCTCTGGCACTGTTCAGTTCAATCTAAAAACATGCATTTTTCTGGTGTCTTTTTTGCTGGGAACACGGGTGCCTTTCCTCCCCGTTCCTGAACAACAGAGAAGAAAATGTTGCCATCCGAAGTAAAGATTGCCAAATTTAGTAAGAAAATTGCTGACTGGGAAGGACAGTCGTTTTTAGTTCATCATCCCTTCCTGTGATCACAAGTTTTGAGGGTCACAAAATCTAAAACTAGCACTTTTTCTACTTTTATTTATGGCACCCCAAAAGTTAGTTTCCCATTATTTTTGTCCGATTTGCTCTTGATGTTAGGCGGGCTATCTCTCAGGATATTCCGGCATGCATATATTCACGCGAAAATGGGACATGAGGCTTTATTGAGGCAAATTGACACGATAGAAATGAACCTCCGAAATGAGACTGTCCCAGCCAATACAGGACGTTTGTATTCAGCACGTAGTAATTGAGACTACGGCTGCACGTTGAATATTACCGGAGATCTGAATTCATGGGCATACCAACCGGGGGGGGACAAGAGGGGCGCTTGCCCCCCCAGTTCTCAGAGTGGGGGGGCAAGGCATGTGTTTTGCCCCCCCCTGAAACCGCCGCCACTGGGCAGGGCAACTACTGTCCGTCGGCGCCCAAGAGATACCACGGGCACCACCCCCAACCCGGTGGGGGACGTCTGGTTTGCCCCCCCACTCAAAGACAAGTTGGTACGCCACTGTCTGAATTAGTCTTCAGTCTTCATCGCCGCAACATCCCAGACGCTTTTCGTTAGTATGGGACATAAACCCAGAAAGCATCATATTCATTTAGCGGAGGCACAAACTCGGTAAGTTTATAATCAAAATCCTTGATTTATCTCAATCCCATGATTAGTGGTGGCACAGACAGAATGTGTTCACTTCATTCACTTCGCCACCTTCATGACACCAAATCATGCAACATGTGGATACGATATGGTCACATAGCTACCTGCACGCCTCTGGCATAGCAAAGAAACTCCTTTGACTGTTGTGCATGTACGGTGGTAATACAGTACAACCCACTTATAATGATAATGAGAAAACCCGAAATTTGAATCGTTATAACAGATTATCGTTGTATCTGGACTAGAAATTGATCATTTCCAGTTTAGAAACTCTAGAAACTGATTGTTATAAGAGGTACATCGTTATATGTGGTATCGTTATAAGTGGGTGGCACTGTAACTCTTAGGAAAGCGCCCGCCTAAACGCAAAACTGCGTGCACCACGGGAGGTGTTGCTGTTTGTTACGTCTTTGGCGAACTATAGATGTTACAATCGCGCAGTGTTGCGCTTTGCCGGGCCATTTATAGATTTCGAATTAGACACTCTGCGCACATCATGCTCACCTTGCATACCAGCCACTCTGGCAGTAATGGTACGCTGCCTCTTCCAAATCAAGCTTCCGACGCTTTTCGGAATTAAATTTAAAGGATGAGAGCTCATCATCCGACAGAAAGGCTCTGTATAAAGTACCTCCGGTTAGGGATTTGAAGCTGCTGGAAGTTTGAAGAATTGGATGCACCAAAATAAAACCGAACAGAAGGTGACAACTTTTCGCCTTGAATATTTTCGTCTAATGCTTCTAAACCTAAGCAACTTGCAGCTCTGTACATGCTCTTACTAGATAATTAAGCAAAATATCTGCACATTGATCCTTTCTTTTATTCTTTTAAAAACAAAACCTAACCACCAAAAGAAATCTTTTGGTAAAAAATAAAAAAATTTGATTGTTAAAGGGTTAATTACATGTTCTTTCGTTTCCTGTGGAATTCACGTCACGCATCTCACGACGGCTTGTCGTGGCATTCCATTGCTTTCCTTGTGGTTGTCGGTGTGCGTTTTGCGTTAATATTTCTCGCATTACTGCGACAGACGTGCGTGAGTGCCAACCGTATCCTGGTGCAAGACGGCATCCACGACCG
Source organism: Ixodes scapularis (assembly GCF_016920785.2). Classification (NCBI taxonomy): domain Eukaryota; kingdom Metazoa; phylum Arthropoda; class Arachnida; order Ixodida; family Ixodidae; genus Ixodes; species Ixodes scapularis. Next base: position 160,211,586 of record NW_024609857.1, read on the forward strand.
GTTTGTGGCCAGCCTGGCAGAGGCCATCCAGCAGAAGATGAAGCCCGGCGATGGGTTTGAGCCCGAGACCACTCTGGGACCACTCATCAACGCCAAGGCAGTTGACAAGGTGAATCTCACGTACGGTTGTGGTCAGGCCACGTTAGCTCAAACCCCTAAAACGGGGGCCTTGAAACTCGTTTGAGTGGGGGGTTCAGATAGCTCGTCCCCAAAAGGTCAAGGGCCAACGTAAGGCGGGGGGTGGAGATAGGTCACAGAAATTTTGTAAGCTTGCAGTTTTGCCATTGACATCCTTAGCTTTAATTTGTTAATAGGGGTATAGTTTATATTGTTTCATATATTAGGCCCTTGCCTGATGCGATAAAAAAAAAGAATGACTGCATCTCCACATGGTTAATGATGTTGATTGGGGCGAAGCTCTGGTGGTACTGATGATACTGATTTTATTGTTCATAGGTAGTGCTGATGGTGCTGATTATTTTTTATTGCTCATAGGTAGTGCTGAGTTCCGGGTTGCATTTCGACTTCATTATTACTGCTTTATGGTCGGTGAAATGCAGAGCCAGTGGTTCTTCTAGCGGATCAGCTTGGATCCGCTAGAAGCCGTGAGAGTGCATCTCCACCGCTTAAGTCAATGGTTCATGTCAGAAAGAGAATGTGTGATATAAAACGTGGTTGTATACGCATTTGACGGCAGCACCCTCTCATCTATGAACGTTGAGCCAATGCATGCAAAGTTTAACGCGATTATATACCCATTTGACCGCAGCGCCCTCTCCTGTATAGACGTTGAGCGGCTACATGCAACGTTTCATCCATGACATCCCCAGCTCTTGAGTTACTACCACATCTCAGAGCCCCCTACTCGTCCCGCAGTCGTGGCCGAGTGGTTAAGGCGATGGACTAGAAATCCATTGGGGTCTCCCCGCACAAGTTTGAATCCTGTCGACTGCGCAAACATTTTTTCTTTTTATGTGAGCACGGACGCCGACGAAAGGACGGACAAGGCTAGACCCTAAGGAGCTTCGCCCCTAACATAAAGATGACACTGCCCCACCATTGCGCTGGCTTTTTAAAAAAAAAAATACAAGAGATGAAGCCTGTTGCTGAATTCGCTAGGGAATTAATCGAGCTCATCTCGTCTCGAAAAAAAAGAAAATATCTTTGACGAGAGTTCTCGCTCTCCCGACGAGTCCCGAACTCGTAGCGTCATCATTGGCAGTCGCTCCCGCCGAGCGAGAGTTCGTGCAGCCAAAGTGCGTCCTTTGGCAAAAAGATTGCGCTTGTGGCCTGGTAGCGGAATTGTCTTACGGGTGATAAACGTGACAAAAGACTGAGAAGCAGGACTTGAAGCAAAACACGAGGCAAATGAAAGCAGAATAGTTGGATAGCCTGAGCTACGTGTTGAGCAGAAATGAATCGGGTACACGAGATCGTTGTGGCGCGTGCCATTTCAAGCACTCAACATGGAAATAGGGGGCTCGCAGCCAGTTGCCTTTGGACTGTGTGTCTGAGATCCCTGCCTTAGATGTAACCCCCAGTGGGTTTGGTTCATTCGGCGATTAGTAGGGAGAGAGCGTAACCAACATACGACTATTTTAAGGGGGCTATATTTAGCATATGTGATTTACCCAATATTTATTGATTTTGTCTTCGTACGGTTCTGCACCCGTAGAGTGTTCAGATTCCCGTTTTGTGAGGGTAGGGCAGTTATATGTTTGCTCCCTCATGCACGCCGGCAAACAATGTCTCGTAAACGGACACTTTCGTCAAAGTGCAGCAGATTATTAGCTTAGACATCATTTAAAACCTCCACTTGTCTTTTTCGTGTGAGGCCAATCACGGTATCCGTAATTATTGTTTTTTCGGACGATATGACTCGGAGATCATACAACGATTTCACGCGATCCCACATAAGTCATATACAGTAAAACCTCGTTATAACAAAGTTGAAGGAGCGGTCGTAATTATTTCATTATAACCATTAGTTTGTTATAGCCAATGTCCATTTCTTCCCACTATTAGCAAGCAAGGGGAATTATAATTGCTTTGTTATATCCATTAGTTTGTTATATCCTGTTTTGTTATAACGAGGTTTTACTGTAACTGGGGTTCCGTACTCATTTTGAACCCTCTATGCAACACCGATAGTACTCTGAACTGTCACAATATTTTTCATGTTTGTGGTCTGTTCTGGCTTGTCAGTTAGCCTCATTGAGTATGTACGTTTCTCACAGTCTACCACAGCACTGCGGTTAAGCAAGAAATAGCAATCTCGATTTTGTTCGTACTGCTTCGTTGCAATGCACCCGCGTGCTGTGGGGAAAGCACCTTTTCAGAGCAGCACGTTTCTACAGGGTGTCTGGTATATAAAAAAAGTCATAAAATCTTGATAAATGCTGACGTTACAATCCTACCTTGCAGTAAAAATTTCCGAAATTTCATAAACTGCAATATTCGGCCGATTTTTGTTTTCAGATTCGAGATTTAGCGAGGATATTTGGGTATTGCAAAAATATTTGTGTGGACTACTCTATAGGTTTATTTTTTACCTCATCTCTCTCGTCTAGTGTTCCATCTGCGTGATGGCACAGTGAATAGAGTACATTACAACTAACTTAACTGGAGCAGTGGATGGAAAGTTGGGAAAAACTTTAATGAATTTGGCTGGGTTGTATTTAAGAAGGCATATTATAATCACATGCTGACTTTGTTATCATGAAGTTCTACGCATAAAATGTCCGGGGTGTTTATAATCCAATGACAAAAGCTTTGTTTTTATCTGAATTAAAAACACTTTTGTTACAACCTTTATAACTTCAATAGAACATCAATTTAGGTGCTTAATATTAGTCTGTTAAACATTATTTCTATGGGATATGCTATTTGATTTCCATTTGACTCCGTACCTAAAATAGCCATTCACAGCCATCGCATACCTGCTTTAGTCAGCATCTTGTTATTGTGCCTGGAGCGTCTACACTCAACTAAACAACTGGCGGTTGTGCGTTTAAAGGGGCCCTGCAATCATATTTAAGCGTCTACCTTTTTTGCGTTTTCCACATCTCGGGTTCGGGCAAGCCAGCGGGCACGGAGAGAGTAACTTAATATCAGTGAGTCATATTTTAACTGGACGACGCGGAAACCTCCTCCACCTACGAGGGCCACCTGCGTTGCCGAAAGCGCGCAATATGCGACGTCTTTGGTCCTGGGCTTACTACTGGTCAGAGCCGCTAAAAGCTTTTTATTTTTAGTCGAAATACAAAATGTAAGTGTCGCGAACCGTTTCAATTATGTATGAAAGTAGTTTTTATTAAGTATTTTAGATCAAAAAAGCAACAAATGCAGTTTATAAAGTACGGAAACAAGAAAAGACCCGTCGACAAATTCGCCACCAAGCGGTGGAAAAAACAGCGCATACTAGAAACGGCTAGTGGGATGAGGTGCCAACGAATGGCAAGCGTAGAAAGGTCTCGGATGTACGCGGCGGCGCTGCGGTCGTATACCGGCTCGAGGATCCGACCAGTTCCGAGTGTTCCGAAGGCTTTCGGCGTGGGCTTGGCTGGTGATTTGGCATTATGGCAGCGCGAAGTGGCGCCCGTTTTGAACTGATCTTTACCCCGTGTTTGCTGTCGTTTGTGGCCAATGAATTGTTATGCCGAATCAGTCTTTAACACCTTGCCTACTCATTTTTTTTCTTTAAAGATCGTACAGAAAGCTTTATTTAAATCAAGCAATTTGCGTCAAAATAAAGAAAAACGTTTCCTTGGCTTTCAGGCGTAGTCTCTTGCTCTATACCAGGACTTCTGGTCGTCTCCTCTTCTTCAGTAGTTCTTCACAGTATGATAGCGCTGAAAACATTCAGGAACATGAAGAGCCACCTTGCATTGTCCACATTCCCATGTTGTTTCACTCCGTTTCTTGTTGGCTGTGCACACTTTGCACGCCCGCGTCGGGTTCTTCTTCTTCTCAGTGGGTGCGATGTGTAATGATGCACAAGGCAAAGTATGTCTTTATCTCATCCGGAGTGGTGTCAAACCATTGCTCCTCATGGCATTTCTTGGGGCGATCCTCGTCGCCCATCTCTTGTTCGGCGTAGCGATTTGTCTCAGCAGAGACAGACGCCCAAAAATCATGACTTGCAAACACGGAAAAGGCAGATAAGGCGCTTGTCTTCTCACCAAGACTGCGTTGAACCCTTGCTGACACACCTGGGGTTTCTACAAAGGTGAACTGAGCAGGCTGGTTGTCCCTCTTCTCCCACTTCCACTGACGTGCAGACGCCGAAGTCGATGAAATGCTTCCAGGATTCGCATCGTTTTCAACACTTTTCTCACTGTCCGTTGAACTCTCATCGGATTCCGAGTAATCGGAAAGGCAGCAGGATTCGTCGTCAGAAATACTGGCGCAATCATCACTTTCAAAAAGAAGTCTTTGTATATCTTCGTCCGCCAAAGCAGACCTCCGCGCCGAAGACATGTTTTTGGCGCGCTTGCTTACAATAGCGCGCTTATTTTTTGTCAATGGAGCGCCCTCTCTCTGTCAAAAGGCAAAGCAAACAAGAAAAGAACCCAAGGTAAACAGGAGCAACAGGGGTAGTGCCGCCATCTGCCGCAGAGCTCACAAAACAAGCTCTCAAACCGAAACACGAGTCACACTCGTGGTCGGGTTTTATGGTCCGTAAATGGCGGCACGAGTGACACTCGTTATTAGTAGGCAAGGGGTTAATCGCGCAGCAAAAGCAATGCGAGCCGCCCTGGCCACCCGCTTCATACAGCCTATCCAACACATTCTTTAGTGGCGCCCTCTCGAGCCGTCGACACGGAGTGCGGCAGCCGTGAGCGCTCGATGAGCTCACTACTCCTCCTCTGGTTCACGGCCACTCAAGCAAGGACCTACGTCATGGAGGAGGTTATTTTTTGCTTGTTTTTGTAATTCTAATTTGCCTATAACTTTTAAAATAAAGCGAAATTTGAGAAAAGAAAAGTGTCTTTAAGTTACCACGTTCAGTACAAATTGAACACCAGTCAAAAACATGTTGCACGGCCCCTTTAAGGGAACCAAACCTGCCCTGCAAAAGGTTGCACAGAAGCAGTAAAGCAAAGTAGACAATGGTTGTTTAGTTGGACAGGCCAACACATGAATCTTAACATTTGGACAGGCCAACACATTCAGTATATAATGCTTGCATTGGTAGGAATGAAAATGAAGTGTGTGCTTGTGCTCCATAAGATTTTTGCTGTTCCAAAATTGACTTTTGACTGCTCCAGAAGGTGCTCCAAAATGACTCGGGGGGGAAAATAACATCACTAAACATCCCTACTCAGAAATTAGTCTGTCCATGCATCCATATATGCTTTACAGCACGCGACGCTCAAGTGACTGCCACGACTTGATTTCGTAGCATTGCGTGACATTTGATGTCCTATAAACAAATCCGAACAATCTCCCCTTAAAGGGGCCACGCAACAATGTTTGGACTTTGGTCAAATGACTGTGGGAGTTGTTCCCCTGTCATGTCTGGATTAAAGAACTGGAAACGAACCTTGCCTGCATAGGTTAGTTATTTATTACAGCGGAGCTGTTAAGGGCTAGGTTCCCCAGGATAGTGTCCGTGTATGTCGACACAAACCTACCTGGACAGCTACCGAAGCGACGGCAGCAAGCACACAACCAGTATGGTTTCCGCCGTCACTCGTAGATGGCGGCAACCTTTCCAGCTATAATAAAAGAATGGATAGTTGGCCGCGCCGGTGGGAATTCATTGTAGGAAACAGTGCAAAAAACGGACGACGACAAAGAAGAAGCTCACAGTGTATCGAGTACAGCTCCGCTGGTCTTCCTTCTTCACGAGAGTGGAAATGCTGAACGTTTTTTTAAATATTGTCAAACAATTGAAGTTTTGGGTGCCTGCCAACCACTCTCAACGCTTACGCCGTCTTACGAGTCACATGCACAGCAACGCGTTGCCGGACGCTCTGGGCACGCGGAGTATCTGGTTGGGTTCTCTTTCAAAGTCTCCAACATGTGCTGACGCTGCTTGCGATTCACATGGCAACCTTAAAGGTTGGTCTGAGCGATGTGGAGAGGGGGAGAGAAAGGGGGGGTGGCATGGTGGCATTATACAGTCGAAGCTCGTTAATTCGACTCTCGTTATTTCGATCATCGCGTTAATTCGATCCTTCCGTTTAGCACCGTCAGAAATGTACGTGATTCAATAGGCAGAAAACCCCGGTATTTCGATCTGATAAATATCCCCAACCCGATAATTCGTCCCGGGAGTCAGCATCTTCGTAACCGGGAAATACTTTTTTAAGCTAACACTATAAGTTTAAAGGTTAAAACGGCGCCTCAGAACACAACACGCGTCCCTACCCATATTGGCAAACAGCCGTTGCAGCGAGCCCGCGCCTCATTGCGACACCTCCACAGACGCGCGATGCCCGTCGGCGCCTCCGACGCCTCGAGCACGCGCGCGCTCCGCGAAAGGGCGCCCGCGCAGACAGGCGCCCTTTCGCCGGCGCATCGCCTGGCATCGCGCCGGAGAAAGGGCCGATTTGATTAGTCGAGGTAAGACCCAGTCAGAGCGCACCGGCCCGATCACGTGGGGAGGCGCGCGGAAGGAGACGGGAGCAACGAGAGGGAAATGAGTGAGCGATGAAGTCAGAAAGAACGTCGGGAGGATGGAGAAGGAGACTGGAGAAAAATGAGCGAGCGATGAAGAGGAACCGTGCTGTCACGCGGTTCCTGGTTTCTGTTCTTTGGAGTGCGCGGCGTTTAACGCTCATACCGAAAAATGTCGAAAGAAAAGCGAATGATTTAAAAACAAAAGTTCACATACTCAACGAAGTTAGGGAGGGAAAATTGTCCAGAAAAGAAATCGCCGAAAAGTATGACCTCAAGAAAAACACGCTTGCTACCTACATTAGGAATGAAGCAGCAATCGTGAAAGCTTTTGAAGAAGAGCAATTTGTGAATTCAAGAAAACGCCTTCGCAGTGCAGCCCATCCAGAACTCGAAGAAGCCGTTTACAAATGGGTGACAGAAGTAAGAACGCACAACCTTCCGATGACTGGAGACATGATTCGCGCAAAGGCTCAACAGTTCAGCGAACGTTTGGGCATCGAGGGATTCCGTGCTTCCGAGGGATGGCTCGCAAGATTCAGGGAGAGGCACTCTCTTATTTTTAAGCACGTGTGTGGTGAAAGAGCCGATGTGGATGAAGATTTGTGTGAAAACTGGAAGACGTCGGAGCTCGCACGTATTCTTGCGGAGTATGCGCCCGAGGACATATTCAATTGCGACGAAACGGCGTTGTTTTTCAAAGCTCTCCCCGACAAAACGATAACGTTCAAAGGGGATCCTTGCACTGGGGGAAAACGCAGTAAAGAGCGGGTGACCGTGCTCGTGGCAGCCAACATGATAGGCACGGAACGTCTGCCTCTTTTGGTGATCGGGAAATCCAAGACGCCACGATGCTTTCGGAACATCCCGCGGCTTCCAACGGACTACCGTTTCAACAAAAAAGCTGGATGACACGTGCGATCTTTCAAGATTGGCTTCAAAAATTTAACCGCCAGTTCGCGTCCAAGGGGCGCAAGGTCGTGTTAGTAGCGGACAACTGCAGTGCACACACAAAAATGCCGGAGCTGTCTATGATCCGCCTGATTTTCCTTCCACCCGCAACCACCTCACTCTTGCAACCAATGGATCAAGGAATAATCAAACACCTGAAAGGCTTGTACCGCAAGCATCTCATGGCAAGAATATTGCTTTGTCTGGACCAGGGTAAGCGCTATGAAGTCACTCTGTTGGCGGCGATTCATATGCTTGTTAAAGCTTGGACGGACATGCCAAGCCAGGTCATCGCGAACTGCCTTCGTCACTGTGGTTTCTCGTGTGATGGAAATACCGCGAGTTCGACGGCTGCATCGGTTACTACGTCTACATCGGCAACTGCATCGGCTACAACATCGGCAACCACAATTGAAGATGAAAACTTTGACGAAGAGTGCAGTGCTCTAATGTCCGCCCTACCCGAAAACGTTAGTTTCGATGATTACGTTGCGATAGATGATGGAGTGCTTGTGTACGGTCAATTGACTGACGACGAAGTCATCGCATCGGTTCAGCATCCCGAGGGTCAGGAGGACGACAGCTGCGAGAGTGACGCCGAAGAGCCGCCGCCACGCCCATCTCCTGCCGAAGCATCCGCTGCGCTCGATGTACTTGCGAACTTCGCAACGTTTGAAGACACCGACGGGACGATGTGGCCGCACATTGAGGATATGCGGAAATTTGTTTTTGCGAAGCGTCTGACGGGAATGCGGCAGCAGAAAATATCGGCGTTTTTTTCGAAATAAAACTCCGTCGTCGCGGTTGGCTTTTGCCGCTTCTCGTGACGTACGTCGTTACTCATTTTTGATCGATATTCGATAATTCGACTCTTCGATAATTCGATCTATTTTCGAGGAACCGTCAGAGTCGAATTAACGAGCTTCGACTGTAGTACTTAAAAGATAAAGGTTGCTGCCAATCTTTTAATGCTTTGGCATTTTGAAAACTGCTCCCGCACATCGGAGCGTCTAAAAAAAGAGCGAGTCGAAAAGAACAAAAAATGGCATGTTTTTGCACGGCAGGTGGAGCACCACGTAGCGGATGCGGTCGAGAAAGGCAGCACGGTGGTCCTCGGAGGCAAGAAGCACAGCCTGGGCGGGAACTTCTTCGAGCCGACGCTGCTCACCGACGTGCAGAGGGACATGCTTGTGTGCCAGGAGGAGACCTTTGGCCCCGTAGCTTCCATCATCAGGCAAGCAGTCCACAATGTACAGTCGACGCCTTGTGTGCATCCTTTTTAATGCATACATTTTAAAGGGACAGCTCGATACGGGAACCTTCTACAAACCTTGCTTGCTCGTGTTGGTCGCACCGTTGCGAAACAGTTTCTGTTGTGTGTGTTACCAGTGACGTAGCCAGGAATGTTTTTCGGGGGAGGGGGGCTGAGGTGGCTGTGATGTCCACATGAATTGGGGTGTGGAGTGGGGGAGGGGGGGGGTCAAAGTGCATGTGTATATCATAGAGTCAGCTGAATTTCAGGGGGGGGGGGGGGGGGGGGTGTGCACTGGTGTTTACTCAGTGGGAAATTAGTCATCTCCAACGATGAGCTTTTGCTCCACGTGCTCGTGTTATTAGGATAATCTAGTAGGCGCGGGGGCATTTCATCATCACGTTGTTCGCATGGCGGTCCCTTCTCCATGTGCCACATTGCAAATCATTCCAAAAGCAAGTGCTGCTCGTTAAAAACACCTTATCAAGTGCTATGGCAACTCGTTGCATTTGATAGTGTCTTAGCTAGTCATTTTCTTTTTTCAAGGTTCAAGACTGAGGAGGAAGCGGTGGAGCTTGCCAACTCCACTCGAGTTGGTCTCGCAGGTATGAATCTTTGCTACGCCTGCCTCGGGCGAGGTACTAACTAGGTTCTTTTCTCGTAAGCATTTGTTCTACTTTGTTCTACAAAAGAACTCTACGGGTCATTTCAAGTTTATAGAGGAATTTTTATGACCTTCAAGCTAAACATTATTCTAGGTGCCGTTGTGTGCGCTTCTGTGCGGTGCAGATCTATCGAGACACACAAGTTACAAGCTGTGTGCTAGTGCACAGTGCAGCTCACTGTTATTTGGAAGCATAGTTGTTTTTTGCTGTTTTTCACACAATAAACTAAATTCACTAGCATCGAGTGCTAGTGTATTCAGCACTTTCTGATTTTAACTGAGTGTGTTGCAGCAAGCAAAGGACATACTCAATTGAATGCAAATAACCTGTAGTCTGTTTGATGTGCCTATCGGGAGATGGCACCACGGACCCAATTCTCAAGTTATCCACGGCAATGTCTGCCGTTTGTTGGTCTCATTTTTTGCAGGAACATAGCTACACCTTAAAGTTTCGCTAGGTAAAAACCTTTACTGAACTATACCTTCGACAAACATTTTAGGACCCAGACAAGTTTCAATTTTTTTTGGACAATTTCAGAGTCAGCCTAGGGATTTGCGACACTTTCCATTTCTGTCGGGCCTCGCACAAGTTCCTCGTTTTAGTGCCTCGTACTCTGCACGACACTCTTGCCGCAAGCGAGCGATTGCCAGTTTTTGCTGTTTTAGTCTTAAAACGAAAAAGGCCGCCAGAAAAATTACTAGCATCGCGGGAAGTTTTCATTTAGGAAAGTAACCTAGACAGCAAAGTTTGGTGCAAATGGATACTCTGTCCGAGTAAAATGCAAAAAAAAGCGCCGACGTCGTGTTGGCACCGACTGTCACGCAATACCCGCGCAGTGACCTTCGTAGCAGGGAGGAAATGAGGTTTGTTGTGTTGCAGGCTACTTCTACTCGGAGAACATCTCCCAGGTGTGGAGGGTGGCCAAGGCACTGGAGGTGGGCATGGTGGGCGTGAACGAGGGAATGATGTCTTGCGCCGAGGGCGCCTTCGGAGGGGTCAAGGAATCCGGCCTGGGACGTGAGGGCTCCCGTTACGGCATGGACGAGTTCATGCAGCTCAAGTACATCTGCTTCGGAGGACTCGAATGAGCGCCTCGATCCGGGGACGCACACCCGGTTCGCACGGAGACTGACTGCATTACAACTCCTTGCGTTCCACTACGACACACCGCGAGGATAAAGGCCCGTATGCACATTTGCGTTTGAGCGCAATGCGTTCAGTTGCGGCGGCCGGACGCGTAACGTCACGAATGGCGACTGCACCAAGCTGGTACATGTAGTTGCGTTGACACACAGTCGGTCGCGGTCAAGAGCCGATAAGAATGTGCCATCGTGACTAGCGGCTCACTAATAGTAAGCGAAATCCACAGAAACGTGGCGACGGCGTCGACGTGGCCGACCTTAGGACTATCCGGCCAGCTTCCTTGACTTCCATCGAGTTTGAATTGTCACAGCCTCGGAAAAACTCGCTCCTGTAATACCCACCGCTCCCCAAAACTAAACACCAGTGTCCCGTACCCGAACGGAAAACTGGATACGCCTCGCCGACGGGCGCGGCGAGCGCGCGACTTTCGTTTCTCTTCTCTACTTCTACTTCAGTGGGTTCTGCGATGGCGCGCTTCACAGCGCCAGTGCATAAGCGCTGCCTGCCATAAAAATGCCATTCCATACTCAAATGCAAATGTGCGTATAGGTCTTAAAGCTTCTGTATACGAAAAAGTGACACAAACCTCCTCTCCGTGGGGGAGACTCCCTTCTCCCTCCCTCTTTCCCCTCCCGGCAGACGGCGCCATTTTTGATCGTGGCCGACACCACCTGGAGTCGGTGACGGGTTAAAAAGCCAGTGGACACTCTGCCTCGAGCGCAAGCTTTCTGCCTTTGAGAACACTTCGTCGCACGTGCGGCCAAAGCTTGGTGGAAAGCAAGAAGCATGCACTGGAAGCATTGGTTCCTAAACCTGTCACCGACTGTAAATAATGTTGCGACGCAGTCAGTCCCACTCCGATACTAACGTCCAAACCAGCCCTTAGTTCCTGTAACAGAACCAGGAAGACACCCCGAAGGAACTCCACGAGCACTAAACAGATACTTGTCTTCCCACAGAGCCAAGGTCAGATAGGGAGTATACTGGATTACTGCTTTTATAGATAATATATTTTTAACTATACTATATGTATTCTTTGCCTCTGTCCCGTCTGAAGCGAATATCTGCGACCCTCGAAGTTTGGAACAGTCAACGCGTGGGGGAAAAGACCAGAGCCAAAAGCTTTTTTTGTATCAAATATTTTCTTATGAATTTGCACTATGAAAGGTTTGGGTTTTCCTTCTCTGTGCAGCCGACTTAGTCACACACACCCTTCAAGCATGCCTTGTACCTGTATACTGTTTGTTCAAACTAATACGAAAGTATCTAGCCTGGCAGCTAAGGAGATTTTCCTGTTTTTAATATTTTGTTCCATTCCCATAGCAGGGAGCATGAACAGGCTTCCGATACGTAGCCAATGGCAATGTGGCTACCGTCTTCCAGTTTTACCGCAATAAAATGTGTCTGAAACCATGTTTGTCGACTCCTTTGAAAGTAGAGTCTAACAAGTAGAGTCTAGTAAAGTAGAGTAGAGGTACAGTCTAAGCTCGTTACAACAGACCTGGTTACGCAGACATTTGGATATAAAATACCCATTTGTGAAGTTTGTTTGGTTTTCCTCTACAGACCATTGACTCAACTTCATACCTGCATACAACATACTCCTCATACAACAGACAGAAATCTTGGTCAAAATCAAGGTCTGTTATAACGAGCTTAGACTAAGTGGATCTTATATATTGGTATGCTTTGATTGGTGAATTCATTTTCCTCTTTAGCTGCTTGATTTTGAAAGCTTTGGCTATTTGATAGCGTGCAAGCTGAAAGTTCACGCAGACATTACTGGTTCATATTGTACTTGTGCAGGTTTTGGCCAAGTGTGTGTGCAGCTAGGAGCATGTGCAAGGAAAGCTAGCACCGCTGACCTCGCGGCTGCACTTCTGGGTGCTTCGTTAGAACAGCATAGTTTCACTCCCATAGTGTACCCGATAGTACTACGGCAAGTGCACACGAGCTGGTTTCATCTGGTCATTTTTGTCCAACCCCTTTTTCCCTTTGCTGCATGGTTACTGTGTCTGTACTTAATATAGGCTGAAACAGCATTATGACCCCGGAGGATATCTCGACAAATTACAACCATGATCTAATCTTAAAAATTGTTTTGACGTATAAAACATTAAATTATATTAACAAAAATGGATTGGATCCACAAAAGACTGCTCAGACAGTGTAAATAAATTTGCACTAGAGAGTTCATTTCGCTCCATAACAAAATGACAGCCATTGCAAAAACCTAAAACAAAACTATTTCAAGAGCTCTTTTTTTATGCTTATACATGAAAATAGCTTCAATTTTTATAATCCACGCTTCATAAACCCAGCATTAGCTTTCAATGAAGCCTGGAGCATTTGCACCAGCTCTATTAACCGTATAAATAAATGACAATTATGGCGCATCTGGGTATTACTATCCTCCGCTCACCCCTTAGCTGACAGTGCGGGGAGAGCTACGTGCTCGCCAGACCACTCGACCACCAGACGCCCAAACAGTCCAACAAGAACATAGGTTCCACCGCACCGTCTGCTTGGTGGTGAACTATGATTGGAGCATACCGATAAACCTCTAGATCCAAAATTAAAGATGCCTCTTACTAGGTTCCAAATTTCACAAACTCTATTTCCTCGGCACTCCGAGGAGCGAAAACAGTTGCAAGTACATAAACAGGCACACAACGAATGGGCAGGTCCACGATCGTTCGCAACAGTCGGCGCGGGCCACATTGGTTTCCCCGGACGAGTCTCCAGCTCTCAGGAGTCGAGCGCAGTCACCAGCAGTGCCTGCAGCAGCGCCGATGATCTCCGGCGCGCCTGCAGCTCTTCCTCTGCAGCCGCCACGAGCGCCTCCACGTCTTGATGGCCCTCTGGACGGACGCACACCTCGCCACCTGGAAGGCGGCAGGGCGGCCGAATTTGTCAAATTGGGGGGTTTTACATGCCAGACTGACGAAAGAAGTGTAGCACGGCTCGGGGGAGGACTCGAAATGACAAGGACTCCCTGGGGGTTCTCTAACGTGCGACTGAAACCTCGGCCTTTTTTGCATTAGCCTCCGTGGGATTGCGGACGCCTTGGCCGGCATTCAAACCCGCAACCTGGGGATTCGAACCCGCAACCCAGGGATTCGAACCCGCAACCCAGGGATTCGAACCCGCCACCCGGGGATTCAAACCTGCAGTTCTGGAGTTGAAACCCGCCAACTGGGGATTTGTAGGTTGGCGCTTTGCCAGTGCGAACTACACAAGTGCACGCACGAGCAATACACGGGGAAGGCGAAAAAAGTGGGGGGGGTGTCAGGCATACAAAAGAGACGCCCTATCATCCTCATGCTGTTGGTGACTATAGTGACACGATCACCATGCTGTGAGACAACTTTATTGCCTCGCGGCATATCTGCAAAAAAATACTTCCCTGCAGAAATAAGTACCATGTTATCCATGTCCAAGTCTCTTTACTTTTTTCAATAATCTCGGTGCGTCTTATATGCATTTTTTTCCTATAAGTGTGGTTAAGTGTGCAAATTTGCCGCGGCAGTTAGACTACCTCTCTTTTATTACATTATAACAATCGGAGTACACACGTGCAGGCTTATTGATGCGGTTTTGCCTCGCCGACTGCAAATGAATAAATGCTTGTTATACGAAAGTGCAACCTATAAACCGGAAAGTATGAATCGCTTCAAACGTGCCGGCAGCAGATACGTTCCAGGCAGCGTACATCCGGCAGTGCAAAGTCTCCGCCCGCAGAAAGTGGCCGGCGAAAGGGCAACTTGCCTTTTGGGGCTGTGCTCAGTGGGGGTGCCAGAAGGGCCTCCAGTCTGGATGTGAGGGACCTGGACAGGGCCCTTTGGCGGGCCACCAGCCGCTCCAGGTCCCAGGGGACCTCTGGTTCGGCCCCTCCCACCGCTTCCCCGCTGCCCACGCTCTCTTCGTCTGATGAGGAGGGCTCGCTTGCTTCGCTGTCGGCCTCTTCCTCTGCAATACGAGAGCGGCACCTTCTCTCCAATCTTGACGACACGAAACAAGCCGATGCATCTTTTCCGAAACCAAACGACGGAGGTACATCGAAAAGCACTGAGCTAAAAAGCGTGAATGCTACGGCGTCGATTTACGAGCGTTCCTGAGCTCCAAAGACGTGCTGCACGTAATGCGTCCCTCAACTTCATCCGTCTTCGGACGAAGTCGCATTAGGCGCACCGTTTTCCCACTAAACCGAATAAAGAGAAACAAGCCAGGTTGGTACGAAGTCCCGCCTGCCCAGTCGGGAAGGGGGCAGAATGCTTCGCCACATTGCCTCGGAGTCACCGAGGCAGTGTCGTTGGAAGTGGACTGCGCAGTAATCGCCATCCGCAACATTTGAACGAGCCACTTGCGTTGTGCAGCTCGAGGAATACGCCTCTTTTGGGCGAGCGATTCCCCGCCGGTGGGAACAAAGACGTAACCTGCCGCAGGGTGACGCACCCGTGTTGGCGGGGCTGGGCATGGGTCCCGTCACGTCTTGCCAGGAAGTGGGCAGCGAGAAGCGGCTCAGCTCTTCGGGAAGGTAGTGCACCAGCAGCTCCTACGGAGAGAGGTGCCGCCGTCACGATCGCTCTCAGAGAAGAGCAGAAAAGGAGAAGACGGGAAGGCACAAGCGAAGTTTAAACGAGCAAGGGAGGTGCGTCGAGGTTTTTGTGACGCTCGGTCACGAAGCTTGAAGATGCCTGCTCAATTGCAAGGAAGGATGCCGTCGGCAACGATCGTCGCCGCCGCGGTTCAACTGGCCAACAACTTTCTTCCTCTCCTAAGCAAACTGTCACTTCTCGCAAGTCCGCGACACCTACGTCGATCGACGAACCCCTCTTGACTATACTTTAAAGTCGCGCTAACCCATGAGCAGAAGTAGTGTGTACCTATACCCGTTTTCCCTTCAAGAAAAAAAAATAATTTTGCGCATTGTTCGTACGCGGTGTGAAGTAGTTCTTACGAGAGTTGGTTGTCGGAGGTAAAAAGAAAAGCTTTTGGCATTTCAAACGTGTAGGTCTTGATAAGATAACATATAACTAATCTAGCATTCACCTACATATCTCTTTATCCACATAAACAGAGAAATTAGTAATGGTCCACCAGGTGCCAGACTTTTTATACGATGGTTCTTGGGGTGAAAACGGGTATAGAAACTCGTTAAAAAGAAGCTGAGGAGCGTCTTAAAAAAAATGAGTGGGAGTTATATTCTTACATAGTTTCATCCCATGAATTCAAATATCATGACCATTCCACTTGTAACTATCGATAAAGGTGGGGGGAAAAAAAGCGAGTCAGCACCAAGAGCGAACGGTCAAAACAGTGGGACGTCGCAGCAACGCCACTTTTGCTCTTTTCGGCATCCTCCTTTTACTCACTCCAAGGAAGGTAGGGCTTCACAGCTCTTTTAAAAGTGTTTTTATGGCAACATAGAGCATGAAATCGAAAATGCTTTTTGATTAGTACTTCAGTTTCCCTTTAAGAGGAGACACTGGCTTAAAAATTATTTTTTGAACTATTTATAAGATTGCAATTAAATTTGCGAGGGATATTGAGGATCAGAAAAAGGGGTACTGTGCAAACTTGGACTTCTCTAAGGCATTTTTCTTAGAAGCTAGACATTTGTGTTTGAAGCTGTGGCACTCTTCCCTAAGGAATCTATGGTATACAAATTAAGCCAATAAACCTCCATTTTATTGCTCGAGTATAAAGTGGGTAGTGTAGGACTTCAGGCTATCTAGTTTACATTATTGTAAAACTGAGAAAAATGGATTCAAACATTGAGACCCTTTACTTTATTAATTTCTCACAATCTGCACCATCTCAAAAGCCCCAGCAAAATAGGTCTGTCCTTCAGCTGCCTGGTTCCTTAGTCTCTTGAGGATTGTTTATAGCATCCCCTGTTTGTGGGCCACTTGGAAGACTCTGCCATGTGCCTTCTGCTTTGCTTTTGAGACACTAGATTGCACGTCCTTGTCAAAGTGCCGCATCTGGTCACTCCAGGCTCTATCCCTGTCTCGAAAAGATCCCCCTCAAAGTCCTTTGGGCCCAAGTTGAACTCGAGCACTGTGAGTAGAATAGCCGTTTCTATCGTTCATCGAGACACGAAGTCTGTCTACAAACACTAGCCCTAGCCGAGAGCATTGAATGACTCATTCACATTCCGAGTCATCATTTTGGCAGATCTCTTGAGAAGGTCGTGCCAGGGTAAATGGTTGTACGGAGGAACCAAATCCTTTACAATTTCCATAGAGCAGGAAGGGCTGTGCAGCTGTGGCTTTCTCATTGCCTCCAGTGATGGCACTATGAATCTTTTCCTTGAAGGCAGCCCTGATGTTGGGGCTCTTCACCAGTAGAGCAAGAGTGCAGGAGGAACACGCCTCTCTGCATCGCCTAAACTTTTGGGGATTCACCTTCAGGGCACATGCATAATATAGTTTCGTCAACTTTTTTATGACCATACCGGTAAACTTGCACCGTTCACCGAGCCCCTTTCTTTCCTTTCTTGAGGGTCTCCGATCAAGGGTTCATCCATACATTGAGCACGGAGAGGTTGGTGTTTGAAAACAGTTTATAATTGTTGGCTGATAACTCACTGGAATGGCTCCGGAATGCAACGTGCATTGCCATCTTGTACAGAATATTTTGTATCAACGCAAATGTGCAATATATGCTTTCTATATTTTCCGAAAGGGTGCATTACTGGTTTATAAAACCCAAAATGTAAAATTTGAAAACTGCACTTTTTTGAAAATATTTTACATTTATGTCATTGTCCCCTCTTAAGCAGGCTTCAAGCGCCCGTTATCTTATTGACTAAAATTTACTCTGTCTAGCCTCGTGTATATACTTCCTTTTCTTTCTACTCCTTTACTGCAATACAAGTGTTTTTCCAACACAGCCAGGTGCCTCGTACATTTTATTTCCATTCAAAATCACAAAGGTCGCACAAAAACCTTGCTGGATTCCATGTTGATGAACTTTTGCCCTCTATCTTTCTATGTGTGGAAGCGGTGTTTTCCAGCTCGCTCGAGTCTTTCGCGTTGTGATCGACTGCGACTGCCGGAGTAGGCGACAAAAAGAGCATCGTCCGGTACTTGATTTCAACATATCTACCATATTTTCTGGACTGTAGAGTCCGCACTCGGTGCGAAGTCTGCGGGGGCAAATTTGGGATGAAAAAACGAAAGCCGTTTACAATTCCCTGTAACGCCGGATTAGAGCACAGCTCTTGAGGAGGAGGATGGAAGGGTACTGAGGGATAGGTGACTCCTTGAGGTCACGTGACCTCAGGGGGGGGGGGGGGGGGGGGTTCGTGTGACGTCAGGGGTTCACCTGACCTCGGGGGGGGGGGGGGGGGGGGGTCATGTGACCTCGGGGGAAGTCACATGACCTCAGGGGAATCACGTGGCCTCAGGGGGCGTCATGTGACCTTAGGGGGGTCGCGTGGCCTCAGGGGGGGGGGTCACGTGGCCTCAGGGGGTCACATGACCTCAGGGGGTCACGTGACCTGGGGGGTCATGTGCCCTCATGGTTACACCGACGGCGACGCCGCTCAAGCCAGAAACAGGCGCCTAAGAGGTGCACTCTAATATGAAAGTCATAGGTCAAGCGTCACCTCGACTGCACTTGTAGATAGTCCACATCGTGTAAAATTTCAACTTTTAAACTCGAATAGTGCGCGGACTATAGTCTGGAAAAAACAGTACCAATCTTTATCGGAGTGCAGATGAACCGGAGCTCTAGAGATCGACCCGTCGACGGCCAAACCGGTCAAGTTTAGTCGCGGGCGAGAGCGAGATCCTTGTTGGCTGCCGATTACACGCGGCGTCGCAGTCTTCGAAGCAACGAGGGAACCTCGTGGCGCCGGCAGCTCACCTTGTGGTCGAAGTTGCGCAGCAAGTGGCAGAAGCAGTCGTGCAGAATGTCCACCCACACGGCTGGCGACGAGAGGCCACCCTCCGCCTGGCGGCGCAGCGTCTCCTCGGCGCTGGGGGAGGGCGAGGGCGCGGGTCAGAAGGCCCGCCAGCAGGCCCCGAAGGCCAGAACGTACATACATCGATGCAGCCCTTATGGTCGCCAATGGACAAGAACAGCAGGATGGAGCTCTGGTTGGCCTGCCTCCGGCACGGGCTTCCTACCTTCAAAGACGCTTCGGTGTCATGTGCACCTCGAGCGTGCGTGAACAGCCGGAGCACGGTGGAAGGCACGAACCACGCACCGGAGGCCGAACGTTCGAAAGGCTCGTCCCCCGTTCTCCATCCATCGGTAAACATGGTCAATCCGTAATTTCGGACGAGGATCGACATAGCCCCACTTTCTTGTTTTCTTCCAAACTGGATACAAACTATCCTCCTTCGTATCACATACAATCTTCCACTCCCCACACGCACCCTTTCTTGGCTCGTCCGGCAAGTTCGAGAATGCAGATGCTCATACGTTACCTGGGCATACTCGCCAAATGTCTATGGCAACTAGGGATGGGGTTTTCCCAGATTGTCCCAGAGCCACTGACGAAATGAGAACAGGGCCTATTTTGTGCTGGAAGCGTTCCCAAGACGTGCCCCGCCGTTTTCACTCTGTCGGTGGCTAGTCCCCCTCTATCCTTTTCAAGCAACCTATTTTGAGTTGGCACTTGCACCAAAAATCCTGCACGAAAAATGCAGCCTCGCAGTCAAAAGAAAGATACCAAAGTTGTACAGTAAAACTTTGTTAATACTTGTTTTGCAAAAATGTGGAGAAAAAAAATTTGCAATCCAGAAAAGTGGAACGGGCGACAAGGCTCTTGGGCCAGTACCGAGGTGTGTGGGGGGGGGGGGGGGGGGGGGGGGGGGGGGGGGGGCATTGGTTTTTCTCTGGTGCACCGCCAACACGGCAGTGTGGTGAAGTCACGCCTGCTCGCACTCGCCTATGCAAATGACCTCATTCTGGTGACCGACAGTGTAGAGGACATGTGAAACTGCAGCAGACCAACTCCAACTATGCTTCAATGCCATCCCTGACAGTACTTTTCTCTGGCAGAACCTCGGATCACTTACCCTACAAGGTGTAGCTATCTCTTCTCTCCAAGTACAAATATTTTGGAGTAACGTCGTTGGCTTCGGTGGACTACCCAACCAAGCACCACTAGATCCTCGGGACTTTTTTAGTACGGAAGCAGAACATGCTGCGATGGCGGAGCCCCTAGAGCAGCGACCGATATGTCATTGCTCGAGAACTGTGGAAGGCTGTTGCTGTGCCCGGATTGACATTCAGAAATGCTGCCATCTGCGTTTCCAGGTAGCTTCGATAATTCTTTGAGCACCACCGAAGGAGGTTGGACGTGCATCACTGGGATGCCACAGACGGGTAACAAATGAACTTGTGAAAAGCGACATTGGATAGCCTTCTTTCGAGGCGCGAGAGGCCAGAACCAAGCGGGACTACTACACGTGTCTCCGATACATGAATGGAGGCCACTGGGCAAAGCATCTTTTTGCATACATCCATCTCAAGAATGTACACTCGATGTGCAGGAAGCGTGTCACTAGGCTCGGCACAAAGTTTGAGGCATTCAGCTCGGATGTCAAACCCCAAACTGAAAGAGAGCAGGTGAGTAAAGTGCAAGAACGGGTACAAGCTGTCGAGTCCGCACGCTGGACGACGTCTGGTCTCGACGTGGCTATCTCGACCAAGTCAGAGATGTCCTCGCCAACTTTCTGCGGAAACATAATGGAGAGCCGACTACTTATCGAGGTGCGTGGCAGAGACCCCATGTACCCGACCTCACCGACGCAAATATGATTGCAGCGCGGCGGGTACAAGGTGCAACGCGTGCGAGGAAAGAAAGACTATTTCCCACTAGCTGCTGTTCTGCGAGACAGTGCTACCGGGCGCCTCTTGTGAACTCTCGCATCAAGCAGGCACTTGGTATCACCAACGAGTGGAGCCACTTAGCCTGCTCGAAGCAGAGGCTCAAGGCCTGGTGGAAGTTTCGCCAATGAGAACACAACGCTATTGGTTAGATTATTCTTGATCAAATGACTATTAGTGGACAAGATGATTGGACACACATGACGTTTAGTTTCCCAGTCGACTTTCGATGAGCCACCACGATTATAGCTAGACTGTGACAAGTACTCAGATGGCGATTCTCGTTAACGGACAAAACAGCTTTGCAGCCAGCTCGGTCCATGCACCGGATGTGTCTCAAAACATACTCGGCCGAAACTCCTTCCTCGCCAAAAATTACCCCCACATCGACCCCAAAAGGTGCCAATTTGCAAACTACGGTCATTCCATACCCTCCTCTCCCAGAGCCAAACGAACCCGGCCGTAAAGGCCCCCTGCAACACACAAACTGCACAGCACACTGACTTGTCCGAGTAACCACGAAAGTGAAGGCTTTCGCAATCCCAGTTCCTGCGCCTACAGTGCCTGGAATGCACCCCCAACTGGTCTGTTTGCTGTCTCATCTTTTCCATACATCGAAAGTGGTCCTCAAAATGGCAGTAGACTGCATCGCAAGAGCCAGCGTAGCGTGCCGTCAAATGTCGCGATTCTGGCGGTTGATCGTAAAAATGCCACGCAAAATGCGAGCAAACGCGAGGCTCGCCGTCATCGCATCTGCTTAGTTTCCCGTCAACTGCCTGGTTGCAGACCGACCTACAGCAGAACGGGCATACACCTCTGCTGCCGCGCCGTCACCACGATCGCTTCAGGCAACGTCGCGACACTGCATTCAAGAATGCGGTAAACACGCTCGATGAAGAGGGGGTAAGCGGGCATGTCCTCACCTGGCGAAGAGGAGAGCCGCGGTGCCCCGGGGGCCATTGCTCCCGCACAGCAGCTCCAGGTAGTCCCAGACAGCCGAGGTCTTCCAGAGGTCGGCCCCGGGGGCAGGCAGGAGCAGGCCCAGCACCGCCTCCTGCAGGGCCTCCAGTCGGTCTGGGGCACTCCAGTCGCACCCTGGAGGCAAACCGGGGGTGAGCGGCCCATGCGCTGAAATCTGTCCCTGTGGCTCCAGCTGCCACCGGTGTTCGTACTCGGCGGCTGCCACGGAGATTCTTTTCTAAGGCCTTTTTTGTTTCTTTTTGTTTCCAAAGCCTTTTGCAGCTGGCAAAGCCTTTTCCAAGCGTCTCCAACATCTCAAGACCCTCTCCTGCTTCCCGATTTTTTTTTTTTTTTGGTCATTGTCTTGAACGTTTTAAGCGCCCTGTGTTACAGTAGGAGCTGGCCACCTTTCACTGTGGCAGAAGGCGCTCAGGACACGACTCTGCGAAATCTGGTTTGCTTCCGTAAAAATGGAATTCTGCATTAAAACCCTTGATTCTTGATTTCACATAAAGACTAGTTTAAAAAAAAGGCCTTCAAAGTATGGTGTATGGCTGAAACTATGTTTGTCTGAGGCGAACAGAGAAAGGAGTAACTTGACGTCCGCCATCAGCTGTGGTCCCGCCACACTTTTCTCGTGGGCTGTTGGTGTCAAGAATCGTCGTCATTCTACAGCTGTGTGCAGTGCAAAAGACAGGATTTTATTTCGGGGAAAGGTTCAACGGCGTTAATATCCCCCCCCTTCCCCAATGATGAAGTAAGGTGAGCTCGGCAGTACGGACTCTCAGGCAAAGATTAGGGAGGCGCTGTTAAGATAAAATGAGTGAAGCTGCATTGTCATTTTTGAAAATGGAGCAGGCTTCATTTACAGGAATACGGGCGAGGTGGCTCAATGTTCTACTGTCGTTGTAGTTGCGGCCCACCAACTTTAAAAGCTTTCTCACAGCACATAACTCCCTCCGCGTTTTGACGTACCACTGTGTTACCAATGCGTGCTGGCCAGACAAAACAGAAGGATAGCTATACTGTCACAAAAAAATAAAGCAGCAACACAAAAAAAAAAAAATTGTAGAGCCCTTCCACTTCACGTGAAGACGGAGGACCAGTGAAGCTGTTATTTTTACGACATCTAGGACGATGCCGAGAGGACGACGTCTAGGACGACCTCAAGGACGACCTCTAGGACAACCTCGAAGACGACGTCTAGAACGACCTCAAGGACAACTTCTAGGACGACCTCGAGGACAATGCCTAGAGGACATTGCCTAAGACAACCTCTCGGACGATTTCAAGGACAACTTCAGGGACGACCTCAAGGACGACTTTAACGATGACCTCGAGGACGACTTCTAGGACAACCTCAAGGACAACTTCTAGGACGACGCCTAGAGGACAACCTTGAGGACGACCTTGAGGACAACTTCTAGGATGACTTCTAGGATGACCTAGAGGACGCCGCCTAGGACGACCTCAAGGACGACCTCGAGGACGATGCCTAGAGGTGATAACAAGGGATCAGGACCTCACTATCTAATAACGCAAAGGAAGGCTGACTCATGTAGGTTGCACCCTCTTTTTATTTATACTTATTCATATTCGCCACTACCAATGGGGAGTTTTCTGTCAACATCATCACACACATTTTTTCCCAGGTCATAGTGCATAACAGCTTTGCTGTAAAAATATCTCGAAGCTGAAAAATTAGAGCAACCGTTCACACACAAACACTAGGGGCACATATATAGGGCCATGATGGAGAGGGCCAACAAGTCTACCCATCCTATAAAACCCCGTAAAAATCCGGTTGACTCATGGCGGTTAAACCACGATTCTACAAACTTCAGCGGCCCCCACCTCTGCTCCCGTGGCAAGGTCGATGCCTAGTAAAAATCCAAAGCATGATCGCCCGTATAGCTTATGTTGAATTGGCAACATGTCTTCTGTGTTCCTTGAAAAGGGTGCTTTTTCTTCTACCCGTCTCACCAATGTAAGTGGCGCCGCAATAAACATCTGACTACCAAAGAAAAAAAAATTGTAGAGCCCATCCACTTTACGTGAAGATGGAGGACCAGCGAAACTGTCATCTTTACGACAACTATACGACATCTATACGATCTACATATGATTGCAATGAAGACACGTACACTTCATTGTTTAATTGTCTTTATTTATTTCTTAGTGATTAAAGTGACCATTGCCTTATGGGCAAGTTCTAAACCCAATTTTTTGAGGCACACCTCATGGACAGTTTTTTTCCGATTGAGCCTAAGTCTATTTATCAGCATCGCGGAAGCGAAAGAAAAGAAGGTTAGATCAGCGCCTTCTGCCCTCAGCCTCGTCAGAGCGTACCCTTAGCCGAGATAAGTCGGTGACCTTAGATGATTACAGGGATCAGGACCTCAATAGTATCTAATAATACCAAGGAAGGTTGACTCATGCGAGTTGCCCCCTCTTTTTATTTATACTTGCCACGACCAATCGGAACGAAGGAGCACCGTTTCAATGGAAATTTTTTGTTAACATCCACGGATGCATTTTTTTTCAGATAACAGCTTCACTGTGAGAAGACAAGCCTGCTGTGTACTTAGCTGAAATAAGCAAACTATACTAACAACGAGAGGGACAGGACAGAGCCTCTTCAACGCAAAGTGGGATTCTTTCAAAAAGTCCAAAAGCAAAAATCGGCGGAGCCAGGAGTTAGAGACAGCCTGCATTCCCCCTTTGTTCTGCGCCCTGTGCAAAACCGACTGCGTGAGCAGGGGAGCGAGCGGGCCCCTCAAGGGGGGGGGGAGGGGCATCTCGCTCAGTTGGGGTGCACCTGGGCTCAGCCATAATCCGATTATGACGCCTTAGCAAGGCTTTGTAATCGAATTATGGCGCGTCCAAGCGCACCCCAAGTGAGCAAGATGGTGGTGCCCTGAAGCCGGACTTGCAAATGTGTATATTTCTAGGTCCAGTGGTCGTGATATTTGGATTCAGCAGGCACAAAAATGCCGAAATCACCTCTAACATTTTTTTTTAATTTAAAACCTCTACCTTTTTTTAAAACTAAATTACATTAAAAACCAGATTGAAAACAAATACTATTAAATGAATGCCCAATCAAAATTTCTAACACACTATATGAGCACCCATGCTTTTTGGTTTCTATAAACAGCCAAATCTTAAATACTATTGCCGCGTGCATGGCTGAGAGAAATGCTTCTCCGAACTTCTCGAAGATTCGTGTTTACTCTTACTCCGAGTGCAAGAGATGAGGAGGGCAACAGGACCTTGCCGCCGAGTCAGTCTCCCGAGTGTTCGACCCTCGAACATTCTAGGCCGAATGCGCGAGACACCGAGGGTAACAGACGAGGAGCCCAGAGTGGCTCTGCTGGATCACTCTCACATGTCTCGCTCCATCCAGCTGTCATGCCAACGCCGCGACGTTCGCTTCTGCTGTTTCGACACTCATTCTCTTTTCTGTTTCTGGCACAAATTCGCAGATTAAACCATTATTTTCAGTTTCACACTTGTCGACCCTTTTCTATCTGCGACAGTATCAAGTTACAACCGTCGCAAATTGCTATTCAGTATTTCCTCAAAGGCCCCCTGGCCTACACAAAAATGGGGGTCGCTACTTTGGACGTCAAAGCCATTGTGTTTGCATTCGTTTTAACAACCACTCAGACTACTATTACTTGTTCTCTGGCTGTCAGGGCAAAACAAAGCCTTGGCAGAGTGTCTTTCAAGAGCCCTGGCAGAATGTCTTCCAAATCACTTCTTTCAAATTTCCCAAGTTTTCCCCGACTATTTAAATTCAACTCCATGACCACTGCAAAAGAAGGAGAATCTGGAAACAAATCCGAGTTGGTCCAGCTTTAGATAAAAAGAGCGCGCTTCTTCGACAGTGACATTGCTACTCTTGCTTATTTTCACTTCGAAAATGCTCGCCCAGAAATGACAGCTCCGACACTCAACCTTGAAGTAGACAACCCTCTTTGTTCTCCAGCAGCGTGCGTGAATCTCACAAAACAAGCGGCAAAAAAGAGAGGGTGAGAAGGGAGGCACCCACCGTCCTGGAACTCCACGCTCATGTCCGAGAGGCTGCTGGAGGCTGCCACCGCAGCCAGGTGGCGCAGCACCGCGTTGTACAGGTCCACCAGCCTCGTCGGCAGCTGCGAGGGGGACGGCCACATTGCTAACGGGAGGAAACCGCCGACTGTACGCACTTTCTGAGGCTCTTCGAGGCAGAATGCCACAAATGTCAGAGAATCCTTCTGCTAGGACAAAGTACCTTTTGTATATCAGTCGTATGAAACCTATTTGCGACTCTAACAACACCAACAGCACCTGGCGGGGAAACACTGAACCGCCTACAGCCCCCTCCAGTCTGGCCGCCTGACTGTCCTGCCGTCACAGATGCAATCCCGCGGCACCTCCCGTCCTGCCCCCGCCTGCCGACGATAGTCGTCGGAGCAAACCCTTGTACCCAGGCGCCCACCTGCCAGTCCCCCTGAAAGTCTGGCAGGGCTGCGTAGGCCACGTCGAACACCATACGGGACACCCCTTGCTCCACGAAGTCCCCCAGGCGGCTCGTCTGGAGTTGGGGCAGCGCCACCCGGGACTCTGAGCACCACCGCACTGCCTCTTGCACCTGCACCGAGACCGGGGAAAACCACCGTGACCCTTCACTCTTCTTCGTCCGAGCCGTGCATACTTACAGTGACCCCGCTCGTAACACGGTGCCAACGCGCTCAAATGACCAACTCGTTCGCGTACGAATGGATACGGCGAAACTGGCCAGAGCCGTATATAGAGAGACTTTGGTCAATGGGAGGAGCGGGCAGAGCCAGGGCGTGCACAAGACGCAGATAGAAGGCTTGACATGCTCTCTTAGCCAACCAGAACTGAAAATCTATCGCTGCCGGCCATGACAGTCCCCGCATTTTGTGGATGATGTCCTTCCCCGGACCACCTGAACGCGGAAGCAGTTACCGATAGCGACGAGGATAACGACAAACTCTGGAAAAAAAGTTGGCGTCTGCTGCAACGGCTCTCGCCGCAACGGATACCCTCCGAGAGAGAGTACTTCGCTGGTGCTGAGTGAGCTGGAGTCGTACAAAGCCTTTTCCTGCACTTTGACACAATTCAGCGAGTGAAGGCTGACGGCATCCCTTACGCGGCGCATACAGTCACGGATCGACGGCTACTTTGGAGTGCATTAAAATTTCGTGCTGAAGCAGCTGATTTCTCTTCTTTTTGTTTTTCTTCCAAGTTCACACATAGTGAAAAACAGACATAGCAAACTGATTTTAGATTTTGGCGGCATTGATTAGCTTTGTTCGATTTACCTGCACCTGCCTGCACCGGCGCAGCAAAGTGCAGGGCAGTGCACTTCTGGCGCAAGGCGGGACCCAAGTGGAACCGAGGAACCACAACAACATCGTCTGCTGCGACTGATCAACATCGCGCCACTGAACAATTACAGCAGACGGCTTTGTCCCGGTCCCTTGGTTCCGTTGTGTAGCATAGGGCACTTGGTGTGTGTATTGAGATATGACCGGAAGTGCACAGCCCTACACTTTTCTGCACTGGTGCAGGAGGTGCAGGTACATCGAACAAAGCTATTATGAACGGGCTGTACTGCACATCAAAAGTGGTCCAGAAGCGGCAACAAATAACACCACAGAAGCCGGTGTGTCATGTTGTTGGACACGGCGATCCTGGCATTTGTTGCTAGAAGTCCCGGGAAAAAGTATAAGCGAACGCGAGCATCGTTGCCGTCGCGGCATCCCAACTCCCAACCGCCAAAGCTTCTACCAACCATCAAGGCTGGAGGGCAACCTGCGGCAGAACAGTTGTCTGCCACATCTACCACCGATGCTGCGATACCACCTGGGTTGCGGCCGGCGACGGCAGGATGCTTCTGTTGCGTCGCCGGGTGGAAATCAAGGAACTAGATTTGTAGATGCAGCGAACATGCCAGTCAGAGCTGTGCTTCAGGCACCATGGTTGCGATGCACCACCCACCGTTCTGCCGAGGGTCCTGCAGGGGCGGTCGTCCGTGGACAGCACGCGGCAGGCCTCCGGCAGCAGACGCTCCGCGCTGCAGAGCGCCAGGGTTTCCCCAAGCGCGGAACGCTCTTCCTGAGAGCCGCACAGGTCCAGCACGCACACGCAAGGCACGGGGCGCAGCACGGAGGCCCAACACAGCAGCTCCCGGAGGCGGGGCCCGGCCTGCAGACGGAGGAACGCTGCGGCCGCACTGCCCACAGAGGCGGTCGCGAGGCCGCACACTGCACCGCCACCTCCGCTTTTGGCGAGGGGCGGCGCTCAGTCAACGCCAACTGCCACCGTCCACAGCGGGGGCAGCCAAACTGTAGCTCTTTACAAGTTCAAGTGCGACTCGCAGCCCGCTCGCAAGCGTATATTCCCCCCCCCCCCTTTCCCACAAGGTCAGAAGAAGATACAAAATAAAATACAGCTTGCATTTTAGCAGCCTTCAACTGCAATACAGTGTAGACCGCATATAACGTATGTCGCGGGAGTCGCAAAAATCCGCACTATAAGCGGTACCGCGTTATAACCAAAACATCAATTTTTCAGGCCAAAATACATGCCATGAGACTACTTACCTTTGTAAAAGAATTTACTTTATGTTAGGTGAAAAATAAAGCTTAGTTTGAGGAAAGTCTTTATTTCACCAGACTAGAACAGTTCTGTCTCAAGTGTGTCACACATTTTGAAAGAAATGAGCGACTTTTGCCTGGCGCAGCCTTTTAACAGCGTCGCGGGTTGCGGACGGACGTTGCGAGCGTTCAGGATTGCTAGCCCTAATCACTTATCTCCGGTGATAGCAACACGTGAAAATTCGCATCCTTTATACGGTACGCGCCAGTAATACCTTCAACTTGAGCTTAGGCATGAAATGCTCCAAATAAGAAATCCGGGCGATGTTCGAAAACACAGAAAGCACCACTCTAGTCGAAGTAAACAAACACGACGACACGGGCGTTTCTGCCGTCTTGAGAGTGCCGCCACGACATCGCCGCACGAGTAGGTGGATCTTCCCTTCTAGTACGTGCTGGGTTATCATAACGACACACAACGAAAATTCACAGTCAAGGGTAGCGCTTTTACGCGGAACGATGAGCCTCCATCACGCAATCTACGTCGACGATCAAAACCAACGCCATGTTTGCGGATAGACGCCGCCAGCCCGCGACCGGAGAGGAGGAGAAGCGTTATAATAGAGGTTGGGGGGGGAAAGGAGAGAGCCAATAGTGTGTACGCACTGCCGGCATGCAACGCGCGCGAACACTTCTCCTCGACCTGCGATTGGTCTGTCGTTGCGGTTGTTTCCAACCATCGCAGCGGAAAGACGCGCGCACGAGAACGACACGTGCATGCGTCCCTCCGTCGCTATGGCAACTGCAGCCTCTCTCTCCGCATCTCCCGGTTTCTTCGAGCAACCTCCTTGCCCCGCGAGTGCCGCTCGCGGCTCGCGCCGTTATCTAGCGCCGCAAAGGGAAGCGTGCTCGCTGCGCCGGTCAGTCGGCACGGCCGCCGGGCTCTTCCAGAAACCGCACTATAACCGGTATTTCCCTTCGCGCGCCTGCATTTTAAGCGGTATGTAAATACATGGAGTTCTATGGGAGGCGAACCGGTGGTTTAAAAAAGCCGCGTTATACCCGGTCCTGCACTATAAGCGGTTACGTTGTAAGTGGTCTATACTGTATATACCGATGCAAAGCACTCTTCTCACCAATAGAAGCAGTTTAATCAAAACCCTCACGAACCCTCACGAACCCTCATGAACATACACCCAGCTACGCTGCTTGGGACTGCAACGTCGTCGACGTCGTTCGAGCGAAACTTCAAAATGCTCGTTTCACGAAGGGGGATGCACAATACAAAAACATAATCAGCAATCGCTTTAGTAGTGGAATTCAATGTGGTCCCGAAAATTAAGTTTAAAAAAAAACTGCCTGCCCGCTTTTCACTGCGGCTTCTCATTAAAAATTATTCTTTTTTCTATGGCTTCTTGCTTACATCCGTCTAGGCACCCTGGACTTCAATCGTTGACAAGACGAAAACAGCGGGGAATCTCTTCCGGATGCCTGGCCTGCCACGTGCGCTCACTGCGCTCCGCCATGCTTTGGCTTCGCGCACAACCTCGAGGCTCGTAATACGGCAAAGTGTCGTCTAAGCCAGGCAGCGCGTGCTGGAGGTGGGACGACCCGAGCACCTCTCCGACGTTCGTGTTCCGTCGGCGACTACAAAATCTGGAGTCCGCTCCTTCCCGGAAAAGAGTGGCCGATACGTTGGTTGAATTCGGCTTCCGAGTGCCGTGGAAGCGGCGATTCGAGGCGCTGGTTGACCGGGCACGCCCTACACCTGGGAGCTCGAGACCCGTCGGGGAACCGAGGACGGGAGTCACGAGCGCTGACGTCAGCGGTCTGTTGAGAGACGAACCCGAAACGGGGAGACGAAAGGGCAAAGAGAGAAAGCAGATGACGGGTCGGGCACGTTCGCTTTGCCTGGAGGAGCGGAAGTCCTTTGAGCTCCCGTCGATTCCGTTCTCTTCTATACGGCACTTGGCTCGATCGTTTCCGGTCGAAATAAACCGTATGCAGACCATGCAAGCGACGTTTTGCCGCTCGCTCGCGTACATTGAAGCGTTGCTGGCAATACCGGGGTGCCTAAAACAGGCCTCCAACTGGTCCATTAAAAGAAGCCCCTCGACTTCCGCCCGACCAAGTCGTGGAAGTATCGTGCCGTCACAGGTGGCGACCCTGGCAATGTCGTAGCGGCAGTATTGGGTGTGTCAGACGCCTGTCCCACTGCGGGCCACCCTCCGGCTTGGCGGTCCATGGAAGCCTTGGCGGTCAGGAGTTGAGAAGGCATGACCGACGCTTGCGCTCTGTCATGCTTTTTACCGGAACCTTTAGCTCCGACTGCCAGGATAGCGACACCCATCGGCACGACACGGCGGCTTCCACGGTGTTGCTTGTTGCCACTTAAGAAGCACCTGCGATGCGTGGATTTGACAGGACGCTACACACGCCGGTTGAAGGCACATTCCAAGCACCATAGCAATACAGTCTAAGCTCATTATAACAGATCTGGTTACAACAGACATTTGGATATAACATACCGATTTGTGAAGTATGATTGGTCTTCCTCTATGCGCCAATGGCTCAACTTCATATCTGCATACAACATACTCCTTTTACAACAGACCAAAATCTTGGTCAAAATCGAGGTCTGTTATAACGAGCTTAGACTGTATCGCCGCATGCGAGGCTGAGAGGGAACGTTACTCCGTCCTTCTAGAAGACTCTCATTTGCTCTTACCCCTAATGTTCAATGCTCCATTATTCTAGGAGGGATGCCGAGTTTGAAAGATAAGGAGACCAATGTGGCCTTGCCGACTCAGTCCCTCGCGCTAGCCAGATGTCACGCCGACACCCGGACGCTCGCGACTGCTTTCTCAATTGAACCTTTATTTTCAGTTTTACGCTCGTCCATCCTTTCCCATCCATGACAACATGGCCTTGCTGGGACCACCGTTGCAAAGCGGCACACGGGAAGGAGATAAGGCGACCCGCCCGGGGGCACTCACGCTTTTCCCGGTGGCCACGAAGAGCACGGCCGAGGCGCCCCGCAGCAGGCGGGGCCTCCCCACGTGGTCCAGGCCCCCCGCACTCAGTGGGCCCCGCACCACGCTCACGCTCCACCGGGAGCCCCCCAGGGTCTCCACCTGCAGAGGGGACGTTACGTTGTGGCTGCATCGCCCCATTTGTTTTTACCACAGAATGTGTTTCGGAGCTGCCATACTTTCCAATGTATAAGCCACGTTTTTTTCCAGAGATTTTCGTCGGTGTGTCTTGTACAACGGCCCAATTTATAATCATTTTAGAGTGCAGCTCTTGGGCGTCCTTTTCCAGGTTGAGCGTCGGCGCCGTCGGCGTAACCACGAGCATTGCATTACAAGAAAGTTTCCCGCTAAATGTAGAGGGGAAATTTCCCCGCTAAATTTAGCGGGTTAAGTCTCCCAGCTAAATTTAGAGGGGAAATTTATGTCACGTGACCTCTACACCAATTCAGTTTCCCCACAAAATTTAGCAGGAAAATTTTCGCTAGATTTTCCTGCTAAATTTATTGAAGAAATTTTCACTAAATTTAGCAGGAAATTTAGAGAAAATTCCCCGCTAAATGGGAGGGCAGCAGGCGAGGAGGAGGGGCATACCCTCTCCTCCTCCTCCTCAAGAGCTGCACTCTAATTCAGCACGATCGAGAATTGTAAACGTCTAATCTTTTTTTTCGTTACCGTAAAGTTCCGAGAGAACGCCCGCCCCTAAGAGATCGCCCATTCCGTTTTTTGGGTAAATATCTGTAACATAAAAATTCCGAAACATCACCCACCCCCCGCTCCTCGTCGGACATCGCACGATGTCCGATGGGAATCGCATCTACTGCGCAATTTGCTGTACCGGCACGTTTGACAAGCGAGTTCATAGCAGATTCCCGCGTTTTTGTCCGCGATCTGCGCACGCGATATCGGTTTCTGTGACAGGCAAGTTTGCAGTGGGTTCACGCATGTTTATTGCACCATGAAACTTGAATCTCCTGAGTCCGCGATTTGCGGTATTCGTACCCGTGAGATGCGAGTTCTCGGCGGGTTTCCGCGGGTCCTTTGCACCATAAAGCATGTATCTACTTCGTCCGCAACCTGCTGTATCTTTTCCCGTGACACAGGGGTTCGTAGCGAACACAGGAGTTTGTAGCGAATTCTTGCTTGTTTATCGCATCGTGAAACGTGAATTTGCGGTGTCTACAATCAAAGTGTCAGTTCCCGCGTCACGTGGTCTGTAGCCGGTGCCAGGGTGTTTTTCATTAATTTTTGATAAAGTTTTGCTGTGGCATCCCCAAAGATAGTCGACCCCATGTTTTTCACCATTTATCTCTTCAATTGGGGTGGGCGTTCTTTCGGAGCTTTACGGTATGTATGGAACTTAACTGCGGAAATTTGTGATGGAGGCTATATTTCTTGTTTGATTGGTTGAAGAGAATGTTGAGACTGGCTCTCAGTTGCGCATAGGATGTTGCTATAATAATACAGTAAACTTTCGTCGATTCAACCTCTACGAAACCTTGAAATTTGGTCGAATTATCCGAATGATTGAATTAAAAAAAAAGCAGAAAAACGGTTAAAATTAAACTTCCTTTTATTGTCCACAGTACTCACGGGTGGTCTGCTGCCGTCTGCGCTTAAAACACGTATCTAATAGCACGTCCCCGAAAAATCGCGCACTACAAAAGAAAGAAAAAAGAAAAAAAGTAAGTGTTTCGAGTTGTCTTTTGCGCCGGGCAGCCAGACCGTCAACGACAAAGAAAAATAACAAAAAAAAAAAAACTTGCGCTTTCTGACGCGCAAAGTGCCGCACATGATGCTACCGAAAAGCGCCTTGAGAGCGCACGCCGAGGAAGCTCTACGAGCCGACCTTGGCGCAGGGCGGCCAGACCATCAACCAGTGTTGCCGCACTGCCACTTCGGTTTTTCCCTCGCCGCGAAAATTCCCTTTTTTTCCCACAACACCATTTTAGTGACAGAAGTCGTTTTTAAGATACGCATGACACCAAGTATATTTAAATGCACCAACATCTCCCCTACGTTTTTGTTATGCGGAAGTTTGCACTGCATAAATTACGAAATGTAGTTGGCATTCGGCAAACTGGTCTCCCCTCTCCTTCTTTTCCGCACAATACATTGGTTGAATGAACCAGGGGAACTGAATAAAGGCAAGCGGGCCATTAACTAAACTAAAAATTGCCTGCTCGTTTTCATGCTGTGAAAGGGACCCCACCCACTGTGCAATTCATGATCTGTCGCACTGACAGAGGATTAGTGTGCGTAGCTAGCGGTGAGAAAAGCGCGCGAACCGGCAGTACTATACCGGCAGGCTTGCAGCAGGCACATGATGTAAGTCGTGATGAATTAGGTTGGCTCTTCAAAACAGCAAACTGCTTTGCTAGCTAGTGCCACTTCCTTTCTCTTGTTCGATGTAGATAAGAAAATTACGAAATTTTGGTTTAGTTTCGTATTAAAAAATATTTCCCACGTTTTACAAGTGTTTAAATTCTGGTTTCCCTTTTTCCCCAGCTGTCATGCTTTTTCCCACAATAAGGGAAATTCCCCACAATTCGGCAACACTGCTATCAACAACATAAAAAAATAACAAAAAAAAAAAGAAAAAGGGAACTTGCGTTTTTTGCCGCGCAAGAAGGACCGCACACGATGCTACAGAAAAGCACTTTGAGAGCGCGCGCTGAGAATGCTTCACGAGCCGATTTTGGCGCCGGGCGGCCAGACCATCAGCAACAGAAAAAAATAATAACAAAAAAAAAAGAAAAGAGAATTCGCGTTTTCTCGCAATGATGGACCGCACACGATGCTACAGAAAAGCGCTTTGAAAGCACGCGCTGTCTCCGGCCCAACCACATGCTATGTTCTCCGCACTACTCCACACCAGATTGGTTGCACTTGCTTGTGTCTATTCGCTACGGTCCATCTCAACGGCGTAGAGGAGCAGGTGTATATTTGCGCACGTTCAGCTTTGCAGCAAAGGGCCCCTGTTTAGCCGTACCTTGGTGGTTTTTCTGCAGTCTTCCCGAGTTCGAACTATCCAACTTTCCCTCCCATTGAAATGTATAGGCGCTCGCTGGGACTTTTGAACACAATTGAATTAAACGAAAAGTCAAATTACCCGAGGTCAAACTAACGAAAGTTTACTGTACACCTATGCGGGCTTTTT
Organism: Ixodes scapularis; assembly: GCF_016920785.2. NCBI lineage: Eukaryota > Metazoa > Arthropoda > Arachnida > Ixodida > Ixodidae > Ixodes > Ixodes scapularis. The sequence continues at coordinate 160,245,830 of NW_024609857.1, forward strand.
AATGCAGTTTCGCCACACTGACCATACAATTTTATGGATCAACTTATAGACCTTAAAATATGGTACTTTCAAAGCCTAGGACAGCACGAAATGTTGTATTGTAAATAAGATGACAAGGCCAGTTGCCTTTACAAAAGAATGCATTACCCGGCATAAATGAAATCATTCGCCTCTCACTCCGCATACTGCTTGCTACCAGTCTACTGCGCTAGTGGAGCGGCTTGGGTTACCATGGTTATCACTGGTATACGTGTACCCATGCACTATTTGAACGTGTTGGTGGCTTTTAAACAATTAAAAAAAGGAGACACATAGGGGACGACACAGACGTTTGTGTCGTCCCCCATGTGTCCGCCGTTTTTAATTGTGTACCCATGTTGCCGGAAAATCTGTCAACCCAAAGGTGGGAGGAGCTCAAAACACACTGCCCATTCTGTGTCCCCTGACTTCATGCGTAGGATTAAGATACATCTAAATTTCTTTCCAATGATTTCTTGATTGCTGTTGTATAAGCACAGTTCAATTCCATTCTTGTCTCCTTTGTCCTCCGTCTGGGAGTTCCTCTTTCTTTTATTGCCACATATGCACTTGCGATTTTTTTCTGGCTAACTGTTCTAAGAAAACTGCATGGTCACGGGCACATAGCTGCCCCCCTCCCCCTTCTCAAATAAGAAACAAACAAAGCTGGGTTTACGAGGTATGCAGCCTGGATTTTTTATCCTTGTGCAGTATCCCATTGGACTAGAACCCTGAAGGTCAGAACCCAGTACCTCAACTCCGTTGGCGATGCAAAAAGGTTTTTCCAATGTGAGTCACGTTAAAACAGCCGGTTAATATGAAGTGATTAAAAAAATTCCGGGGCCACCTAAGCACTTCTTGTAAGTTGTGTATGCAAAAAGCACTAATGTCCACTTAAAGGGCAACTCCGCTTCATTTTTGGTTTTGAAAAAACAATGCAGTCCTCTTCAGTATCGCCTAGGAAGACCACACGTGAAATCTTACGACGCAGTTCTGTCTAAACGTTTCTTAAACAGTCCGGCCAACTTTGCAACTCGCCAAGCTGCCGAAATCGGCTGACTTGAGCGGGCGAATTCAGGCGCAACCAACAGCGCAGTCAAGGCTACGGCATGGGCGGGGCCAACATTGAGCTAAACGCCATCTACATGGCCCCCTTTTGCTTGTTTTCACTTCTCTGGGCGAGCCTAGCGCATGACGTCAGCAACGTTGCCTCTCGGCGCTCAGCAGTGTCCACATGATTGGCATAACGCGCCTGCGCAGCGCGTGTCTTGGGAGCCGTCCGGCCGCCCGCCGTGGTCCCGCCGTTACCGCCGTCTTCCGCGTCACAACCGCCGTCGTCGTCTCACCGATTGTGATTATTGTCTCTCGGAGTTTCGTCCACACTACGGACACCACGTGCGCGCACACTTATGCCGCAGTTGTGCAGACGTCATCGAATGCCGTAGACACCAAAACGTGGCGAAGAGTGCGGTGCAGACGACACTCACGCCTGCCACACGCCCGCCCCAATCCCGCCCGTCGTTGGGCCGCGGATCACGTGACATCTCGTACCACGTGATGGCCATGTACACGGCGACCCGAGGCCAATGTTGCCAGGCGGAGCCGAAGTTTCGGTTTCGATTTCCGCTCGTGTTTAAAATCAGATTTAAAAATATATATCCCATTTTTCGCGAAGCAAACGACGTAGTGTGTTTTACTAGGGCTTTTTAATTCGAAATCAGTCATTATCCCGAAATCTTCGGAATTGAGCGGAGTTGCCCTCTAACGCCACCAGACAGCGCTGGCAGGGAGTGCAGCGGTGCACCACGAAGACCGCCCTGGCTCGCTGGTGACTGCTGTGCCGCTGAGCGAGGCAGCAGCGGGAGTGCGCAGCTTGGCGCAGCGCCGCGCTTCGGTGGTGACATCACGCTGCCCACTATGCAGGCGCCCCACTGACTTCCGTGATGAAGCATCGGCGTCGCTGTGCTTTTGGCCAGTGGGACTTTAGGTATGGTTTCGCTCTGCCAATCGGAATTTAGCTGCCGTTTTGCTCAGCCAATGGGAATTTAGCTGCCGTTTCCTGCTGCTACAGAGAGAATTTAGGTGCCGTTTTTTGCGGTCACAGACAACGCCGGCTTCGCTCCATGGGACAGTTAATGCTTTCGCATTAAAAACATTACATTCTCTCACCCTTAGGGCAGATAAATGCTAGCGTGCCCTTGCATGCGCAAAAAGATACCAAGAAAAAGTGTTCCAGAACCACTCCAAATCCACAGGAGGAATTCCCCCATATTTCAGGCACGCTCTTTAACACCGAGGATGTTATACGGCTGGATTCTAGTAGTTTCTGGCAATGTACTGATAAAATGAAGGCGTCTCCGACAAAGGCTGCACCGGCGTTTGGCTGAAACTCGCATCCTCACTGACCAAACAAAAGACCCGGGCGAATGCCTACCCGGCACTTACATTTATTCTTTGCCACGTGTCGGCTTCCGATAGGCGATCCAAGGAAAATCCAGCATTACGGTGTCTTTATCGGTGTTGAGCGAGCACTCACACCTATGGTTGAAAAGTGTGCAGAAGGTGAAAAACAAGGACATGGCTCGCAGAAACAAAGGAGATGCGATGCAGCAGGGTCAAGACTGGGGTGTGCGATTGCAAGAGACGCAAAATTTGGGTTCCTCGACCGCCAGAGCCAGCTTTGGTCGGACTTTCTTTCAGATGCCACGCACCACGACGGTCGCACCGTCGAGGCACGAAACGCGTACCAAGTTCGCCTGTGCCACATCACTGCGAAGCAACACATTCCGCTTCACTACCACGCTTGCTTCGTCGAGACGCCTGGTGGGTGCTGAGAGAGACTTAGCCGCATTATCCCGTTTTCGTAATAGTGTTTAGCGAAGCTCTGGAATCTAAAACAACCGTAAGACGCGGTGCGCGTGTCGGGCATCTCGAGGCCTTGCCCCGGCCCCCGGCGTACCTGCGCGTCTGGGCTCGGGCGGCAGCCCAGGCGGGCTTGCACCCGTGCCAGGGCTTCGCGCGCGTTTCCCGGGTCCCTTTCTGGCAGGTACACAACCAGCTTCGAAGGGTGTCCCCACTCCCGGGACAGGTCCAGGGGTGCCCAGTCCAACTCCTCGGAGAGCAGGCGCAGCGCTAGGGACGCCTCTGCAAGACAACGGAGAGCAGGTTCGTGGGGTTCGTGGGTGGCGGGCCTTCAGAGCGGGGTGCGGGGGGGTCACGCAGCCTTCGCCGACATGCCTCGTGCTTTTTTAGGATGCGGAGCGGCCGAGGAACCTTATGGATATGCCAGTCAGACTGCAGCGGGGTCATGGGTGGGTTTTTTGTGACAAGTATGTCGCAAAAAACTCTTTCCTTAAAAAATTGTTATTTCTCTTTCTGCACTTTATTAGCGAGGCTCATTCTTAGTATTGTGACGCACTTACATTTAGTGCCTAGTTCGGGACGACATCCCAAAACTTTGGAATCGCTCTTCACCCAAGATGAACCTCGCAATGTAATTTTTGCGACAAAACTTAGTTTTTTGGGGGGAGGTTAATTTTATGATTCGTGTCTCCAATTAAGGCAGTTACAAATATTTGTTTGGGAGCTCAGTGTCTCTAGGACCGATTCTAAAACATGCTACTATTTTGGGTCGACGTGCCAAAATGTCAGGATGGCTCCTCACTCAAAATGTGACTAGCGACATAAATATTGCACTAGTTTTTTTTTTCTTTTTTTTGGGGGGGGGGGGGGGGGGGGGGGGGGGACGACAGTAAATTTCATGACATACCTGCCCTATTCAAGCACTTAACAAAAGAAGTGGAAGAGGCAGTGGTAACACAGAATGTGGTGGGGTAGTTCTCGGAGCCCGTTGGACCGTGACAGACGGTAGACCGAGCGTGCGGAAAGCAAAAACAATGGGACTGCGGCAGCGCCGCAGCACGCCTAGGTTGCAGTGAGCTTCCATTTCGCTCAATCAGCGTCATGTGGCTCATGGGCCCTGTTTGCAATACGAGCTGCGAGGAGCTGACAGAAGCGTTGGTTGTCTGCAAGCGTCTCTGCCCCTCCGCCCACTTTTAATTTTTTACTTATGACAACGCAAAACATGCTCACTTGCAGTCGATTTGCCCGGGAGCTTTGGGAGGCATCCGGTATTAAATTGCAAACTTTCTCTTGTGTTTGAAGTCAGAAAAAGTGTGTTTCTAATGGGAAGGGCCACGGTCTCGCAGGAAGTGCTTTTGCCTCGTGCGTGCCCAGAGGGGACAGCCGTCGCTCTGACGAGACAAAGACGGGCCCGTGACCGTGCAGGCCTCTCTAACACCCATCAGACAATGTGGCCAAGTGTGGTTTGTCATCATGCATAGCCAAGTTGTCTGGTTTTGCAAAGTCCACATGCACTTCAGTTCTTTCATAATAAGCAAATTGGTACGAAATATCTTTGAGCACATCTTAATATCATTGGCATCGATATGAACATTGATGGGATATATTTTCCCAAAGGTACTAACAAACTGTTACTAAACAAATTAATTCTGCCAAGAAATAATAAAACTTTGTTAATTATAAAGTGAAGTTCAAATGAAAACCAGAACCATTTTGCATTTAGAATGCCTGCCATTTTGAATAGTATGTGGGGTTGTGTCGCCAGACAGTTACAAGCAGTAACACGGAGGTACAGTGAAATCTCGTTAATTCGAATTGGGGGGACAAAAACTTTGTTCAAATAATCCTTAAGGGGGGACATGGCCTGGGAGGGTCAACTTTTGAACCATTGTCCCAAAGTGATTCAAACTTTCAGGGTGAATTGAACCCCATTAGGATTGGTGACATCTAAAGTTTCAGTCTTATAGGCCAATTCTACAACATACTATGCTTAACAAGTTTCAGAAAAAGGTTACTTTATTAGGAAATGTATTTAAGAAAAATAATAAATGCAATCCACAAAATGTTTGGTTTGATATGAAGTAGAATACCCACAGTGCAAGTTAAGGTAAAAATTAATTGTAGAAAATGCAATTCTAGCAAAAAACAATAACACCCAAAAAGAGCAAACGATTTTAACAAATTTCTGAGTTTTAAAATATTCAGTTTTTGTCATGAAGAATTTAGCTTTTTCAGGTTATGAGTACCTTAACTTGTTCCTCAGGAAATTTCAGTCAAGGACACCACTGAATGAAATCTTTGCTCTTTCAAAATGTCCAATGATACATTTCCTCGTACCACATTTCCTGCCAAAAAGTGAAACTGAGAAAAATGCATTCGAAGTTTCAATTTTAGGTTCTTTCTTTTCTGCGAGTTTGAGGTAGGCAAAATTCACCTGGTGCATTGTTAGCACCTTCCTCTTTGAGACTTCCCTGTTCCCCTGGCAATAGTTACCAGTTTGTGTCATTTGTAGGCTAGCTAACGTTTGTAGCGGGCATTCGTTGACAAATAAACTGGCAAGAACTAAGAGGCAAATCATAATAAGGAAGAGCAGCAAAGCAGGAATAGGGTCTGAAGTGGAAGATATTGTGAAAGGGTGTTACTGAAGATGACACAATATCATGTCACCGGGCAGGGCCACTCGTAAACCCTGTTTCGGGTCTCAACCAATAAGATTGCTCATACCGAATTTTCAAAATTTTTTCTGTTTGGATGTATTGGGTCCTCCTAGCCATTGATACTTGTAAACTTGGAAAGCTTCTGCGGGCTAAATCTAGAGTAAATGGCACTTCCAATGAGGGTGAGATGTTGTGGCTAGGTTAAATGAGTATGAAGCAGTGCTAAATAAAAAACGCAAAAAGCTTGCTCCCTGCTGACTCGGAGGGCTGCCGACATGTCAAAAATAATTTATTCTGAGATAAATCCTGCATGTTTATAAATAAAAGTTTCTGAAACCATTCTTTGGAAGTTAATAAGCATAAACATATAATTTTTTGAAAAAACGTTTTTCTCTGAAAATTTTGAATTCCGAGGCCATGTCCCCCCTTAAAGGGGTCAAGAAAAGAAAATGTACCTGCTGGATATTAATTTTCTTATATTAAATAAACCATGAAGGTGGTGATTCCTAAGTAATTATGACAAAATATAGCATCTGCATTTTATAAGCCATGTCTAAAATTGTGTTTTTTGGACCGTCCGTAATGACCATGCAAAACTTAAGGGCAGCAACAGCAAGAAAACCACATGGTAGCTATATAAAAAGGTTGAACAGATATTATATTACACTTTATTTAATCTTCAAATAATAAATTGGGAGTGATAAAACATTGAGTTATTTATTGGTGTTCTTGTATTAGTCGGACACTACTACATTGCGCGATTGGGATACAGTTTCGGTTTCAAACATCCCTGGTCTTCTATCATTTGGCAATTATCGTAATTGTGTTGTTCGTCCCGCCGTGGCTTGCATTCGTTGTGGAATGTTGTTGTGGAACCTCATTGTGGATTAAAAATAAAACAGAGTGAAGCAAAAAAAAGGATATTCCAAGAAGTATTGAACCCAGAACTTCGCGAAGTCAGTTGCAAGGAGGGATGCGCATGCGTGACCACAATCGGCACGTTCCTTTTCGGCCGCTTTTTTTCGCGGGTTAAGCCGTAGGACATCATGTTAGTTTTTCACGACCGGCTTTATGGTCGGGAGTTTTCCATTAATCTTTCTTTACCATGATCTTCCTCAGCAGTAGCTTGACATGCCGCTCCTCAAGTACGTAAAGAGAGTTTCTTTCGCTTACATTTCCAGCCTCCTCAACCTTTTTCTGCGAGCAGATCAGTAATTTTCTGGTCAAAGTGAGCATGCATTCGCAACGCGTATCGGGACATGGCTCAGTCGATCAAAGTTGCAAACGATTTCCTCAAACTCTCCTCCATAGCACGACACAGGGTAGCACAAAGAACATGCCGTGTCGGCATACGGCTCAAAACCTAAAAGCCGGTTGCAGTGTAACGGGTGATGCTAGAGTTCAATGGGGTCGGCCATCTTACAATTATCTGAGCATGATGTCAGATGTCATCCAATGACTCGCGTGTGTGACGTCCTTATGGCGCCACCGTTGAAACAATATTCGACGCTTTGGCTTGGCCTACACGGCCATCTTGCACGGACAATAGAAATTCCCTATTGGGCATATTTGTAGGAGCGGAAAGCTCCCCGTGAAGCCAAAATGATCTTTTCTATGCCAGTAAATGAACCTGAACAATCAAAAGAATGAAAGTGGGTGGTATAATAAAGGACATATAGCTCAGAATAAGAAAAAAATGTTTCACGACCCCTTTAAGAGGTGCTAAGGAGCCACGCTACGTGAGGGAGCACACGGTAATGGCAATTGGCAGTTGGTGGAAACCAAAGAAGACGCGAGATAGGACGACCATAATGACTCTAGCATCTGCTCGCCCTTTTCGCCAGCATTTCTACGCCTGACCTTCGGGAGTGCGACATCTGACAGCTTGATGCACCAACTCCCGCGACGTCATTTGTGGCCACTGGAGACCGATTCCGATACGAGGGAGGGATAGGATGGTGAACGCAGCGGTCCAAGACGCGTTTCAGGCAGCACAGCTCCAGACCGCTCTAGACGAGGTCAGTTTAGGCCCACTTAGGTAGACTTGAACCGGCTCCGCAAAGCCCCTCATCGGAAAAGGCACCCACCGAGCCCCCTGAAGACGTCATCTGAGAGGCGGGCCCTCTTGCGGCTCGGCCCGAATGCAGGGTTCCTCGGGTCCAGGCCCAGACTGGGGCAGGCCGGGAAGGTCTCCCTGGCCAGGCGTCGCCAACGCTCCGCCTCGCAGTGCTCCACCCACCTGGGCAAAAGGGGTCCACAGGGGCAGTGAGAAGTGGCCAGATGATCTCCTCCCACCGCGTTGCTCTACCTGCGGGACTGGCTCGATATAACCGTGTGCGACAGGCGCAAACGACGCGGCACGGACCGACGTTGCTAGATCGCAGCAGTTGCAAACCTTCCCAGATGTTGCCGTACGACAGAGAGCGTCGGAAGCAAGGGTGACATCCCCCCTCCCTCCCCCCGCCAACGTGCGTACCTGGCAAAGCAGGTCCCGAGCAGGTGGCGTCTTCGGCAGGTGTCGGCCAGCCGGGTGGCAGCCTCGTGCAGGGCCTGCTCCCGGGCGAGGACCTGCGCAGCTGCGAGGGCGGCCTCTTCCTCGGCCACCTCACGCACCAGCTGCCCCAGCAGCGCCGTGCCCTGCTCCTCCCACAGACGCTCTTGGGCCTCCCGGTGACAGCTCCTGCGGCATGAAGCGTGCGTAATAATCAACGAGGCACTTTAACGGAACGCCAACAGCACTTCCCATATCAGTTTGCATCCCGATGCGTAGTTATTGGCGTCCTTTTTTGTGTCAGTAAAACGCAGAATCGTGGCGAGTGGCTCCGTTGACGACGGGATTGAATGAGTTCGACCACGGGTATATCAGGGCTGCAAAAACTCATGCCTGCTACGTGTCTTTCCCTTTCAGACAAGTCGCGATGGCACCTACAAGATCACTAGGAAATTTACGGTAATATGTCTCGAGGCGTTATGGTACATATTCAGAATTTATCCTTTCCAGTAAGCTATCTAGCTTTCGTAAATTCAGGATAACAACAGAACCCACATTCAAGTTTTTCCGCACTTTTGAACGGTGGGACACCGGCAGGCACGAGTGGATAGTCTAGAAAGCACGGTACTTTTCAGAGTATTTTCCGTGCTGGTGAACGATTCCCAAAGCAAGTTTCTGCAGCCGTTCATTTCCCACCATCAAACTCGTCGCGATCTCTCGAAAACAAGTTGGGCCATCAAAAAGGCAAAGCTGCATCCACCACCAACGCTGCTTTTATGTCGTTGACAGCAAAGACTATCAGCTCAAAAAATGGGGAGGGACAAAGCTGAAAATTCGATAACTCCAACCATGGGTTCTAGAAATGGGTTCCTAGGAAACCCAAGGGTTCTTTAGAGTGCTTTCATGCCTGTTTCCCGATTTTCTAAATTTCCTCAACTGCTCCAGCCCCTAGGTAAAGGAATCATAACTGCGAGCCACACAAGCCCCAGTGCTGTCAAGACCGATTATAATGAAGTCAACGGGAATCGGTAATCACTTCGCTATATCCGCTATTTCGTTATAACCGACTTCGTTATAGCCGGTCTCAACAGTATGCGCATTACTGCATTTAAGATCTGTAGGCCTCTGCACTGCTTTACTGCAGCAATGACAAAACCACGAGAGATTCTTCGGTCACAGTCGATAAGGGTTCCCCAAGATGTCGGAGGACCTCAGAGCTAAAACAAGTGTGGGCTGCAGTCCCACCTGCAGGCCTGTCGTGCGGCGTCCATCAGGACCTCCTCGATCAGCTCCCCAGCGATGGCCTCCTGGGCCCCGAGCCGCCGCTCCCGGTCCCGCTGTTTGGCCAGCAGCAGCTCCTGCAGCCGCTGCTCCTCCGCCCCCAGAAAAGCCTCCTGGCAGCACTCCCTGGGCACGACACGTCCGTCAGCGACGGCGCTCGAACTGCAATCTTCCTCGCGGCCGCCGCTCGGGCCAAGTGGCCACCAGTTGCGTTTCCCGGCAATGCCAGACGAAGCGAGGAGAGGGGCCAGCTTTTGCGCAGTGGGAGATTGGGCCGCCTCGACGCCTTGTACTATACGACAGCCGTGCGCCGGAACCGACGAGCGTCGGAACCGAGCTCGCAATATACCAATCTGCCGCACCGGGCTCACCCAGCGCGCTTCGAGCCTGGTGACAGGTTTGAGCACAGGCGTTACTGCTGCGTAGTTCCAGCAAAACTGCCGACCCAACATCCCTTTCCTTTTCTTCTTTATAAACAATGTGTGGTAACTCTCAAAATTAACAAAAATAAACGCTAGAGCACTTACGCACTCTCTACGGATATCATACGAGAATATCTTTGCCATTTCGTCCATTCTATCACTTAAAAATAAAAGATACACTGTTTTGTTTGCGCTCCTCTGCTTCATCTCTGTGGCATGCTCACCGCTCCACAGGCTCGGGAGGTCTCAAAGCCTGCCTCATGCCTTCCAAATGCAACCTAATTCTCCCGGGGAGTTTACTCCACGCCACGAGAATTTTGCCGGGCAACATCACAAATGCTCAAAATTTTTTAAACCGAATGTTTGATTTATCGGATGCAGTTCCACTGGCTCGGAGCTTCTAAATCGGCTCGCAAACGACAAAGTTACGGGCGCAGGATTAAAAAGGGGAACGCTTGGAGTCGCTCCACCAAGGACGGGTAGGCAACTGCCAATGCACGTACGCCCGGATGGCGTTGCTCGCACCCGCAGGCAGTAGAGAGCTTAGATTAAAAGGGGGGAGCAACCCAAAACAATGGAGAGCCTTCGCTATCTAATGCCTCCTGCGCAGATTCGTCGTAAGTGCGCTGGCCCCCTTTGACGCATGGCGGGGTGGAAAGCGGGCAGAAGAGTGGAGACGCTTACAGACGATCGGTGACCGCACAAAGCCCTCCATTTTTTACACTTTAGCAGAGAAAACACTGGAAAGGAGGAGAGTGAACTCGTCTCCTCTCTCTCATCTTCTCTCTAGCATTCACTCTGCTCAAGAGGAAAGAGTGAAGGGCATTACGAGAGAAGCTCGTTCCAACTCTCTTAACCCACAACGGAGTACGGCGGACGATGCCACTGCCTCCTCGCGTTTCCGTCGCCTCTGCAGATCCGCTTTGACGTCGTGGCCCTGTCCGGAGTCACCACTCACTTGGCCATCTTGCAGGTCTCCTCTGCCACGAGGCTGGCCACGGTGGCGTGCGCCACCTGGCCCAGCAGGAAGTCCCGGCCAAGGCCCTCCACGTGCTCTTGTACCGCCTCGTCCAACAGGTCACGGGCCACGTCCCGCACCACCTGCAGGGGGGGGGGGGGGGGGTCCAAAGGGCACACTGCCATGACCACAGGTGTCGCCTCTTCCCTAGATCCTGGGTTCTCTAACTTTTCGACCTCGAAGAACTCATATCTGCCTTTAATGAGGCATCGTAGGCGTTACCAGAAAGAAGTTACGAAATACCTTACTCGTTACTCGCAAATAAAAGAAACGTGTTACTGTTACCGTTACCAATAAAAAGTATTGTGCGTTACTTTTGCATTACTAAGTTTTTATTTATAAATGAAAACATCCTTTCTGCTAGGACGTTACAGGTATGCATAAGTGCCATATTTGAAGGAACATGTTAATGTAGAAACTTAACGTAATTACCTAAGCTTTTTTACGGTTCCACCCAAATACTAATAAAAAAAAATGCAAAGAAGACGCTAAAAACTTCTAATAACTTCGCACCCAGGAACTCTAAACAAATTTAAGTATAACATTTGTTTAAGTATTAGGAAAAAGATTTAACGAGGCATGTACCTGTCACTCGAAATAAGTGAAGTAAGTATGTTGGCTGTTACTGCTTCGAAAATGTAACGACTATGCTACCAAACACAGTAAAGCATTATCGGTAACGCTGTTACCGCCGACACTGCTTGAATGGCAACTGACGAACCCCTGCGAGTCTCGGAATTGATGTGATAAAGCAGTGCAGAAGCCTGGACACCTTTTAAACGATAATGTGCTTGCTAAAGAGTGTTTACAGTTTTGTATCAGTGAGTGGCTCAGATCAGCTGAAATAGCACTTAAACTAGAAGAACACTTTACTTAAAGGCAGGGACAGTCGAGGAAATTTGGGAGCTTGGGGAACATTAATCGCAGTTAGCAGGAACACGGGAGCACGAGGCACCGGGTACTATCGGAGGACTTTAACAATACGGCGCTCGACTGCAGCGCATCCGCAACGCTGAAGTTGCGCGCTTGGCCGTCCCGATAGTACCCGATGCCACGTGTTCCCGTGTTCCTGCTAACTGCAATTAAGGTAGCACTCTAGGGGACCCCCGTGTGAAGACGTGAACTGAAAAGAAGCAAGAAGAAACAAACGCAGAAAAAGCATGTGCAGAGCACACAACAGAAGTGAAGACGGCGTTCGAAGAAGAAAAGAAAGTAGGATGAAAGAAAAGAAGAAAAGGAGAGGCGCTCGAAGAAGGCTCGAACCGAGAGACGTTAGAAAGAGGCCTAGATCGAGCACGATTAAAAAGAGCTTTGATCCGGCGCGGGTGGCCAGCTTCCACATCTCCCGAGCAAGGATCAACTCTGACGAAGTCATGGGTCCTTAGCGGAAACACAACGCCTTTGCTGCACAACCCGCAAGCCACAAGTCAACCGAGGTCTTTCGACAAGCTCATCCACAGTTGCAACCAAGGAGACCTGAGGGACCGAGCAGGGATCGAACAATGAGCCACGAACTCTTCGCTCGATCGACTGTGACAGGAGTGAATGTGGATTTCTTTAGTTTCTAAACCCTTTGCTTACCGCAAAAATTTTGAAAAAAAAAAAAACGATTTGAAAATACCTAATTTTTTTATGTACCCTATAAATTTATTATGCAATACAAAGACCAAAAAGAAATGCCAAAATATTTATTATATGAAAAATCTTTGAACACACTGCAAAAAAAAAAAGGGACTAAAGTTCCGCTTCACTGCATTACCGCAGACAGTTCACATCACCTTGCACACGGACGTTCAGGCCGGGCGTAGCAGCACTGCAGACAGTTCACATCGCATAGCATGCAAAGTGAACGCAAAACGTGGAGGGGGATTTTCTGCATTGATTTTAGTCCAAGCCGACACGATGTCCTCATCAAAATCGGAGTCGTCTGAGCTCAAATCCAATAACTCAGTTGCATTGCTCTCGCTGTTCGAAGAAAGATTCATTTCCTCGTCTTCTGAATCTGAAGAGACGTCACAATATCTTCGTTTTCGCCCCAATTTTGAGGCAAGATCGTCACTATGAACGCAGCGACCAGAAGTTGACGTCGCCATTTTTAAATCCCCGTTGGAACAATGTTCTGCCAAATTCAGAAATTTACCAGGTTTTTATTTTCCGTGAAGCGCCATCTATCCACAGTAAAGCTCACTAGAAACACTTGGACTAGCCCAGTTCGTCCATGGTAGCGTATTGGAGCCCGAATCAACGTGGACGAGCCCAGCTCGTCTTCGGGGGGAACGGTACAAACAGTGTGGACGAACCCAGGTCGTCCATGGTAGGGAAAGGGTTAAAGGGGCCCTGCAACGACTTTTTTACTGTTTTTTTATTTGCTCCGAACCTGAGCGCACTGAACGTAGTAACTTAGTGAACTCTTTCTTTTCTCAAAATTCGCTTTATTTTAAAAGTTATAAGCACATCAAAATTACAAAAAACATGAAAAAATAACCTCCTTCATGACATCCTTGGTCCTCTGTCACCCCTTTTCCTGCGCCGGAGGATTCCCCCTGCCGCGGTGACTGAGGAATGTGGGAGGGAGGGGAGGACGGGGAAAGGAGGTGAGGCCGAGGAGAGAAGCTGCTCGGGAACGGGGCAGCTCTCTCTCCTCGCCTGACGCTAAGACCAAATACGTCACGATTTCGTCACATGCTGCGCCCGTTCGACGCCACGGGGTGCCCCCGTAGGAGGAGGAGGTTTCCCTGTCGTCCAGTTAAAATATGATGCACTGATATCTCGTTACTCTCTCCGTGCCCGCTGGGTCGCCCGAATCACAAGAGACATGGAAACTGCTAAAAAGGTAGATGCTTAAAAAGGATTGCAAAGCCCCTTTAAGCTAAGTTTTCTCTAGTTTTGTTGTTGTGAGAATACTTATGATTTTGTTTTCCTTGTTTTGCTTTTAAATACAGCCTGTTTTCCGAGAAAATTAGAAAGGCCCGGACCAAAGTCACGTCTATTATTTTAGAACCGTAAAGAACCTTACACCCCGCATTCCCATGAACCCAGTTTCAGAACCCATGATCTAAGACATGGGTTCTGGTTCCTCGAGGGTTCACTAAACTCCCAAATTTCTTCGACCATTCTGCCCCTATGAGGAGTGCTCTTACAGTTTAGGCACTTTTTTAGAAAATCAGAGCCAACCAATGATGCATAGCGAACTGCCAAACAGTCACTATCACAATATCCCGAGCCCTGCGGCAGATGAGCACATTAAACTGCTCTAACATGTTACAGTAAACTTTCATTAATTCGACCTTGACGGGACCTCAAAATATGGTTGAATTATCTGAATGATCGAATTAAAAAAAGGACAAAAAAACGGTTAAAATTAAACTTCCTTTTATTCTCCACAGTACTCACAGATGGTCTGCTGCCTTCTGCACTTAAAACGCGTGTTCTAAGGCATGTTCCGGAAAACAGCATAACTAAACGTCACAGACCCAAAAAAATCGTGCATACAAAAAAAAAAAAAAAAGGTAAGTTTTACGCGCTGACTTTGACGCTGAACAGCCAAACCGTCGGCAAAAAAAAAAATAAAAAAAATAACGAAAAAAAAAAAGGGAAAAAAGAACTTGCGCTTTCCGGCGCGCAAGATGGATGCACACGATGCCACAGAAAAGCGCTTTGAGAGCGCGCGCTGAGAATGCTTTACGAGCCGATTTCGGCGCCAAGCTGCCAGACCGTCGGCGACAGAAAAAAATAACTACGAAAAAGAAGGAAAAGAGGACTCGCGCTTTCCGGCGCACAATGTGGACCGCACACGATGCTACAGAAAAGCGCTTTGAGGGCGCGCGCTCTCTCCGCGCCCGACCACGTGTTATGTTCCCCATGCTACTCCATGCCAGATTGGTTCCGCTGGCTCGTGTCATTTGCTACGGTACATCTCAACGGCGTAGAGGAGCAGGCGCATATTTGCGCATGTTCGGCTTTGCAGCAAGGGGCCCGTGTTTCGATGTACGTTGGTAGTTTTTCTGCCGTGATGCCGTGCATTGTGAGCTCGCGCGCATTCGCTCGGGACGAATTATCCGATGCAGAGCCTTCCCGAGTTCGAACTATCCAACTTTTCCTCCCATAAAAATGTATGGGCGCTCGCCGGGACTTTTGAACATGATCGAATTAAACGAAAGGTCGAATTAACCGAGGTCAAACTAATGAACGTTTACTGTATTTACTCTTGCATGCAGGTACACAGCCCAAAATAGTTAAGGCCAATTTACACTTTACGACTACATTTTCTTACTTTACAACGTCGCAATAAAACTGTGAGTCATCATGCTTCTTCTGCTGTTGTCTGTTGCCTGCAGAGCTACTCCTTGAATTTGTTGTCATACTTCCCGCGAAGTATGGATGCCCCGGTAACTCATGGTTACAACCTGGCGTAAGCCCTCGTGACATAGTCAAACGTCATTGCGTAAGTTGTAATTTGTCTTTGCTCGGGGTGAAGATGAAGACTCCGTGCTGGATCTTGCGTGGAAGATCGAATGAATCAGATAGCAAAACGAAAGGCACAGCCGTGCGTGAAAAACTTAAATACACTTTTGCCTATAAAAAAACTTAATAAAGTCACTGTTTTGTGTGGATTCAATGTACACCAGACTTCCTCTTGACATCATCTCCTCGCAAGGTTTTTGCTACACTACGCGCAAACCGAAGTAACTAAGTGTTATAAACATCCAAGCTGATTAATAGTGACAACAATATTTAGCCCAAACAAGAATCCGCCAACTAAGATGCATTGAATCATGCCATAAGGACGATTATCTAGAAAAAATCTTACTTAAAGACCGACGACCAGTTCGTGCTTTTCACTTTTCCCCCGCTTCCTCCTCACCCTTCTTCTACCCTGTCCACTATAGCCAGTTTCCTCCTCCCCCATGGTGAGAAGAATATTCTGCCTTGCAGAATCTCTGGTCTGGTCGTCGGCCTTTAAGCTGTGGAGTCGTGAGACGTCATGTTTGAAACAGACGCTTTATAACATCCGTAGGATTAGAATGGCTCGAGGCATGGGAGCACAACATGCGCACCCGATTGCGGGCGTGAGTAGTCCTCTTCTTCTTCACTCTAGCGGGCCGCTACAAAGCAAATTAAATTCTTTAAAGTCGTCCAGGCAGATCCAGCAAACACTGGGCTTTCTCAAGCATGCACCTGCACTCTTCAACTCGTTAAAAAATAACTGCCTCATATTTCTGGTTAGGCAAAACCTTCAGCCTTTCCACTCTGGTGAAGAAGGAAGACCAGTGAAGCTGTGCTATGGTGGGACGACCTCAAGGACGACGCCTAGAGGACGACATCTAGGACGACTTCTAGGACCACCTTGAGGACGACACCTAGAGGACGACGCCTGGGACGATGCCTAGGACGACCGACCTCAAGAACGACGCTTAGGACGACCTGAGGGACGACGTTTAGGATGACCTCAAAGACAACGTTTAGGATGACCTCAAGGACGACTTCCAGGATGACCTCGAGGACAACGTCTAGGACGACCTCAAGGACGACTTCCAGGACAACGTCTAGGACAACCTCAAGGATGACTTCTAGGACGATTTCAAGGACAACCTCTCGGGACAACCTCAAGGATGACTTCTGTGACAACCTCGAGGGCGATGCCTAAAGGACGTTGTCCTCGAGAATGACTTCTAGGACGACGCCTAGAGAAATTCAGCCTTTCCACTCCTGTAAAAGAAACCAGAGTGGAAAGGCTGGAGAGGTTGCCGCCATCTATAAGCAACGTCGGCAACCAGACAACCGGCAAGCCAGTTGTTGCCGTCACTTATAGATGGTGGTAGCTGTCTAGAGTTTTGTGTCACGTTCAGGAATGTTCTGAAAAAGAACACTCGATGAAAGTAAAAAAATGGGCTCGAATCTATTAGAAGAATACAGAATTAAATAAAAATTCTGCAGATGCCTACGTGTAGGAAGGCAAAAGCATTCCTACTAGCAGTGCATTCCTACAAGCAGCACGCCATGTCTTTCTTTTTCACACGGCGCTCTGGCGGTGACATCACGCTCTCCCACTGCGCAGGCGCAACGAACGCCACCGGCTCCACGGCTTTCGTGACGATGCATCAGTGTTACTCTGCTTTTCTTTGTGTTATTTCTGAGGCACATCCACTTTGACCTTGTGCGCACCGCCGGCTTCCGTGACGAAGCATCTAAGTTGCTGTGCTTTTGGCCAGTGGGAATTTAACTGTCGTTTCACTGCTACAGACGGTTAAAGACAACGCCAGCTTCGCTCCATGGGACAGTTGATGCTTTCACATTAAAAAAGTCGAGCTTCCCAAGCTCTCCGGTGGGTTAATCCCCGACTGAGCAGGCGCAGTCCCCAGCAGCGAGAAGAGCTCCTCGCAATGACCGCAGGGGTTCGACTATTGCCCCAGGAAAGAGCTATCAAGTCCACTGATTTGATATAGAGTCCCAGCTTTCTACTAGTTGCGAGTTATAGAATAATGAAAACTTCTTGGCCCGTTTGCGAGCTTACGAGTGAGCAGTATCTTGTTTTGGTGAGAACGTCACACCGGTACATAATGACAAGAGAGGTCTCGTGGCCACTGATGTACTTGTCGCGAGCACTCCTGCATTCACCGATCAATATTGACCCACGTATAAAAACAGACTCTAGATTTCCAAAGAAATCACGGGTTGTGAATCGCTTCCGAGGTAAAAGAGCAAACTATCGCAATTTCCGCGGCACTCAGCTCGTTGCAAACTTCCAACTTTTTCACCGTCCATTAGCAGAAGACGTACGGTGGTTTTGGGCTTTGTAGCAGACAAACCTCGTTGTTCGCTCGTGTCAGCAAATAAACCGTCTGCAAACGATATGTTGGCTTGCCCGGCAAGAGCCAAATCAGATCTCACTCTTGCTGAGACAAAAATCGTACCCCAGGGGAGCTGCCTTTGCCCCCGACCAAGCATAAGACCCACCTCGATGGGGACCTCCGGCGGGGGAGGCTGTTGTGGAGGAGGTTCCGGCTCCTGAGGTCCCTTGATTAGTACAGGCTCTTCGCCCGGCTCGGCCTCCTCGCTGGGCCAGCCTGTACGACACGTTGGACGCTGTCGGATGCACACTCCCAAGACTGGCGCACCAGGGGGGGGTGAAAACTCAGGGTGACGCATCTTAAAGGGGTGGTGCGACAATTTTTGGAGTTGGGCCAATTAATTGCGGGATTCTACCTATGTCACCTATACAGGGTGCATGTGCCACTTCCGGCCACCATGACAGGGTGAAAGAGACACTTCCGGTTGTCCTACGCTTACCCCTTGTTTGGGTGGGTGCGCAACGACTCTTGGTTCACTAGTGGGCAATTGCGCGAGAGCTATGCTCTGGAAATGCCCCAGTCTCGTGCTTTTAAGTTACCGATGAGCACCGGCACAAACAAAATGCCACAAGCGAAGTTCTTTTGATTATCTCGAAATGAGGCTCTGGTCAGAGTAGGTTCCATTCACAATGGGTATTACAAGAATGATTAACCCTAAGGTAATGAATGCATAGCATATAGCACTCCTCGTCGCCAAATTGTGTACTCACAAAATATTCCCGAAACTACCTCTCAGCTAAATTAGCGAAATATTGAGCTCACAAAAATAGGTCTAGTAAAGTGCGTTGCTCGGCTAGTTGGTGCATCTCAATAGAAATGAAAAAGCACAAATAGGACAAGCAAGAAAGAGAAAACAAGCACTGTTCTATTTGCATTAAAAATGAAGTTCTTTAAATACCCTAGTGCCCGTCCTGTCATTAAAAATAAAGTTGTTTACAGTAAACTAACTCCCATCCCCCTTTCCCAAGAAAAGATTTCTAGAGCAATATTTACATCATGGTTCCTCTTTGTTACACAACACATTGCTTGGATCGTGCTCCCTGTTCCTTCGAGAATTAATTTTTAGGTTAGGGTCAGTCTCGAACGATTCTCTGTCTCCCCCCTCACATTTCACACTCGAACCCGCGACACTTAGGAAACCTCGCAATGCAGCCAAAGTGGGGATCGAGTCGGTATACAACAGTACAAAAGGAAAGGCCCCGAGAGCACTCGCATTTTGCCGCCTGGTCCCTGGCGTCGTAAGCCATGCCGCGCAGCACGCCATCCAGCGAGAAGCTGTCGTGGGGTCGGTAGTCTGCCGTGGGATCGAGTGGAAGGGGACCGCCGTTCACCACCTGCAAGGGGAAACGGATGAAGCTGCCACCGTCAAGCCACCTCGGCTTATTAATGGGGCGGTGCAACGATTGTCGGACCTTGACCAATAACTGCAGGAATTGATCCACGTCACCTATTGAACAAAGGACAAAAGAATTTTTTCCGCACGTGCCGTTTTAATTTTAAAAAATTCAAAAATTTGGAGGTCGAAGTACTCCTCAACTCTCGTGTCGTCTTTCGGGCGACGTCACTGGGCATATTGTCCGGTTTCCCGTCGGGTTCTGTTTCCAGTGCCCCCAGCTGTTCTTTCCGCGACCGTCTTTTGAAGGATGACCATTGCCAAAGGTCGCTGCGAGCGACCGAGAAAAAAAACGGTTTGCTACGATGCTGATGGCAAGCGTGGCAGCGAAGGAGGCTTGGTTTTGTTGACTTCCGTGTACTCCCAATGATGGAACGCCGTAGTTCCCGTAACTGCCACGTGCGGCTGCAGGTCGGCCAATAATGCACTTTTTTCTTCACGATCGTATGGCAAAACTGCGGTGTTTCGGGGGAAGGTGGCCCATTTTCTGTCAATTGTGCCTAGACAGAAAATATAAAAAATACAAGCTGCAAACTCTTTTCAACGTTAAAATCGTTGAACTTAAGGATTGGATTCTTACTGAGGCTAACTCTGATTTGGCCTTGAAAAAAGGGAGTGAAGCCTGGCCAGTGGCCAAACGGCCCTAAGCTTTGCTGGCCATACATTGCAATCGCGAAACAAAAAAAGAAAGAAGAAAACAGAACAAGAGAAGCAGAAGAGGGAACTCTGAAACGCTTCAAAAAGGCTTTGCCAGCTGTAGAAACTTCAAAAACAATGGCAAGAAAAAATTTAAATCTCTTTCCAACGGGATAGTGCACTCTTCTTTTGCACTATACCTTTGAAAAAAAATAATCACCGCTGGGGCGCACGTTCTAAAGGAAAAAAAGAAATGACTGCAAAAAAGCTGACACTTTCCCGCCTCCCAAGTACGCACCTCTCCCACGGAGCAAGTGCGCTTCGCGTCAACGAGGCGCCTGGAGCGCCCCGCGGGAGGTCCGCCAGATTCCGTCTGGATCTGGGAGGAGCGGTCCAGCAGCAGGGCGTCCTCGCTGCAGCCCAGGCCGAGGGCTCGGGCGTAGGCCCGCACCTCCGACGGGGAGTCGAAGCCCAGCTGACGCCCCAGAGACTCCAGCGAGAACTGCTCCCCAGGAAGGACACGGTGTCATGGTCCAGACGACTCCCGCACAGAACACTCAGAAACACCCCAAACTGGGTGAAATATTAAGGCGTAGCTCTCTTCCTATAAAAGGTGAGGCCAGCACACTTCCCAGGGTTAATGGCGAATGTGTTTGCCGATGACAGAGTTAGCGATGGTCGTAACTTGTGGCGCCATCTGCAGGCACGAGCAGCGAGCAGACGACGAAATTCACCGTATGGTCGCTGCGCCTATCAGGATATGGCACCACACGTTACATCCATCGCTAACTCGGTCGTCTGGGAACACGCCCGCCGTTGAACCTGGCAAATTTGTTGGTCTCATTCTTTGCAGAAAGAAAGCTATGCCTTAAAATTTCCCCGAGGTGACATCCACCACCTAAATGCGCATTCGGTGAGTTTAAGCTATCTTTATGCAAGCGCCAATCTTCCCGGCTCGTTTTACATCACTAGGATCCATTCTGGACACTCTATATATAAACATAACATGCATATAAATATAAGACCCCTGCTAACTGTATTTCCGATTCAGAAGCTAATCTATTATATCACATTCGTTGGGTACATTACTGACCTAAGCATATGAAAGATGTGTGTACCTGCTTCCTTGGTTACAAAGCGAGCCATGGACAGAAAACTGTGTAGGGTTTCCTCATAAATGGTACTGCACGTAAAAAAGCTTTTTGAGAGTTTACTGTTCCCTTAACTTCTTGACGGTCATCGCCGTGCATGTACGGCGGCGATTACACATCTGAAAGTGCCTGCCTAAATGTGAAACTGCACGCAGAGTGGGAGGTGTTGCTATTTTAAATGCCTTTGGCAAGCTATAATTGCTATATTAGCACAGTGTTTCACTTTTCCAGGTTATTTACAGCTTTTAAATTAGACGCTCCATACAAGTGATGCTAACTAGGTATACCGACCCCTCTGCCGGTAGTGAGAATGGGAGCACATGCTCTTCCAATTCAGACTTCTGACGCTTTTCGGAATTAAATTTAGAGGATGAGCTCATCATCCGACAGAAAAGCTCTGTGAAATACCTCCAGTTAGGAATCTGAAGCCGTTAGAATGTCCCAAAAGTAGATGCGCCAAAATGAAACCGAATGGGAGGTGCCACCTTTTCGCTTTTATCTTCGTTCATGCTTCTAAGTCTAACTTGCAAGCACTGTACATGCTCCCGCTAGATAATTAAACAAATAACCTGTGCATTGACCCTTTCTTTTATTCCTTTGGAAACAAAATGCAATCACCAGGAAACATTTTTTAGAGAAAAAAAACTGCACCATTAAAGGGTTAACAGTACAAGACACACCGTGCACATTTGCAAGTATATGACCACCGGACACTGTTGTCTTACCGCCGGTGCGCACGGGTCGTTGGATGGCCCAGCCTTAAAGGGCATGCACGCGGTTGCCAGACCGGTGCCCTGACAAAATGCTTTCCACTGGCAGTGTCCAGACTAACTTTTGAAGCGCAACTGCTCGCTTCAGAAGTTAATCTGGGAGGGCAACATTTTCCTGTCACGTCCATGCTTAGTTCGTCGAGTTATTTTTCTAGGTTGCAAAGGCTTTGGACGGTGAAAAGTTGAGCTAGTTGGCGATACATATTTGGGTGAAATCTGCTGAACATGCAAATTTCAACCATCCTATCAAATGAGAGGGGAAAATAAAATGCACATTCATTCACTGGACCACCAACTGTTTAATGAGACTTTTCTTCCTCTTTGACTAGCTTTGTTGCTAGTTAAAGAGCATGCGCGACAATTTGCGACTAGGTTCCTTTGCGGCGCTGAATAAAGCCTATTTGATGTGCCACAAAGTGAACCAGGTGCAAGTCAACAGAAGAAATGTATTCGGCACCCATCACAAGAACAAATACAGCCCATGTAAAAAGGAAGTAATTTACAACATTCTTTGACATGAAGGCGGTGGTACATCGGACAAACGGGGCGCTGCATTAACAAGAGAACACAGGAACATGCGAGCAATCTGAAAAAACTTGACAGCAGGGAACCTAGCCGCACATTGTTGTGCATGCTCGTGCAAGGCCAACCTCAATCATGTCACCATCTTGGGGCACCACAGAAATCAGTTTACCCGCGAGGTGTTGGAGGCCTTGGCCACAGAAGAGAAAGAAGACGAGTGCGTCAGTTCACTATCAGTCTCCCTATCCAAAAGAGAAAAAACGTTTGTGCAAGGCGACAGTACTTCTAACAATTAGAGAATCGAGGAGGAAGCATAAGCTAGTCGGAGAAGAAGAGGACTATCATGAAATGCAGAAACAAATGAAAAAGAAAAATAGAACAAACAAAGCTAGTCAAAGAGGAAGAAAAGTCTCATTAAACAGTTGGTAGTCCAGCGGTTGAATGCGCATTTTATTTTCTCTTCTCATTTGTATGGATGGTTGATATTTGTATATTCAGCTGGTTTCACCCGAAAAAGCTTCAGGTTTACGAAGGTTTATCGTGCCTTGGCATATGCGATACATGCCTTGCACAGATGAGGCACAACAGATCTTTTTTGACAGCAGGTGCCCTACCGTAGCCGCCAGGTCGATTATCCGAGGCTGCCATATTTTCGACGCGCACTTTGAGCTTTCATTAGACCCAAGTGCCGTGCCAGCATTCGGCGCATACTCAAGTCCAAATGTATTCGACACGAGCACTACATCTTCGCTCGCCGTGAACTCCGATGCAATGGCACGCTTGGCAGAGGAAACTATGCCCAAAATACGGCGGCCACTGGTGTCACTCAACGGTGATAAGGGTCCATCATTTCGTTTTATCCAGATGCAACTTCTCGCAAAAGTTCCTTTCATTTGACGGCCTCGAGGAAATGGCAACGTGCGAAACGCCGGCAAGCGCTCGACCGTGCCGTGCCGCAAAGGCGACCGGCGAGTGGCGGCAGTCGGGCGTGGCTCACCTCCTCCCTGTGGCTGGTCTGGCAGAAGGCCCTGAGCAGGGTGTGGAATGCCTGCAGGCGCACCCGGCCGAAGTAGCGGTGCAGCAGGCAGGCGCTCAGGTACGGGGCCACCCCCACCAGGCGGAAGAAGCGCACCCAGTTGCCGCTGC
Organism: Ixodes scapularis; assembly: GCF_016920785.2. NCBI lineage: Eukaryota > Metazoa > Arthropoda > Arachnida > Ixodida > Ixodidae > Ixodes > Ixodes scapularis. Next base: position 160,269,048 of record NW_024609857.1, read on the forward strand.
TCAGAGCCCCCAGGGCGGATACGGCCAGGCACACCGGGGCAGAACGCCGCACCCAGGCATCCAGTGCCTGCACCTGCCTGCAGGGGGACCAAAGTCAGACTCGGGAATTTGATGTGCCAAACCGGCAAAGGGTATCTAGCATTCCCCAGCTGCGGACTAAGGATTAACCTCGACCATATGAGAATCTTTTGACGTGCTTAAGAAATCTCGGTTGTGCGGCACCTTCTCCACCCGCCCGAGGGGAGGCACAGCTTGGCGATCCCGCAGGGCGATCCCTCGTGACGAGAGAACAAACTTGTAAGCTGGTGCCACCCACAAGGAGGCCCAAGAACTGCATTTCACTAGAGTGTAGGCTTCACAGTTATGGTTTATAGCACTGTTAACTTAAATGGCTTCTTTGTAGCACATTAACGCTTCAGAACCACGTGATCACGTTCGACGAATAGAGGCGTAAGCGGCATGAGGAAATCAAACAGGCAACTCCAGTCCTGTAGGCACCACATGAAGCGGCAGTTCTCAAACCATTTGATTTCGAGGAACCTCTATCTGCCTCGAACCTCTTCCCATTCGCCTGGTAACGCTGCGGTCTAGAACAAAGGAGTCGCCGCGGGGAGGGGGCCCCTACCTGACGGTGTCGGCCTGGTCGAGGTGCAGCAGCACGTCATAGGCCCTGAACTCGGGCTCGTTGGGGCAACGCAGGCCCCTGAGCCCCAGGTCGTAGTAGAGGTGCTTGAGGGTCTGCAGGCACTTGGCCAGGTTCTCCCCGTTGATGCGGGGGTCGAACACCGACACGTCCTCCTCGCACAAGGCCGAGGCGCAGTGGATGTGGAAGCGGGCACACTGCTCCACCAGGGACACGCACGAGGGCTCACACAGGTGTTGCTGCGTCAGGTCCTGCCAGAAAGGTCCCCCAAGCTAAGTCCAACGAGCTCACATACCCCTCCCCCCAGAATATCCTATGGAAAGTACCATATTTTCCAGTCTAACTTGGATATATTGAATTCAAAGTGGATCGTAAAATAGTTTGATATATTGATAATTTTATATACAAAAATATGTTAACTTAAGCTCCAGATGAAAATTCTATGTGTCTCTGCTAATACCGAAGGCCGCGACAAACGGGACCTTACCAAGTAGAGCCACTAAGAGCCGCTAAATACAGTAAAGCTTAGTTGGTGAAGATCGCAAACACTGCTCCCGTTTACACGACCATATTTGCAAGGTGTTTGCGATCGTTTACGCGCGTGCGACCTCCGCACAGCATTGGCGGCGACAAAACACAAATTTAAAAAAAGAAAAGGAAAGAAGGGAAAAAGCGAGCCGCATAAAAAAAAACCAGAAACGCTCAATCTATAGAATAAAGTTAAGCAAGCAACAAAAAAGAAACCTCATTAAATTCAAACAACAAAAAAGAAAGGAAAAAAAGTGCAAAGCAAAAACAGCGAAAGAAAAAGGTAAACAAAGATAAGGCGTTCAAAGTGCGATTGCTGCTCAATCGTTGTTGTCGACACACTCAACTTAACGAAGACTTTTTTTTTTTGCTTATTTTATTTTGGGGCTAAAGAGCACTCCCTGCACTCCGTAGGCGCGCGCATGCCCTTCCCTTTGCTTTTGCCATCCTCCACTTTTTTTTTACGATTGCTCTTTTTATTTTTTTTACAATTGCTTTTTTTTTTAGTATCCCCATTGCGCGTATGCTGGCTTGGCGGTCTGCCAGCCCAGTAACGCGAGCTATGTGCTCCGCGGGCGCGATCTGACCGCAGGAGAAGCGAAGGGCCGCCATGCTTCGTTGGCTATATCGAGTGTTCCCGCCATGGGAGTCCATGGGAGTTCGATACAAGACAACTCTCCTATACTATTACATGTGATTTTCAAGGGAATGTTTGGACTGTTCGATATAAGCAATAATTCGAAATACCCGGGTGAGATATAAAGGACCGTTCACACTCTTGCGACTGACTTCGACCGAGAGAGACCAGACCGGTTTTTAAGCCTTTTGCGACTTCTTAGGACCGGATTCGATGCAGCGGAGCTGGTCCTAAGAAGTCATAAGAGGCTTAAAAACCGGTCTGGTCTCTCTCGGTCTAACTCGGTCGCAAGATTGTGAACGGGCCTTAACCGGGCTCGACTGAAATGTGAACGCCGTTTTCCGCTACTGTGTGCCCGCTTGAGCCCCGTTGAGTGCACTTCTTTCCGAGCACCGGTGCACTGCGGACAAGCTACACTCACAAAAGCAAGCTCCGCGGGTATTGCTTCCCTGCGGTGCACTGGTGCTCAGAAAAAAGCGCACTCAACAGGGCCGCAAAAAAAAAAAAAAAAAAAGTATGAATTAAGCCAAAAGACAGTTTGAATTAAGCGACTTATAAATACATTAAAAACATAGCGGGACAACCAAAATTTTCAAATCTGTATGAATTAACCGGAAGTATGAAATATCCGAGTTTGAATTATCGCGAGCCTACTGTACATTCAATTATTTGTCTTCAGTGGTCATGTTTTGCTTACACCTTTTTATACAAGTAGATTTTGTTGGGGACAACTGATTTTTTATCACTATTTCGATTACTTGGGAGTAACTATTCCCACAATTAACAAGGCTTAATTGATATGCTGATTACTCTTTTTGTAACCTCGAGTAACTGGGGTGCACTCGACTTTATTTTAGCTAAATGGATGTTTTGTAAACTCTTTCTTTTTACTCGACTTATCATTGATACAACTCAGATGAAATAAGTACAATTGCAATTTCTAATTACTCTTTTGATTACTTTGCACTAATGTTGGCACACTGACATTATTTAAAGTTGAGTTGGTGTATGGCTCTCACTTCTAATTATTTCGACCTATTAGTAACAGAATTTACACGATGAAAGTTCAACAAGCATTTTTTATTACTCTCTCGATTACTTTGAGGAATTATGGACAAAAAGAAAACTTTGTAGAAGCTCATTTGACATTCTGATTACATAGATATATTGACGTGAATAGCTTATTTTCATTACTCAGTCGATTACTTTGAATTATTATTGACAAATGTGACATCATATAAGTTCAGCTAAGATTTTGATTACTCCTTTGATTACTTTGTGTTATTAATCACCAAATTGACATTAAATTAACTCAATCAACTTAGTGGTTAATTTTTATCTTGACCCAACATATTACTCACAAAATTGAATTTTGATCAGTATTATTGATATCTTGATTACTTTTGAGTTACTAGTGACACGTTTGAATTCAAATTGGTCTAATTAACATATTCCTCACTCTTTTATTACTTTGAGTTTTTTATCGAACCAAGCGATTCATTCTCAGCGCAGACAACATCATGATCACTCTTTTGATTACTTCAACTTACTATTCATCAAATTAACTTTAATTCGGCATAAAAGGTTAAAAGCGCTCCTGCCGTCCGTGTTTCTTCTTTGTCCCCATTTGTTCCCACTTTTAACCTTTTATTCAGTAATGGACCAACTAGCCCAAACCCAAGTTTTAATTTAATTTGGCCCAAGTGAAATCTTGATGACCTTTGAATATTTTTAGCTAATCAACCAAGTGATTTGTTATGAGCTCAATTGATGTTATCATTACCATTTTGAATACTTCGAGTTACTGTTGACTCAATAGACTTTATGTCGACTTAATTGACATATTGCAGATTCTCTTGATTTTTTTTTTTTGTTATTTTATTACTAATTGATCTATTATGAGCTCAATTCACATTATTAGTTGAACGAGTGTCAATTGTAAGGGATCTTGGTGTGTTAATTGACTGCGGATTAACTTTTAAAAATCATGTCTCTTTTGTTGTCAGCTCTGCAATGAAAGTTCTAGGAGTTATATCGCGTTTGACCAAGCATTTTAGAAAGCCCCATTGTTCAATACATCTTTTTCAATCCTTAGTGGTTTCAAGGCTTGAGTTTGCTTCTGTGATTTGGAATTCAATTTCTGTAACACAGGCTTTGATCATAGAACGTGTGCAAAAAAGATTTGTTCGAATTGTTTATGATAGATGGATTGGACGACGTGTGTATTATGACTATGAATGCTTACTGAATAGATTTTCGCTGAAGCTTTTATCACACAGAAGAACAGTCCTTGACTTGGTATTCCTGCATAAGATCATTAATGGTGCCATTGATTCTTCATGGCTTGTTAGTAAAATCCATTTCCATGTTCCTTTCCGTGCGACGAGACAGCTCACCTGTTTTGATATTTGCTCACCATGCCGTGTGTCACCTCTTTCTCGTTTACAGACATTGTATAACAGCATTGTGCCACCCCAAGTTGACATCACCACACCCCTGCCTACATTTCGCTGTCAGTTGGACGAACTTTTCGTCACTTCATAGCGCGTCAGTGTATATGCATATCTATTTCTTTTTAATGAGTAGGATTTTTGTTTGAGTTTTATTGTACGAGTTGGTGTACCTAAGAGAAGGCCGCTCGGCCGTTTTAGGGCACCCGAAAAATAAAGATTATTATTATTATTATTATTATTATTATTATTACTCTTTTGACTTTACTTTCATTTACTTTTAACAAGTGAACTTTAACTCAACCTAAGTGACGTTTTGATTACTCTTCATTACTTTGAGTTCATATTCAAGCAATTGATTAATTATGAGCTTAATCGGCATCATGATTACTCTTTTAATTACTTTGAGTTACTATTGACACAATGGACTTTAATTCAGCCTAACTGACATTTTGGTGACCTTTTTTATTACTTCGAGTTATTATACCACCAATTGATCTATTATGAGCTAAATTAACATTCATATTACTCTTCTGATTACTTCAAGCTACTATTATACCCAATGTACTTTAATTCGGTTTAAAGGGCCACTCCAGCCGGCGCGATTAGACTGCCGACCCAGGGTCGTTAACGTACCCGACGCGACGGCTCTCACGTGAATGCGCACCTGTCTAAAACACAAACTTCCGCCGCACATGCGAGCCGGGTGGGTTGCCGAACATGTGTCGGCAGCACGTTCGGCAACCCACCTCGACGAAGGCGGCGCTCCCTCAATTCGACCACGGTGCCTGAAACGTGTTTCTGACTCGTGTGCTTAGTGTCCCGCCCCACCCAGACATCAAAAGTGGTGTCGAAAGGGCAACGAACAATGTCAAAGAAGCCGGCGTGTCGCGCTGCCAAACGTTGCAACACTGGCGGTTGGAGCTAGAAGTCCCAGCAGAAAATACGAGCGAATGCGAGCGTCACTGTCGTCGCGGCGTCCCAACCCCCGGCTGCCAAAGCTTCCGTCAACCTCCAAGCCAGAGAGCGACCCACGGCAGATAGGGCGTCTGCCACATTCACCATTGCCGCCGCAAGACTGCGGCCGACGACGATGTGACGCTTCGACCACGTCGTCGGGCGGACGTCGAAAGACCATTTTCGAGGATGCGGCAAATGCACTGGCCAAAGACGCGCTCGTCGCCTTCCCCAATCCAAGTCGCGTCTTCTGACTTTTGGAGATACGAATCCGCCCCAATGACCCCGCGAGACTCGACCGCGACAGCGGCGGGCAGGTCCAAGCCCGGAACCCACCTTGCGGATGGAGCGCGTGCGGTTCCAGATGAAGTCGTACCACTCCCCGACGGGCGGGGGGTGCGGGGGGTCCATGACGTGCACCAGCAGGTAGTCCATGGTGAGGCGCAGCACGTGCGGGGGCCGCAGCTCGTGCGGCAGGGGCTCCTCCTGGTCCGCGGACGACCGGCTGTACTCCTTCACCATCCGGGATGGGTCCATCACTCCGTCGCTGCCCGGCTGCGGAGCGACGCGTGCGTTGCTACGAGGCTCCCACCGTTCGAGCGAAAGTGCCGGAGGGCCCCTCCGAAAGGGGTAGAGCACTCCCCCGCCGACGGACATCCGTCATGAGAGCGGTACCTCCATCAAGCACGGTTAATGAGAGATGCATCCAGTCCAGAAACTCCGCATGGCAGATGCCACAGGCACGGACAGCCACTTTTCCTCGGCGCCCTCGGCCGAAACTGGCAGCTCCCAGGCCGAGCTTTGTGATTAAGTCTGAGGCTAGCCTCAGACTTACCTTGCAAAAACTCGCCGCCCCCCCGCCGAAAAAAAAAAAAAAAAAAGAATTCGGCGCAACATTTACGTTGCAACACAAGTTTGACTCGGGAGTGAATCCAAAAGGTGCTTCTCTTTTGAGATGTCTGCCCCGAAGCAGAAGCATGTTTGGGCTTTGCTCAAATGGATCATGCAACATAAATATTGTAGTCAAATTGTTTTTTTGGAGAAAATTTCATCTAGTGATGTACAAGCACTATCCGGACACCCGAAAAAAAAAAAAAGTTCCTAGGAAGTTTGGCGTTGCTTCGAGCAATCGTGCACCCTCTTCCCGTGAAGTGGTGCAAGTCGGCCGTCAACGCGCCCCGTCCTGCCTCACCAGGACTTCGAAGCTGGACAGGAGCTTGCGGTGGGTGCGGGAGTAGCGCTCCTTCTCGGGGCACATGTCTGGGCAGCTTCCCCTCGTGGCTCGGGCCGTGGCCAGGTCGCTCTGCCGCTGGGACCCTGCACGAGAGCCAGAACTTCGGTCGGAGTGGCTCTCAGCCACTTCACCTCCGGTGGAGGGAGGCAAGGGAGCGGCTTTTTGGGACGAACTGCCGCCAAAGGGGTCGGAGCCGAGAAAGGCAGCAACCCAAGAACACGAATCTACTAAACCAGCAGCCAACACAAGCGTCTTGAGTTTCCAGCCTCGGGCCGTCGCCGAGCCGACGAACTCGAGTTCTCGCGCTTCCTCGAAGAAGGAAGAATGAGAACTTGGCCGACTGACTTGTTCGCCCGAGTTCCCGCGCTTCATTTTCGAGGAAGCCACCCCAAGTGCCACGAGTGCACCAGTTTTGACCCAGAATTTGAGGATAATTCGAGGTTTTAGAGCTTCCAGGACCCCCTTCTGGGTGAAAGAAAGGGACGGCCGCCGGGGGGAGGGGTGCAGTATTGAACAACTGCATTCACCCCCAAAAGGGTAAATGAAGAAAGCTAAATGCATGCAAACCAACTTTGCAGCCTTGAAATACAGAATATTCAATCCTCCTTTGTCCTTGGACATCGTTTCGTCTATTAGGTTTATGGGGCAGCCAGCATCAATAAAAAAAAAAAAGGTTCAGTGCTCGGCTCGACTGATGGTCTAAAGCAGGGGTTGGCAACCAGCGGCCCACGGGTCGCATGTGGCTTGCGAGACAGTTTCCTTCAGCCCCTGACATGGCACCACAAAAGCACCACCCCCTTATACAGACTAAAGGTCCACACTGCAGTTCTGACATCAAATGGGATTAGACAGAAACAAGGAGCACTTCCAAATGACATTGTCTGCTCCCAAGCAGAGAACATCTTTCCCCCCCTTTTTGCCTTTCCTTCATCTTCCCCCCCCCCCCCCCCCTTTTTCCAATTGCCATTTCGTTCCCTCAGTATCGGCTTCACAACAGCTCGGCCCGCTGCTGTAAAAGGTTGCCAACCCCTGCTCTAAGCCTCCAGGGATTCCAAGGCCTTCAGGAACCCGAAAGGGTCCGCGGACCCCCATTTGAAAACCAGTTTTAAAAAGAACTGTCGAGCCAAACTGAAGAGCTCTCCATGATTCTTGTTCTCGGGCGTGGTTGGCATAAATGGTGCGCTGTTCATGGCTCTCATATTTATTGTGCAGAAGCAGCCCCAGTCTCCCCCCCTTGGACAACTGAGAACCACCTGCCCCCCCCCCCCCCCCCCCCCCCCCCCGGCCCCTCCACCTCCCAAAGGCAGTGTTTCCTCGAGATATATTTTTCGTGTTCCCTTTTTCTACTTGTTCAACTCGATGGAACCTCTTGGGTCTTACTCTAACATCCATTCCTTAGTGCATTGAGCAACTAAAGTGTGCAGTGTGCACAAAGGAAATATGCAACCCTGCAAGGTGTAATAAATTTTCGCAGTAAAAAGAAACTGATATCACATAAATCGTTGTTCTCAAGTGACACACGGGGCGAGGTGCGCAAAGTAAGTAAGTGTGGCGGTGGCTGCTACCATTGCCGAAGCTTGCCACCCTCTAATCTTTCAACGAAGCAGCTTTTACGACGATAGGTTCCGGCGACTCCGAGGAATTCGTTATAAAGACCCCTGACTGTATGTTCAAACTGCCGAACTGTAGGAGGGGCACATGCTTGTCAAGCATGTTGCCTTTGTCTCTGCTGCCCGACAAGAGGAATCTATGAGAAAAAAAAAGGAAGAAAGGAAAAAAATGCTCCTGGACTGTGCAAACGTGTGAATTTTCTATGGGCGAAAATACCACGTTCGTAATCAAAGCGAGAACGCATTTACAATCATTTTAAAAAATTTACCGAGCCACGGATACACCAAATTAAAGTTGCAAAAATGGTTCCAACCTTCTAATGCCAATTTTCTAGTTGTAAGGAAACCGAGATAAACTTTTAGACGAAACAAGGAACTTGCCACAATTGCACCCGGGCAAAGAAGCGGATTCTTAGTGTGCAGAGAATCCCATGCATCCAGCGGACCCTCCCCGCAGAAAGCCAGCCCAACAGAGCAGGTGTACTCACGCAGGCGTATGATCTTGTCCCGAGCGTCCAGCACCCTGTAGCGTTCTCCCACGCTGTGGGCCGCCTGCGTCAAGAGTCCTGCCAGGGACTCCTCTGGAGGACAAAGGGGCAGTAGAATGGAAGCGTGGGCTGGTTGGTATACACTGCATTAAGCATAAAAGTGCCAAAGAGCGGAACAAGAAAGGAGACAAAGCGCTTCTATCGCATTAACTTTGATGCGAAAAAAGACAAACATACAAACATTCTAATCAAGACCACAATTCAATGTAATCCAATTCTTTGTTTGATTACTGTAACGACGGTGCACCGATATGTTTTGTTTCGACGGCGTACCTGATGCTAAAAATCTCAAAAGTGTCCTTTTTTTTTGCTTTTTGTTTTCCCAAAATTTCTATCTCCCAGCTCACGCTCGCAGCAATGTTTGTGGCAATCCACCACCGAAAGAACTCACGGTGTCCACTCTACCGAAAGCATCCGTCAGTTCCCCCAATGTAAGCACGGCCACATGTCGAGACTGTTTTAAGCGCTTCGTTTGTCTCCCTCCTTGTCCCGTCCTCCGGCGATTTGAGACAAAAAGGCACGCAGACTGGAGTCACTCCGAGAGCGCCAAGCCACATTGCTCCTGCGCAGTCCCCCAAGAGCCCCCTCGCACCTCTCAAGGATGTCTCCACGGGTCGCGCATCACAGAAATGAAGAAAGAAAAAATGATGAGTCATTCCACTCTGTGATGGTGGATGACCAGCGAAGCTGTTTAGCACACGACACAGACGTGACACAGAATTTTGATAAAGGTACGAACAGATTTACTGTCTTGGTAGGTTGTTATCATGACAAACGGTACGCACAAACATGTCGAGGACTATCGCCACCCTCAGGAGTTGGAGGAAACTAGACACACGTGACGGGGAAATTTCCCTGCTAAATTTAGCGGGGAAATTGATCTCACATGAAACAACCTTTTGATGTCATGTGACGTCACGTGAAACAACCTCGTGATGTCATGTGATGTCACGGTTTCATGATGTCACATGATGTCACGAAGCCGCAACGTCGTTTCTGTTGCTGCACACGAAAAATCCACGAGACCCTAACCATAAACAGCTTCGCTGTAAAAAATGCTCCTGGACCGTGCCAACATGCGTGCCAACATGGAGGCCACTCCGGCTCTAAAAAGGTAAGTGGCAAGAGAGCACGGCACAGTAATCTGCGTCGGATGCTACATGCGACAGTGCCATCCCATGATGGACTTATCTCTCGTTCGTTTGCGGCACGCATACAGGTTGGGGAACTCGTGTACGGCGGCCTGAAACAGACCACTCAAATACCCGTTGCCGGACTGCAGCGAGCAGATATTCTTACCTCAAACATACAACGAAACGAGGGATTTTCATTCGCAATGAAGGGAGGAGATTTATTACTGCGTCCGGGAAATGAGAGATCTACACCAATCCATGCTTTGAAATCTTTAAAGCTGTATTTGCGACCTCATCCACTCGCAACGGAAGTGGGAATTGTGAAATATTGAATGTGACCAACTAGAGTTGGTTGCACGCTGGTGCTGCTATAATTTTTAGGTAATGGTAGCACTCGCACAAGTGGCCTAGCTCCCTGTAAAACACTCGCCACACATAGACACATACTCACACACACGTACAACAGGAATAGCGTTGCATTGTTCGCTGTTTTGTTGCTTACACTGCAGGCTGAGAGACAATCCTCTTTGGAACTTACCTCAATGGTGATGTGTGGCGCTGTCTGCGGTGCGAGCAGAAAACAAACAGTGTAAACATGCCAAAATACTGAAAGAAGCAGCTTCCACTTTTGGCCAAAGTTGGAGATTTTAATCGTCTATCAAGTTATTTTTCTCTCTTTGCCAGTTTTTTATGCCCCTCTTCCAGTACTTGTTCCTTAGTATTTTTTTCAAGTTTGTCTCGTGTTGGTTTTACTTTGGATAATGTTTGCTTAAGCATTTGTGAGACTGACCTCGCACCTGTGAATACTGTCACCATTGAATCGGGGGCCCGATTCGGTTCTTATAAATTTCTAAGACATTATAATCTCAACTCAATGTAAATAATTTACAATGACATGAAACGTTTGTATGTGAATGTGGTCATACTGGCGCGTGTGGATTGTAGTGTTGTATTTACATAATTAAAATATTCGGATATGGCTAATTGTCGCATTTTTTACTTGCCTGGCAAACAGAAGTGTGTCAACCCAATTCTACTTTAAAGATCTGGCATCTTCGAGTAAATGAACGAAATTATTAATATTTATTGAAAATATAAGAATGTAAGACTTTATTATTTCAAACTGTCAAGTTCTATCATTAACTTAACAAAATTCACAAAAGGAAAGTACAATATGTGACATTTATACCACGATGCTTAAACCCCCTCCTCAAACGTTGGGGCAAGGAATGAACAAATGCGTTGCATTCTAAACAACTCATTTAAAGTTATATGGCCCAAGTGGAGTCGCTCTCAGAAATAAGTAATTGTAAAGTAATTGCATTACTTTTCCAAAGTACTTTGGATTGTAATGAATTAATTTTCATATACCGTAAAGTTCCGAGATAACGCCCGCCCCCAAAAGATCGCCCATCCCGTTTTTCTGGCTAAATATCTGCAACATAAAAATTCCGAAACATCGCCCACCCCTCGATTCCCATAGGACGTCACGCGATGTCCTGACGGGAGTCGCACCAACTGCGCAATTCGCTGTACCGGCGCGTATGACAAGCAAGTTTATAGCGGGTTCCCGCGTTTTTGCCCATAATCTGTGCACGCGATATTGGCTCCTGTAACACGCAAGTTGTTCCTACGTGTATGTTGCACTGTGAAATGCAAATCTGCTGCGTTTGCAATCTATGGTATCCGTTCGCATGACATAAGGTTTTTAGCGGATTCCTGCGTTTTTGTGCGCGATCTCGATTCCAAGCGAGCTGGTCCCACATGTATATTGCATCGTAAAATGCAATTCTGCTGCGTTCGCGATCTGCGGTATTTGTTCCCGTAACATACGAGTTTGTAGCGGATTCCTGTTTTTGTCCGCAATCTGCGCGTGCGATATCGGTTCCCATGACAGACAAATTTGTAGCGGGTTCCTGCGTGTTTACTGCACCATAAAACTTGCATCTGCTGCGTCCGTGATTTGCAGTATTCGTTCCCGTGAAATGCGAGTTCTCGGCAGATTTCTGCGGGTTCTTAGCACCGTGAAACGCTAATCTGCTGCGTCCGCAACCTGTGGTATTCTTTCCCGTGACACAGGAGTTCGTAACGAATTCCCGCGTGTTTACCGCATCGTGAAACGCGAATAGGCGGTGTCCGCGACCTGCAGTATCAGTTCCTGCATCACGTGGTTTGTAGTCGGTTTTTGATAAAGTTTTGCTGTGGCATCCCCAAAGATAGCCCACTCCATGTTTTTCATCATTTATCTCTTCATTTTGGATGGGCGTTCTTTCGGAACTTTACAGTAGTAATAATTGTAATTGTACTCAAACTACTTTTGAAGCAAAGTAATTGTAATTAAATTACATTTTGGAAGTAATTTACCAATGTATACCCCTAAGCTCAACGGACTTGGCTTGGTGGCATCGCGCGCCACAAGCTCGCTCGGCTCGCTCTACTTTCTGGCATGCCACCTTGGCAACATTGCGACGGAAGAACAGTCTTCGCGGCCGCCCTGCACCATCCGGGAAAAGCCGGACAGAAATCTTAGCTAACTTCAAAACTTTGCACAATGCCAATTACGAACCCAGAACACGTCGTCTATGTATGTCTACCAGTTCAGATTTGTCTTGCCTGTTTTGCTTTTGGCGTAATCTGATAGAGATACCGACACAAACACACGAAACATTCTGTGTCAATCGGCTTTAAACAAGTCACAAGGCAAGTTAAAATTTTTGTAACCAACCTACGATGAGCCGCCGCACCTGCTCCAAATTGACACTATCCATGTGGCCACGTGGGTGGTGTCACTAAGAGTCTTGCGGTTGGTGCCACTATAGGTCGTGGCGCTGTGTCAGGTGACCGTATGAAATGACAACATGAAACCACATGAAATAACGCCACATGACGTAACTTACAGGGATTACGCGATCATGCGACGCCTCTTGAAATTGGGCCGACAAGTCTTTTGTGGCAACACAAGTATGTAGCAGCTGCAACAATACTCAACCAAGCCACTTCACCGTCACAGGTTGTTTGCACGGCGAAGCGACCACTGTTTCCACTCACCCCCGAGTGCTGTGGTGCCACCGTCACTCTCCCGACCCAGAGCCGCCCTGGCCTTCCTCGGCGCCACCTTGGTCAACCGAGATGCCGCCCTGCGCGCCAGTGTAGATGCCAGAGTGGCAGCTGGAGCGGCAGCCGGAGCGGGTGCCGACGGAGCTGGCGTCTGCGACTCTGCTGCCTGCTCCTCCGAGGTGCGAAGTTCCACAAAGTCGTCCGGCGTCAAGTCACGTGTCTGGGGCCTGGTGGGGGGCGGTGCTCCACCTTCGTTGCGGACACCAGTGCGGGCAGGTCCCGTCCCGGCTGTCCGGAAGATTCTATCAATTTGCGGTGCGAGCAATATTCCAACGGCAACACGAACCGAGTGGTGCCGTTCCCAATTTCTCCCGAGCCAAAGAGTCTGCCGTTGAAACTACAGGTGAAAGCGACGGGCTGCGGCGCCGAATCGCCCCAAGAGTTTGGCATCGAAGCGGCCGCAAACAACGTTCGACGACCCCTTTAAGAACAGTCTGGAAACGATTTGTTGCCGATCGTTTCGTCGCCGATCATCGAAACGACGCCCTGTATTTATTTAGCCGGCCCTCGGCCGTCTCGCCATACGGCTATTGTGAAATTCCGAGCGAATGCCCACGTTTGAAGGATCACCCACCCACTCTTTTTGTTCAACTATCTGCTGGGAACGGTATTTGTTTATTTATTTATTTATTTCATACATGCCCACAAACAGCATGACGCATTCAGCATGGTGCACAAAAGGAAACTAAGCAAAGAAAGTATGTGAAAATAGGTAAAAAAAGCAAAGAGGAAAAAAATAAAAATAAATGAACAAATATTATACATGACTGTATAATACATGACTCTACAACACAAAAAAGTACACTCAGGCTTTGGACAAATTTTTCACAGTTTGAAGAAAAGTATCAAAACAATCAAAGATGCTCAGACCAGGTGCCTCAAGTGAGTTGTACCATTGTGCTCTCTGGACAGGACTTTCGAGATTAACTGCAGGATAAAATAGTGGTGAGGAACGACATAGTGTGGGGACATGAAAACTGATCGAATATAGTAAATCGGCACAGTCAACAACACCATGGACAAGTTTGTGGAGAAAGCACAGATCGAAGGATGTTCTTCCATCACTCAGTTTGCTTAACCCAATGTGGTGAAGTATTCTATCGTACGAGTAATATACTCTTCTGAAAAGGTAACGATCGTAATGGATGCAAACAAATCTCATCGGTACTCGTTCCAAAGAAAGTGACAAATAGTGAGGAACAGAATTCCATACCACTGAGCAGTACTCTAGCCGAGAGCGCACGATAGCCCGCAAGAGTGACAAATAACAGCTAGGATTTGTCAACTCCTTCGAAATGCGTGTTATGAGACCAAGGAACTTCATTGCTTCATTGGCCGCTCTTTCAATGTGGTGTTTAAAACTCAGTGACTGATCAATGTACACCCCCAAGTCTCGGACTGTTGACACCTGAGCAATGGGATCACCGTGCAGCTTGTACAAAAATTTAACTTGCACTTGTCGACGAGAGTGTGAAATCACATTTGTCTTTGCTGGGTGGATGCAAAGCCCATTTGCTGAACACCATGATGAGACGGTGTTAATGTCATGTTGTAGAAGAGAGCACTCGTCAACTTTATAGCTCGAAAGATCTTAATGTCATCAGCAAGGAGAAGCATTTCAGACTGTTCATTGCACTCAGCCAAATTATTAATAAAAATGAGAAAAAAACAGGGGGCCCATGTTGCTCCCCTGAGGGACTGCAGAAGTTGATCTAAATTCACCCGAAAAGAAACCAGAGACTCGTACAACTATTGTACGATTAGAAAAACAACTTTCAAAAAGCATCAAGTATGACTTACATATTCCATAGTGATCCATTTTACGCAATAGCAACGAATGAGACACCATGTCAAATGCCTTTGACAAATCCAAGTAGACTGAATCAATTTGGCGTCTTAAATGTACTACGGGGATTACTTTGCCAAGAAAAGCACACAAGTTTGTCGCAGGTGAACGATGGGGAATAAAGCCATGTTATTGAGTATACAGTTTCCGATACATCGCCCTCCCCCCCGATTCCCGTCGGACGCCACGCGATGTTCGACGGGAATGGTGCGTTAATGGCGCGATCTGCGGTACCGATAGGTATGACAAGTAAGTTCAAAGTGGGTTCCCGCGTTTTTGTCTGCGATCTGCGTGCGTGAAATGCAAATCTGCTGCGTTTGCGATTAGCGGTATCCGTTTCCAAGCTTTTAGTGGATTTCGGTGTTTTTGTTTGCAATCTGCGCGTGCAATATCGATTCCTAGCTTAACACGTGTGAGTTGTCCTCGCGTGTATATTGCATCGTGAAATGCGATTCTGCTGCGTCTGCAATCTGCTTGATTTGTTTCAGTGACATGCGAGTTTGCAGCGGATTCCCGCGTTATTGTCCTCGATCTGCGCGCGCGATATCGGTTTCCGTGACAGGCAAGATTGAAGCGGGTTCCCGCGTGTCTATTGCACCACGAAACTTGAATCTGCTGCGTCTGCGATCTGCGGTATCTGTTCCCGTGAGAAGCGAGTTCTCAGCGGGTTTCTGCGGTTCCTTTGTGCTGTGAAACGCAAATCTGCTGTGTCTGCAACCTGCGGTATTCTTTCCCGTGACACAGAAGTTTGTAGCGACTTCTGGCGTGTTTATCGCATTGTGAAATGCGAATTTTCCGTGTCCGCGATCTGAAGTATCAGTTCCCACGTAACATCATTTGTAGCGGGTGCCCCGGTGCTTATCATTATTTCTGACAAAATTTTGCTGAGGCATCCCCAAACATAGCCCGCCCCATGTTTTTCACCATTCATCTCTTCATTTTGGGTGGGTGTTCGCTTGGAATTTTACAGTAGGTGATATTGTGACGTGACGTTAATGCGCTGCCATTATGCCGTTTTATTGACTAATAGCATATAGTTCTGTTCATGCATAAAATTGTATCAATAGGTATCGACATGATTTTACGACAGAACACTTTTTACAGTGACTGCTGTTAGTAAACATCTCCCGGGGGAACAGCGTGGTCGTCCTTTGCAAAAACATACGGCACCTCGAGCATGCACGCGCAGTCAGAGCACGTATCGAAATGCAACGAGCATGTGCTGAAGGTCAAGCGCTGGAAGGGGTGCTGTTATCACCTTTGAAGTGGCTGTAGCTCACACCCTGTTGTACCAGCGCATGCACACGACCATTTGAGCAGACGACTTTGCAAGTTGTATAGCCAGACCTCAGAAAGTTTGTAGCGGGTTCGAAAAACAAGAATTTTAGACACGGCGCATTGAGGAGGCTCGCACTAGATAGAGTATGGATCAGGCACGGGAGTACAATCGATAGCAAAAGTATGAAGGGCATGAAAGTCCTCAAAATCATCATCCGGAGGATATTCAGAAACGACAGCAACACCACAACGATGGCGAATTATGCAAGTTCTGAGCTGCCACCGCTGCGACACACTTATCGCGATGGCGTAAATGCACTTGGATTTGTAGAAGTGGACTGCCCCACATTTGACGAACAACCTACCTGCCCTCGCACGAAAGGGAAGTCAGTTCTTTGCCTTTGGAAAGGCACGTCATTCCGGCACACTTCTCTGTCGCCCAGTTGCCGGTGGCGACATCTCTCCAAAAACCCCGGGTCACCGGAGGGACCCTTCCCGAGAGACAAGGGCACTCACCGTCGCTGGACGGGCGCCGCTTGGAGCACCAGAAGATCTGGAGCGGGGCACAGCGGTCCGAGATGCGGGCACCACGCTTCTTGGCCAGCTCAGCCGATTGCTGCACACCACCACATGAGGGACACTTGGTCAGGCGGGGGATGCATTCGACCAAATTCATTTTCACGATACCGCACAATGCCGAAATTAATCAGACATGGCCAGTGTCGGTCGCCATCTTTGAGCATAAAGCCGAGCGAATCGGGACGGCACGCCTCGCCGTGCCGCGTCCGGAGACTCGCACCACAGCCGATCGAAACCGAGTCTTGGCCAAACGCGGACGCATCACTCGTGTCTGATCCAAGCCCCGCGTTTATCTCATTAGGTCATTTAAGCACGTTCAGCTCTCCAGACTCGTTATTCGGGAGGATTAGGCCGTGCTCAGAAACGGCGTAATCTGGCAGGTGGGGAAGGGGGAGAGAAGGGTCTTTCCCCCGTGGAAAGGAGGTTTGGACGAACTTTAGCAAGAAGTGCTATTCATTGAATACTCCATGCTCGGCGCATTGTCCGTATCAGGTGTCGACGTCATCCGCATTTTACTTCCATCTAAAACGTATGCAATGTGAATGTAAATTTGCATTCTTTCTTTAGTCTCTATTGTTCGAATAGAGAGCAAAATGAGCGCAAACACTCTTGCGGCGTTTCTATGGCTGATCCCCGGGATTGCGACGTCCCACAGAGACGACATGCCGTTCTCGCGCGAGGATATCCGTTACCGCTTGGGGACTTTACAACGCAGCGGTGTGACGGGACGACAAACGCGCCGGGTCAAAGACGCGTTGCCAGACGCCATAGCGAGACTCACATGGTCCTCGAAGCGCACGGTGGCGCAGCCCTTCCTGGGGTTGCAGGTGATCCTGGCCACCCTGCCGAACTGGCCAAAGTGCTCCAGCAGGGCCTCCCGGTCATTCAGCTCGGCCGGCAGGCCGTTGCACAGCACCGTCGTGAGCTGGCCAATCTCCTCCGGGGTCGCCATCACCTGCACGCGCGCCCCAGGGACTCCATGTACGTAAAATCTCGTTAACTTGAACCCGAGAGGGACCAAAACTTTGTTTGAATAATCCAAAGTTTGAATTACCGGGAGTTGCCTCCCTAGAAACAAAGAGGAGGGCACCCGCATGTTAGTTTGAATTATCCGCAAGTTTGAATTAACAAGATTTCACTGCATTTATTAATGGGAAAAAGGTCTCCCATCTTCCAATACATTTTGGCTGCTTCGGAAAGGTGCGGTGTATACACAGACGTTGATGGTCCCCGACGAGCCCGCATCGCTAGGGACACTTTGATGCGGGTGAAGGAAGCAGATTTTTTTCTAGCTCACTTTGTAAAAAACACCGGCGTCGCGCAATTTATAAAAATAAATGAAGTTGACAAGAGCCGGAATGCCTTCAAGTCGTCGCGGCACGACGGACACGTCTGACATATCCTACGTTTTCTTTCTCCGCATTTCTGTTGCCCTTTTTCTTTCTCTTGAAACCGCCGATGCGAGCGCTTACGATTTACTGCTGTTTCCACTGGTCTTTACGACCCCGGCATACCCCGACAGCGCCGGCCAGTGCCGCCCTCAGGGAAGGCGAGGAGTGGGAGGCGCACGAGAAGCTATTCTTTCTCGAGGTGCAACTGGCATGCAATCATGGAGCCCAGAGAGAGCGACACCCAAGAGCCAAGTGGCGCGGAGATTGCGTCACCAAGCTGTAGCAGACAATCAAAAGGTCTGCAGCCGAGAGGCGTGCGGGAACTCCATTAAATTCTATGCTTCCTCCGAAACGCCGGGCACGATGGTAAAACAAAAACCGTAATCCTGAAAATGCGAAAGACGAGGAAAAGTCGTCGGCAAGCCAATCACAAAGTTCTCCATAGCAGGAACGCGGCCGTCGCCAACACGCTGCGGGGTGCGGCGGCCACACCCTTGTTGCTTTTGTGGCGAAGTGCAGCTCAAAGCCTGCGAACGACAGCCGTACCGTAAAATCGGCCAATCTTGAGGGCCGCGAGAAATTACCGAGGGACAGAGCTCTTGCTTCAACATATAAACACAATGAGCGCAAGCTCCACCAATACAAAAGACCCACTCTGAGCACGAGGCTGAGACGGCGGCTGATGGGGGCGCTGCTGGCATTTTATGCAATTCCATGTCACCCCAAGCGGGGGGAAGGTACTTCATCGGTTTGTGCCGGTTCAGTTTGGCCGCATTATTACGTTTCACTCCCCTTGCAGTGACGTCAAACCGTCCACGACGCGTGCTGAGCCCCCGTCGTCTCTGCCACGCGCTCCGTCCGGGTCTTTCGTATCGTCGGAGAGCGTACCCAATCTGGTCAGTGTCTACGGGACGACACTGCAAACCAGGTCGTAAAGAGGACGCGTAGTGCAGACACCAGGACCGCCGCCGATAAGGGGAAGTGCCGTCACCTTCGTGCCTCCCGAGGAGCGCTTCTCGGCACTCCCCGCTGCCCGCGCGGGGAGTCTCTGTGACGCACTTGGCGACCGTCCAAGCCTCCGCACCATCGCACGGGGCCCACCCTCTCGCCCCTCGGGTTCTGTCGTCACTGCGTCGGGTTCGGTCGACTCCCCGGGGGTCGGAACCGGGGTGTCGGCAGACATCCGCTGCGAAGGCGATGCGGCGGAAGCGGCCCCCTCCGCCTCTGGTCGGGCTAGGAAAGGCTGCGTCCCCCGTCCGGCCCCCAAGAGGAGCGATTGCAGGCCGAAGCTGGACCGAGTGCCTGGACCGGTTGGGCCCGTCCCGGCTCCGGGCTGAGACGCATCGCCGCCGAAGGCTGGGGTCAGGGCAGCAGTCGCCGGCAACGCCTCGGCTGGGGTCCCGAACGGCGGCGAGGGTTGGCCGGGGACCCACTGCCCGGGACTTCCGAAAGGGTTGGGAGGGTTGGGGTTGGGCGGACGGGACATGGCCAGCTCGACCGACGGGCCGGGAGGTACCTAGAAATTTGAGAAGTCGGCATGTCGAGACCAAACCGTACGTACGAGAAGCGGCGGTTGGGACCGGCACATTTGACATTCCTTGAAAAATTTTAATTCCAAATGTACATACCTTAAGTTGGGCACGCGGATGTCGTTTCGCAAGAAGTTTTATGTCTTCTCCTTTTAGAGCAAAATTTAGAGGTTGCGAAATATTAAAAATATAGCAAAAACTGTGGCCGCACATTTCCCACGTCTTATACGGGGAGAAATTGAGGAAAAGGAGGAGATGAGAGTGAGCGGGAACGTCGGAACGCCGAGCTCTGGTTGGAACAACTAGTGGGCAGACGCAAGGCTAACTGCCTTGATCTCTACACACTGCTTGAACGCGTCTCAACGCCGATGTTCGGCACTGGGCGTTCGCTTTCAAACAGCGAGAAAAGACAAGGGTTCTCATCTACCCACTAATTATTCCAACCAGAGCACAATGTTCCGACGTCTCAGCGCGCTCTCACCTCGTCCTCTCTTTCAATTTCTACCCGTATACCACCCTCCTTGACGTCTGCACGATGATTTGCGAGCTCGCACCCAGGTGGCTTGCAGAATGCAAAAACACTAAGAATGATATAGTAGAGGCTGACAACGACCAGGAAGATTGCGATAAGTAATAATTTTAACGAAATATATGAACAATGACCACCTAGGAGCAAGCTTAGAAACCAGTGTGCAGTATAGAAAATGCACGGCCGCCGTTTTCGCTGTTTTTAATATTTCACCACCTCTAAACTTTTTGCGATATGACGTTAGCTTGCCCAATTTTAAGTATGTACAATTATAATTCGAATTGTTCAAGACATGCAAACTGTGCTGGCCCTAAAGGTTGTTCTCTGTACACTTTGCAACACTAGGCTCAGTCGACTTATCTGCACTGGCCTGCACCTGTTCAGAAAAGTGTAGTGTGATGCAAAGTGAAGGGCAATGTACTTCCGATTGTATTTTGAGATAGGCTGTGCTCGTAAATGGAATATGGTTGTGTGCACTGAGTGCAGCTGGTGCAGGAAGTGCAGGTAAGTGGAATACAACGGTTAGCGCGAACACAACATAGGAGCTTTTTCGCATATTACATTAAAGGGGCCCTGCAAACATATTTAAGCATCCACCTTTTTTGCGGTTTCCACGTCTCTTGGGGTTCGGGCAAGCCAGCGGGCATAGAGAGAGGAACTAAATATCAGTGCGTCATATTTTAACCGGACGACGCAAAAAACCTCCTCCGCCTACGAGGGCGACCCGTGGTGCCGAAAGCACGCGATATGTGACGTCTTTGGTCCTGAGCTTACTAGTGGTCAGAGCCGTTAAAAGCTACTTTTTAGTCGAAATACAAAATATAAGTGGCGCGAACCATTTCAATTATTTATAAAAGTAGTTTTTGTTCACTATTTTAGATTAAAAAAAAGAAGCAAATGCAGTTTAGAAAGTACGGAAACAAGAAATGGCCCATCCACATACCCACCACCAAGCGGTGGAAAGGTGGCGCATACTAGAAAGATGTAGTGGGATCAGGCACCAACGAGCGGCGAGCGTAGAAAGGTCCCGGATGTATGCGGCAGCGCTGCGGTCGTATGGACTGGAGGATCCGACCGGTTCCAAGCGTTCCCAAGGCCTTTGGCGAGCAGCTTTGGCTTGCGGTTTGGCCTTTTGGCGGTATGGCAGTGCGAAGTGGCTCACGTTCTGAACTGATCTTTACACCGTGTTTGCTGTCGTTTGTGGCCAATGAAGTGTCTGACGAATTAGTGTTTAAACATGCAGCAAATGCAATGCGAGCCGACCTGGCTGCCCGCTTCATACAGCTTAGCCAGAACATGCTTTAGCGGCACCCTCTGGAGCTGTCGACACGGAGTGCGGCAGCCGTGAGCGCTCGCTGAGCTCACTACCCCTGCTCTAGTTCACGGCCACTCAAGCAACCAAGGACGTCATGAACGAGGTTATTTTTTGCTTGTTTTTGTAATTTTAATTAACCTTTAACTTTGAAAATAAAGTGAAATTCGAGAAAAGAAAAGTTTAATTAAGTTACTACGTTCAGTGCACTCAGGTTCAGTGCGAATTAAGAACCAGTAAAAAGTCCTTGCAGGGCCCCTTTAAAGGGGTACGGAAACAAAAATTGAAATATTCAAATTTCGTTCGGAAATGAGTGAAGCATGACGGATAATAACCGTAAATGGTAATTGCACGTTTGTATTTTGAACAACTGGCTATATTTTTTGTTCCAAACGGTGCACTCGAGCAAGCGCTCGAAGAGAAGCGAACGGAGAGCGCGATGCATCATGGAATGTTTGGCGCAAACAAAAACAGAAAGAAAAGGCTCCCCACATACTTGACATAGCAAGGCTGGCGTGGTTATGAGCTTTGCCCTTGGTGGCGTTGTCAGCGTTGTGGTGGGGCGCAAGCCCCCGCGGTTGTTGCCGCGTGGGAAGTCAACCTCCACCTGCTCGTGGTGCGCCCTGCCAGCTTTATTGCTGCAACGGAGGCTCTGGCGAAAACCCCCCCACCTGGGGTGGGGAACCCTAGCACTGGGGTTCCGCATGTGGACGGGGGGGACAAAAAGGGCCTGGGAACCCTAGCTTACCCCATGGAAGCGGAGCCACTGAGGCAGGGTCCATACCAGGGGAAGCTATCATGAAGGTGGTGCCCCTCGTAACTTCCCACGTAGGGAGGTGCCCCCGCATGGTGGCGGGGGTGATCTCCAGGGGAGCCGAGGGATATAAAAGTGATCACTGATCGGCGGGGCTGGATGGTTCATGGTTGCCATTCAGTGACCGTCGGACCCGCTGTGAGACGCACTCATGTCTTAGTAGCGGAGCCGGACAGTGAGTCGAGCAAGTGGGTACTTTTAGTACCACTGGTTTTCCCGGGCCGTTCCACTGGCTGTACAATACAATAGTTGGTTTCATTTATAACCCCTTAATTCCAATTGGCTTTTTCCTGAAATTTTCACTTGATCACATGATCCTATTCATTTTTATTGGAATTGGGTTAAGCCTGCGGTGCGAAAGCGGGAGCGGGCAGGGGACAAGTTTTTCTTAAATTTTTTACAAGAGCCCCGACTCAAAATCTGTCAGCGTTGTGGTGGTGTCAATAGCGTCAGCGCGTTACAACCGAGCCATTCGAAGTACCTGTGGGGTGACGAGCGTGTGGCTGGCCCAAGGAGCACGTAGCTTCCACAACACTGTCAGCTTGGGGCTGAACAGGGTGGGGAAAGCAACTTTTGTGCGAGTTTTGAGCGACGGGCTAATCTTCTAGGGGGAGAATGGCTGTGTCCGGTTGCACAAACGAGGGTCCAAGAAAGCGGGGAGCCCTTCCTTTCCGTTTTCTTGAACCGTTTGGTACAATGCGCGATTTGTGAGTTGAGCTATTCGCGACTCCAACTAACTATAGGTGGTGCCACCCATTTTCCAAAACGGCGGTTATAGTGAGGGTTAGAGATGCGTGCCGCTGTTGAGCCTGTCTAGTGTGCTGGCACTACTGAGCGACACAAATTATTTCTGGTAATATGAGGAAGCTAGGGTGTTATGGGCGCAGGTCACCTCTTTACTCTGAAAACAAGAATGGTGTTTAGCGTAATATTTACGCAAGGATGCGCATTTTAATTCTGGAGTGAAACCGAAACTAGCCTCTATTTTGGATTTAATTTCTCGATGTAGGTCTTAATTTCGGATTCTTTCATACCTCAAGATGTGTCTCACATCGTAATTATTTAGTTAGAGAAGTTGTTCGCAGAAACTTTATTTTGTGACATACATATCCGATCCACGCTGAAATTTGTAGTTGTTGAAAAAATCAGTGCTGATCGATATTTGTGCGTTCTCGCTGCCTTTTCTCCCTCAAAAAATTGTCATGGGAAATAATGAACTGCGGGCCTTTTACTGGGTTTTTGGGTCTTTAGATGATTAATTGGTTTAACATTATTCTCAGCACAGGGCAGGAATAAGAGAATTTCAATTTTTACAAATGTCCACAAAATGTATAAATTAACAAACGCTGTTCTCACTGCAACAACCCAAAGACGGAATCCGAGTTAGACAGCTGAAGTGTGTGCAAGTGTGTTTTATAGCAACGCGTAACGCATAGGACTTTATATTACACCCAGTGTTTGACTGTTTGTCTATCATGATAACGATGTCAAAGTTTTTCATATGCTAAAAAGAAAACAAGATTATACCTTTCTGGATAGACTAATATGGTTAAATGGCATATTTTTGTGATCTTGGCGTTCATTGGGGGCATAAATTGCCGCGACTGATATTGATAATACTATTAAAATTCAGCTATTGCAATACATAATTTTTCAGCGTTGCTTATGATCTAGTTTCAAACGCACAAACAAATATGACAATCAAAAGTGTGCTAATTATCATCACTGGTGCCTATTGCAGCATTTTTAATTACCAAGTAATAAAATAAAAATAGTCTAAAGTCAATGAAAACATTCTAGCTATTGTGAGAAATCCATGTAAAATTACATTAATTGTGTTTAAAGTATATTTTTCTACCAAAGTCGTGACTTTTGACAATCAGCAAAACGTAAGTCGCCGCCAATATTCTTCCAAACCAAATGCCCAAAAAATTAAAAAAAAATATATTAATTTTTTTTATAACATTTAGTTACTTTCATTTTTACGCTCCGTCATTTTTTTTCCAATCTCAGCCTTTCCAGTTCGAAGGAACGCCTACTTCTTGTGTGTCTGATAACTGAAGCACGTTTCGTTGGCGTTGGAAGCCGGTGAAACAGTAGTGAGTTTTAGTATTGCGTATACAAGCGAACGTAAGTGCTGTGTGTTTGCGTTAGCTTTGCGTGTTCCTCACTGCGCGTGCGCGGAGCCCAAAATTGCGGTCTTGGATGGTGCATGGCCAGGAGGCGCACGCACAATGTGGGACTTCCAACTCTAGTGCCAACGCACACCGCTTGCGTTGGCTTCTACGCGCAATACTAATACTCTCCCGTAAGGTACAATCCCATACCGGCTACAGCACTAGGTTGGGACAGTGACGAGCATTGTTTGCATTCGGAAATGACATTTCGCGAGCCACGATAGCGAGCAGTTCCACCGTGCCCGCTGAGCAGGAGATTCGGGGGACCCTCACTAGCGGAGGCTGGAGACGCGAATAGGAGGAAAGCTAAGAAGGAAAATGTTGAAATTCCAAAGAGCGGCGCGGCTCCGAAGGAATCTGCTACGTCACGACTACGTAGCAAGTTCCCCAACGTAGCTAGATTACCTCCCAAATAGGCTCCGCATGCATCCACCAGGTGCACATTGAAAGATTGTTTATCTAGCTTTAAAATTATTTTTTTGTGTGCCTTTCAACGGAAGACTGGTGCTTTTGGGGTTAGGGTGCAACATGTAACACATTCAAGCTAGAAAATGAGTGCTGGAATTTCGTTTCCCTACCCCTTTAAGAGTTTTGGCGGGCATCAAATTTTACCGCTTAGGTTAGTGCCCCAAATGACTACTTTCCACCACAAGAATAGTTCTGGATGATATTCCTTTCATTCTCAGAGAAAAGTGGGAATAAAAACTGGCGACCACTAGTTCGCGCTAACGGTGTCGCGCAGGGTGCAGTAGTGATTAGAGTAGTGACAACACTGACAACGCTCCGTCTGCCCTTTTGCTAGGACTGCAGTCTCCGCAGTCATCGCAAATATATTTGAGACTGGAACCCACACTTCAAGTTCCAGCCCTAGTTTGGACTGGCACGAACTTACTAATGACTAGCAAGTGCTCCAAATAGCACGCCGGACTGTCATGCACATTTGGCAGGTGCTCAGAATAAACATGACGCAAAAGAAAGAGACGTAACTCACGTAGCGGAGGATCCTTTCACAGTAGAGCCAGTAGAACCTTCATTCGTTTCCCGACATAGTCGTCAGAGAGAAACACCTATGGAAAGGTGGCGAATAACTCCTCTGTATCCACATAGGAAAAGCCGCCTTCACATAGAAAAGCCGCCGATGACTGCGGCAGTTTTTGTAAGGAACTGCCCTAAAAATGCTAACCGTACGGCACCGAGTTATCCTCGTGCAGCCGTCGTGTGTCCGGTCAAATGAAAAACAAATTAATCTCAGTAGACGACGAGTCCAAACCGACAAAAGTCAATCGCTAGGTTTTCCGCGGCCTGTCGCCCTGCGTTCCAGGGAGTCGCCATTTTAAAACTCGGATCGTCTTGGCTAGTCTTGGCCTCTTGGCTTAGCGTAGTAGCCAGTAGCACGTTTGGCGTTATTTGGCGTACGCGGACGCGGCGTACGGTACTATGGGGGCCCCTAAACTCGTCAAACACAAAGTTGGAGCCGAAGTTGACGGAGCGCACCGATTGGCCTATCAGGACGATGACTTCGCGCTTTTTTCGCCGACGTCCAATCAGCGCGCTCTGCGAACTTTCGGCTCCAACTTTGTGTTTGACGAGT
This sequence comes from Ixodes scapularis, assembly GCF_016920785.2. Classification (NCBI taxonomy): domain Eukaryota; kingdom Metazoa; phylum Arthropoda; class Arachnida; order Ixodida; family Ixodidae; genus Ixodes; species Ixodes scapularis. The sequence continues at coordinate 160,294,951 of NW_024609857.1, forward strand.
TTAGGGCCCCTGAACGTTAAACCGGTGATGGCTAAACTGTACGCAAGATGGCACAAGCTATCGCCCATTAAAAGCCGTATATTCGATCCAGCCATTTCAACGAGTCATCCACTGATTTTTTCTCTACTCGCTGCACTCGCTGGCTTATCGTGTGTTCGTCGGACTTCTTGTGTACTTACATTTGTTTTCCGCAATTTGCCTAAAATCGGCAGCGGCGTTATTGTTTTTAATTGTATTTATCTTTTGACGAATGTGGTGACAGACTTGACAGCTTCCGTTCTTTTCGTTCTTTAATGAAATCGGGGGATTGTTTTTGACTTGACGTTGGGTGCTGTGGACTGTGTGGACTGTCCCGGTCCTGTGTTGTGATGGCTGATTACGGCATCGTTGAATATTTCTACGAGCACAGCGGTCATAGGTGTGGCTACTGCAAATCAGAGTCGTCCAGTTTCAGCTGTGGTACGCACTACTAATACATGATATTCTCATCAGTGTCTTTCGAAAGAAGTACCAGCTTTCGGCGACTACCAATATTTCGTGTATTACACATCGAACCGTAAGCTCTTGCGTGCAACATCTGTCATGACTCGTGTGTGTGCGCAGGAGGATATCTCGAGAAAGCTGGCTTTCAAGCTGCGAAATCCGGAAGTTCTATAAAGCTAGGGAAGAGATACAAGCGCGTTGTAAGAATGCAAACGCCATTAGACACGTCTTCCAGATAATTTGTTTCGTCTTCCATTATGCGTTTTCTTGCATAATTTGTGATGCTGTTACAAGCAAGCACGCAGCGAAGGCATCATGGTGAACAGCAGGAAGGCAGTGTCCCTTCGATTATCGTGGTATTCTTAATGTGCTGTAACGCCAAGAACAACAGCACTATTGTTTTGGGGTCAGTGTACCTCATTTAGAAGTGTGGGGTTGCTGCGTTTCCATGTTGTGGTGTTGCGACTAATAAATCGCTGCTTTGTTGATTCTGGAGCTTACGGAAAGCCTGCACTCTTCGAAGCAGAGTCCCAGTATTTGTATCCCCAACAACTGGTTGTCAAAATAAAAATAAAAAATTGTTTTTTTTTTTTTTTCAGGGATGTGGGCACACAGACTGACTGCGGAGATATATGACAACTTAATTAACCGGGGGTGGAGAAGGTAAGAAAGCACAGAACTGAAGGAAAGAAGAGCAATGAAACATTGTCAAAGCTCCAATGAATGACATGTCGGAAACCCTGCTTCATTTTCTCCTAGGTCTGGCGAATACTGTTACAAGCCAATGATGCAGAAGACGTGCTGTTGTCAGTATGCCATAAAGTAAGCTTCGAGAATTGATGTGATTTAGGATGGGAGTACACGTAATATTCACATTGCAGGTTAGATGTCCAGAATTTTAAGATTTCCAAATCCCAGAAAAAGATACTGAAGAGGATGCACAAGTTTCTTTCCACTGGCAAAGGAGATGACAACTTGAAGGTGATGACTTTACACTGTTGAAGGGTGTTTCTTTATTTTGAGGTTGGAAAAAGTTTTTGGCGCAGCATTATACAAAGTAAATAAAGCGCACGAAACGGGCGTTTGATGCAATGCCACTGACCGGACACGAATCGAGAGACCTTTTTCCAGCATCGCATTTTCCTCTGTTTATTAACATTTCTTTCTTACATAATTGGGTCCTCCTTTGTGGTTGTGTCCACTTCTCTTTTGAAACAAAAGCACCACAAGTTCCCGCAAACTTTTCAGGCCGACGTAGAAAAGTACAGCCATTGCGAGTCGGCAGGCGACAGCATCATGGAAATGCCAGACTTTTCTCACAAGAAATCGGATGTGCAGATAGATCTTCCCAGCTTGATACAAGCCACAGGTACTGAATTTATGCCGACTACTTGTTTCTTTTGGCACATCAACTCATTTTTAACAATCTATTTTTTGTTCAGATGCTTCGAAGGAGGAACATCCTGCAGTCTCTTCAGACTCCAAAATGCCAGGGAACGACAGACCCGAAGCTTTGCGTGAAACCACAAGCACTGCAGCCTGTGGCAACTCGGTGCCCAAAAAAGGCAAGAGTGTCTCGAAGGATTGAAAATATTGTTGCATCATACAGTCGCAAACAATACGAAAAATCCCAGGCCAATGATTGGCTAAGAAGGCCTATGCTACCATGTATAAGAAGAAAGCTTAACCATTATCGAGGTTTCAGTGGATGTTCAATTATGGTTGTCGTTCCCCTGCTTGACGAGCTCTTGTCGAGTTTATGCTGATTTTAACGCCAAACGTAGAGGTGTGAGGCGTTTGATGAATAAGTGATGATAAGCATTTTTTACTTTATTGCAACAAGCGCTACTACTGTTGGTTTTAACTCGGCAATCGTTTGCCGACCAAGTGGGGAGCAACGACAAAAATCGAACAGCCGCTGAAATGCTGCTCGTTTACACCACAGCCTCGATGATAACTCGGCAGTCTTCCATTTAAATAGTACTGGAGGTTTTCGGAGCCACGCACTCGCCTGGGCTTTTTCATATTGTCCGTGACTGGACATAAAAATCATGTCGGCCAATGTGTGATTTAAGTGTTTCACGAGACCTTCGCTGGAGGGTGGTAAGCGCTAGTAAGGTTGCAAAGCACATTAAAGGGGCACTAAAGTGCTTTTTGGGATCCTCGTTTTATGGTCATAACTCAATCTACAAACTCTAAGCATCCTAAAAAAAAACGAAATTACATCCTTGCGCGGTTAAAAAAATGATAAAAGTCTTGACACTTACCTTTGGTGCCTAATGACAGATGGCACTACCGAACCTCATTCACATTAGCATCCCACATTCGTTGGCGCAGAACGACTCATGGCGCTACCGAACCACATTAGCATTCCACATTCGCACTCCCCCCGAAGTTTCCTCTCACCATCTGACAGGATGCACAGGGAGGTCGTCAGTCAAGGACGACCTCCCTGTGCACTTTATTTGAGTGCTCTAGGGGCCATGAAAAAGAAGCTGATAGAGAGAAGACCAGACAATCCTCCTTTTCCTCACGAGATCATGTGATCATGACCTGATGTAACCAGTGCTACAAGTGGTTGTTAACTGGCATTAGCCCATTTCATGTATGTCTTCCATTCAGCCACCCATTTGTGAGTGACTGAATGGAGCACAAACAAATGGGATTCTTTGTGCTTCTGAAAGGATTGATACAGAATCTTTGAGACCACCCCTGCGATGTGGGCTCATCGCAATCTTTAATCCTACCAGGCTTGGGACCGGATCCAAACAAACCAAGGTGCCGAAAAGCTCGAGAGATTCGAAGGGAAAGGAAGCTCCAGAAGTTGATGGAATTGAGCAAGGATCCAAATTCCTTCCCAGAGAAGGTATGACGGGCTTTATGCAACGATCATAAATGAGCATACTGTGACTGCGAGGCGAGACTCTGATCGTCATATGCCCGACCACCTGTTGCAGAGTATGTTGAGTACAAAGACGCCCAAAAATGAACCAAAGACGCTGGAGGATCTTTTGTTTGAGCCTCTTCCTGACAGTGCGGCCCACAAGCTGGAGGTCAGTTACTAATTACTAGTTGTTTTTCTTTGTTTTTCTTTTTCAATTATAGTTTATGCAAATCTTTTAAAAATTTATTTAATGAGTGTCCATGTGCACACTACATTCTTAGTCCCTTCCTCCACAATATAAATCACTTTTTGCCTTGGACACGTTGCAAGTGTGAAATCAGGAACTGATTCATTAATAATTTCTTGAAGTTTAACAATCTTGTCTTTACCACTACTGATGTGGCATCACTACATTTTAAATTGGTGCCATAGACGGAGTTTGTAAACCATCATGCTGTTTTGTTGCAAGGATGTGCAGGACTTAGTGGGAGATCTCGAACTGAATGCCTAAAAGCAAAGACAAAAGGAAGGAAGAGACAACGCAAGGCATAGTTACGACTTGTGTTGTCTCTTCCTTCCTTTTGTCCTTGTTTTTGTGCGTTCAGTTCGAGATGCAAGACAAACTAGCCCAATTTGCTGTTCTAGTGTGGAGAGTTTCTGGCACAATGGAGTGGGTCACGATTTGAAATCTCTATTTTGACTGTACAGCTTGGTGAAAGGCAAGCCTGACTTGTCTCTGTAATACTAGGTACACTTTTATAAGCTTGCATTTTCTTAGAAGGCTGAATTAAACCTCAAGATGTGCTAGCTGCGACACCTGGCACATTTTAATAGGACCCACGAACGGTATTGCGGTGCGAACTCATTACAACAGACCTTGAAAATGATGAAGATTTTGGTCTGTTGTGAAAGGAGTATGCAGAACGCAGATACTCTTACTAGAGACTTTGATCTGGGTTATGACTGAAGTCTCTTCTAACCAGTGAGGCTGACGAAATTCCCGAGGTTGTTTGGAAACTAGAGTGGTAATACGCTCTAGAAAAAATATTTAATTATAATGTTGTTATAAGGAATTTGGCTTGTATAACAACCACCATTACACTTAGCCGAATCATTTGAGGCTGGCCTGGGTCCTAAGCTGTTGCACAAATAAACACACACGAAAGGCAACAGTTTTCATCTCAAAATGTTAGGACAGGCGTCGGAGCATTAATGGTAAAGCCCAACCATGTCCCTCATTTACCATGCATGCACGAGTAGCTTAAAGTTGTGTATGATACCATGGATCTGGTAAGAATTGATGACTTCGTCCAAGTTTGCAACTTAAGAAATATGACATGTACAGAGCTGCATGAGCTTTTTTAGCTATTACTATGGTCGGTGTCAGGCTAAGGATTTGGTGGAAGCTATGCCTCCAGCATATGCTCGTCGCGTTCCAATCGGTTTTGGCTCTGCATGTGACAAAGTGTTGTTTGGCTCTGCATGTGACAAAGTGTTGTCAAAGGCAGAATGCTCACCCTGGAGGCAGAGCATCTGTGGAATTCTTAGCCTGAAGTCGAATATAAGAAACCTAGTTTCACATTTCCCAGGGCACTTTCGATTGAATATTGGTCAAATTCAAAATCCATGATTCCAACAGCCAAAACTAGGTAGCACTCAAGCACCTCAACTGAGATAGTACTATTGGCATACAATTTTGTGACCGCGGCTCTGAAGTTGCATCAATGAACGGTAAGCTTAGATAAATATGGATTTTATAGTAATACTACTTCTTCATTTTGCTTGCATCAGTCCAAAAGACATTTTGGAATTTGTTTAGCTGCTTGGCTTGAGCTCGAACTTTAGCTGCAATATTGCAAACAACCACATTCAGTAGTGGGAATACATCTTCACAGGCAACGTCATTTTGCAGAGGATCATGGTAGATTCCTGGACTGTCTGTTTGCTGTTACTTTTGACAAGGGAAATCGGTTACCTTACTTTTTGTGCCTCTTTTGCTTTTACTGTTAAAGTGGTGATTGCAAAGTGACCTTGTTTTACGCATCTCCTGCCGCGCCCACTCTGTAGGTGCGTCTGGTGCAGGATTCTCCCGACTGCCCCGAGTTTGCAGACTCCTTTGGTTCAGCCTTTGCCACTTACTGCAGCTACCAGAGAGGCATTCACAAAGACCCTCTGGAGAAGCTTAACGAACAGCGCTTCCGCCGCTTCCTAGTCAATAGTCCTCTGCAGGTATTCAGACGACTCTGCCTTGACCTCTTGTTGCAAGGAAAAGCACTGCTGCAGGTTGGGAGGCTTTGAAGTTTATACAGGAAAGGTAGCTAAGTTCATGACAGTGTGCCATCAGCTTTACAGTTAAGATTGAGGCCACCTGGTATTCGCAAGAATCTCTGACATCCGATTGGCTTCACGACTCGCCATGTGCGCGATCAGTCGCGTCATTGCAGTCGAGCTTCACGTTTGGCCCAGAATTCACTGCAAGTCCTTGCGTAAAGCTCTTTCTGCTTTTATCTGGCGGAATATTTGTCTACTCAGAACAGCAGGTATGGCAGGATTGCTCTCAAGTGAAAGCAAAGCAACAGCGGAAAGCCTTTTGCAGGTTCGGTGCATGCCAAAACAACTGGGAATGTCCCAGATCTGTGGGTGGTCAGCTTTTACACTAAGTTTACCTTTGATTGGCAGGTTCAGTGCATTTCACAATGCTCCCAGCATACCGTATTACAGCCTTAGTGGGGGCTATGAAATGTGGCATTGACCACAGACGTTGTTCCTGGTTTAGGAGACTCATTGACAAGGAAGAGTGTTTAATTGGTAGGTAATGGGCTATGGCAGAACCCAAGGAAGGATGCTTAGTACTTTTGCGTCCCACCTTTCCTTTTTCTTTGGGCCTATCGGGGGGATAAAAGCAGTTGTTTCAATTGCGTCTATAGTTTATTCCGAGTACTTAAAGGAGCGATGCAACAATGTTTGTGCTTTGCGCAAATACCACTTAAAAGGGATCCCTAACGTTAATGACCTATGAAACGCGCGTTCGTTTTTCACCCCACGCAATAGAAGTCCCAGAAAAAAATTAAAGAAAAACGAGCAGCGTTCACCCCCTCAACTCGCAGCCAGAACAAGTGGCCACGAGATCTGGAGCCGGTTATATGCCGCCAGTGTTGATCATAGCCACGCGCTGGGGTTGGCAAAGCGCAGGACACGCGCTGAGTTCCAGACATTGTTATAGCTCGGCTGTTGTCATCGTTGCAGCGATTGGACACGGGTCACAACCCGAATACTTCTCGAGCTAGCAATTGTCACGAGCCCAAGTCGAGTGCCCACGCAATGCTCGGGTCCAATCTATGAAACGCATTCAAATATCGTCACTTGGGTGTACTGCAATCCCCGAGTTACGTCATCAAATTTTGCAAAGGAGAGATTGAATAAAAATGATCGCTTTTGTCCTTGAAATTACACCGCAACAAAGGAGTTTCTTGGCCAATGGCGTTGCGTGTGAGTATCCTTGAGTCCCAGGTGTGCCAGTGAGCTCGTGTAGCGAGAAAAACATTCCAATTGAATATCGTTGCACAGCTCCTTTAAGTGGCCGACCCTATGAAGGGTGTGTAGAACTGAAACTTGCAGACAATAATGGAAGAAGAGATGCTAAAGAAATTGCAGTCGCAAAAAGGGGATTAGCAAATTGGTGGAAAATGTCTAGGGAAGTGTGAAATTGCTCACAAAGTAATGGGTTAGACAGTGTAACCGGGGGTAGACTTTTTTGTTGAAATGTTAAAAGGAGGGGTAGAAAAATTTCTAGGCTGCCAGGTGGTGCGAGCTACCATCCGACACTATAAAGGGTATGTCCAGTGGCATCCATTCGTCCACCCATTTGGAGAAGTGACAAAGTGTTGTCTGATCCTCAAAGGTGCAGACGGTTAGCTCGTGCTCCGAGGCAGCGGAGTTTTACGACACATTCCGGCAGTCTTGGGAGGTGTTTGCAAAGTACCAGATGTGCATCCACAAGGACACTGAGAGCGAGTGCAACAAGTCCTCCTTTCGACGATTTCTGGTCGACTCACCACTGCAGGTAACGCAAACGTGCAGTGACCAGCTTGCGCTTTTCATCTCGTGACTGGGACAGACAGCCTGCAGCAGTGCTTTATTTTTTTTTTTTGTCTGGGAAGATGGAAGGGTGTATGGTCGGATACGAAGTAAGAATGCGCCCAAATACAAACATCACCCCGTACCAACCATGGCACCAAGTCACTCCCCCAGACCAACCAAAAAAGGCAGTAACCACAACAAGTTATGCGACGCGTGGGTTTGTGGAAGAGAAAGAAGTTTGTGCGGCACAGGACAAGTGAGGGCGGTTGCTCGATTTCGGACGTGTTCAGATAAAGGTGTGTTTTCTCTTTGCCCAGCCCGTCTTGTCCTTTTCTGAGCGAGTGCCGTGCACCTATCCCCACAAATGTTAGCGAGACGTGCTTCTCGGGTAGCAAACTATTTGCTCATTGCAGAGGAACACAGGCTGGCGGCGATGAAGCCGTGAGTCTGAGAGGAGCTTCTGGTGCATTCTTAACTCGTATCTGACCATAGTGATCACCTAAAGGCTGGTTGACACACTGGCATTTTGAGCGTGACCGAATGTATTGTGCTCCCTTGCGATTGCTTATGATGAGAAAACGGGCAAAGAACACTCTGGCATGCAATTGCGTATATAACTAAACTGAAGGTTTTGTAATATCTGCGAGATGAAATATTAGGATTGTGCAAATATTCACATTTTTTAATAGTAGTTTCGAATAATATGTTATTCAGTATTTGCTTCAAGATGAACTGCGATTTCCATAGTTTTAAAACTTTTGATCCCTACGGATTAGCTCCATTGGGTGCGCTTCTAAGGCCCGCTTCAGATGAGGCAATTTCTCCCGGCAACTACCAGCAACACGGGCCACCCGCGTTCACACGCAGCAACCAAATCATCATCATTAAATTTTATTTTCTTGCACCATTTAGACACACAGTTACGCGCTATAAACCTTTTTTTTATACATTTAAATGGCGTTGAGAACATCAACTTATATTTTTGAAACGGTTTTATTCCCAAAAACGATCAATTTCAAACCAGAACCAAGTGTTTAGTTCATATCATCACCGGTACTGGGTGTTATGTGAAAATATCACGTCCCTGATTGGCTGCTGTCGCTTCAAACGTCTTTGAATTGCTCCGAGTTGCTCGCTTGTTTCGAGCCAGACCTGGATGTCAGCAATTCATATTGATCTAGGGAACAACTCGTTGGCAACCCCAATATTGCTTAGAAAATTGCCCCATCTCAAGCAGGCCTTACTGAGCTCCGGTGTACTGTGGACAAGGGTGCTGCTTGTCCACAGCACGCCGGTGCTCTGTAGGAAGCGGACTTAACAGGGCTAACCTGCAGCGATCAACACTTTGAAAAGTATGTACTGTAAAACCATTAAAGGACACATGCAAAGAAAAAAAAACTTTTTTTTTAAACAAGCTACTAGATGGAAAAAGAATATTATAAAACAAATTTACAATGAAGAAAAAAAATTTTAGAGCTATATTTACGCCACAAAACAAATTTGTAGTTGGCGCCCGCGGGAGCTGCCGCTGGTTACGTGGTAGGCCTGTGCATCACCGCGCTGCGTCGCCGCCGCCGCAAAGTCACGCCGCCGCCGCACGCTGAGCGTTGCGGCGCACAGGTCTATCACGTCTGCTTGCGCTTTTTCAGGAGTTTCGTTCGGGCTCTAAAAGTTACTTATTAATGCGAAAGCATTAACTGTCTCATAAAGCCAGCTGACGTCATCCATTTGAAGCGCGAAAACAGCTGATGGTTTCTGCGATCCGAATAGGAGCGATTTGCCTTCGGTTCCATTCGCTGGCGCGCGTCAACGGGGCTCCCATTGGCCGCTGTGCCATGGCCTCCGAGATCCCGAAGCATGCGCACTAGTACGCAGCAGACGACAAAGGGAGCGGATTGCAGATGACAAAGGGAGCAGATGAGCGGCTTGCATGCTTTCGCATTCACAACTTATAAGAAATGCTTAGGTGTATTTGAGCTTTTCATCTTAGTTTTTGTTATACTTCAAACAAAGATAAATAAATTACTTTTAGAGGCCATAGGATGCTTTCGAAAAAGGGCAAGCACCACGTGACAAATAACGACCAGTCACATGGCAAATAGCGACCACTTTTCCGCGGCACCTGCGGGCGCCAACTACAAATTCGTATCGTGCCGTAAATATAGCTCTAAAAATTTTTCTTTTTCGTTGTAAATTTTTTTATGACTTCCTTTTCCCAACCAGGATGTTAAAAAAAAATGTTTTTTTCCTTTGCATGTGTCCTTTAATGTTTGCGAGTTCTTAACTTTCGCGAATTGAAAAATTTGCGAAATTAAGGGCATGCGGAAATCTCGGTCCTTAAGAGTTTCAATGCAGGCGTCTGGAATTCGCAAACTTTAGTGGCCACGATTATGTCCTCTGTGAACAATTTGTGAAAAATAGGGGCTGCGAAAATAAAGGGTTTTACAGTATGTCGCAGTCACGCGCTTATGAGAAAAGCATACTTTCAGAGTGGGACAGTTGATTTAAAAATTTGAAAATGTGGAAATACTGATCTGCAATGCAGTATTATCTTCAATAATAAATTGTGGCTCTAATGCGAGAGAATGTCGTGACAACCTGCTTTGTTATTTTGTAATCGTCGTTTTTTTTTTTTTTTTATATTCGAGATCTAAGAATTATTTGCATATGGCAAGCAGATTTATTATTTTGCTTGATTAGGTACAGCTGGGCATCTCTGTGGGATTAATTCTATGTCAAATGTGTCATTTACTTGCCATCCTAATGTAGGCATTGGACTTTCTGATGCCACAGTCCAAAAATATAGCAAGGTTACAATTGACTCAGAAATATACAAGTTCAGCTGGGTTTTCGTTTAAGCATGTTGGTGAAAAGCTCAGAGAAACTATTCAATATTTGATTAGAAATTATTGGGCCAAACCACCTTTCGCCTCAAATTAAAAATCCACTAGTGTCTTTGCAATTGCCGGCCAAATATATGTACTATCGTTAAAAATGGTCGCTTATAACATTGTCAAAAGTTTTTCACGGCAAAAAAATCATGTGCAAAAAAACGAGGAAATGTACGAAGAACGGAAGCGATCGCAGGTGAGCACAACACACCCGGTCACATTCAAAGAAAAGTTGTTTGTGAACCAGCCTTGAAATGTTTTATGTATGAGAACTTCCAAAGAATGTTTCAGGGGCTGCGGTATTTTTAAAAGAAAGCCAGAAGAAGCGGAAAAAGTAGTCTTGGAATGACAATGTTAATAAACGCCAAGAATACGATTGTCTGCGGTGAGAAGTGGCTACAAATTAAAAGGATATGTATCAAATGCATAGTTGCACTCAACATTGGAGTAAAGTAGTGAACATGGTTTAATTATGATCATGAACTCAAGTTTAGCTTCTTTTTTCATGCGCAGGAGTACATGGAGTATTTCACCGAGCGAAACATTTGATTCAAATTTACGCTCGCATTGTTCCCACAACATTCTTTGGGGTTTGTTCCGTATAGATTTTTTTACGCTTCCACTTTGACTTCAGTGTTTCGTGGTGTTTAAAGGTATTTTCGCGTGTTCTAGCTATACTTTTTTTCCCCTTAAGTCCAGGTTACGGTGCAAGATATATAGGTTATGACACATAGCACCATGAACACTGTGATGCAATGGGCCGGATAAAGTCCTCTTGGCACGTGCCCGAGTAGCCTAAGCCGGCAGCGTCTCCACCGTCAAAACAGCAACACTAAAAATATAAAAAAAAAAGTTGCTTTTGGGTTTGTGTTTTTCTCTGCTCCAACATTGACGGACGCTGGCTCGAACACCGTGCCAGAGATCTTTACACTTCAACGCGTTCATAAAACCTCTATTGCTGCCATTGAGGCACGAAACTAGGGTCAATGATGAAGTCACTAAGCAACATGCGTAGCATAAGTACCGAGTTTCACTCGAAGTGGCTCACCCAGACGACTTTAAAAACAAGCACGTTTCCCACAAGGAAGCGTGGGAAGCCGGGCCCACGACAGGCTGCCATTAGCCGCATATCGAGGAGCCATCTGGTGTCGCCGCTCACAACCGAGGCAAGGAGAGGACTTTATCTGGCAGCTGCAACGCGCATGGTGTCCACACCAATATGTATCCTACACCATGGTCTAGATACAGCCAATGCTACGAGCTGGTGGGACCGATCAGACAGCATTAGAAGCGCTCATCTTGTTTCTGTACGTGTTGTATCATCGCTGAACCAATCATAAACAGAAAAGGCCTAGTGACTTGCGCTTTTGACGCTACTTGACTCTTACCATGAGCTCGTAGCATCGGCTGCATCTAGACTTAAGCTGAAACGAAGTGTCGCATTTTTGTTGAACTGCATTCATTCTGCATATACTTAGCATACAGGGTGTTTTTTTTTAATTTTTTTTTAGAGAGATCAGAATTTAAAATTAAAACAAGGAGGGAGGGGGGTGTACTAGTTAAGGTTCTTTTAGCTCCGAGACTAACTTGGTGGCATTGGGGGCCACTAGAGAAGAGGCAGAATTGAATAATTAGTTAGCTAAATTACTAAAAAGGTTTTGATTAACTTATTAATTAAAATGTTTATTTTATGGCACATAGTGTTGGAGAATTGATGTTCAGCAAATTGAACCTGATGTTGCTTTGAAGTCAATGAATACTCACATTTTTAAACCAGCAGTCACATAAACCAAGAAAGCCTTTAGGCTCTGTGACAGCATACTTTTCGATTCGGCGACAGCTATTGGCAACGTTGCAGCTTAATTTAGAGCATTCATACTAACTGGCCACGAGTCCATCATTAAGTTCTCTTGCCCGTGCCTGGCAATTCACCCTGATGCAACTCCTTCTCCCCCCACCACAGCAAGAACCGAAAGGTGCCTACAGCCTGGGCTCATTCCATCAGCAGTACTGGCTCGATGGGGACCTGATTGCCGTCGGAGTGATTGACATCTTGCCCACCTGCGTGTCGTCCGTTTACCTCTTTTACGACCCGGACTACAGCTTCCTTTCCCTCGGGACATACGCTTCACTCAGGTAGGCATCGAGCATCCTGCACGAGAACCTGCTCGCAAAGATGACAGGTGCTCCTGTGCACGGTCCTGCATGACGATACCCGAATCTGAGGAATGGAGGGTAATGTTCAACACATCTTAAAAGACATCCTAAGAATGTCTTTTTTCTGTACCTTTCCTCACTTGGGAGACATTATTACTGTGTGCCTCTTGTATAGGGTACTTGTATCCTGATTTTGTGAAAAAATTTGATAGGATACTTAGCATGTTGTTTCTATTGGTGTACTCTAGGGACTTAAGCCAAGTTTTTAATGTTCACTTTTGCTACAGTGGTATGAACTTGGATGACCAGGTCATGATTTGTGGAACATTATCTTTAAAGGGCAACTCTGCTTCATTTTTGTTTTCGAAAAAACAATGCTGTCCTCTTCAGTATCACCTAGGAAGACCACACGTCAAATATTACGACGTAGTTCTGTCTGAATGTTTCTTAAGTGGTCTGGCAAACTTTGCGACTCACCAAGTTGCCGAAATCGGCCGACTAGAGCGGGCGAATTGAGGCGCAACCAACAGCGCAATCAAGGCTGCAGCGTGGGTGTAGCCAACATTGAGCTAATCGTCATCACCATTGCCCCTTTTTGCTTGTTTTTACTTTCCCGGACAAGCGTAGCAGGTGACGTCAGCAACGTTTCCTCTTGGCGCTCAGTGGTGTCCACGTGACATCTCGTACCACGTGACAGCCACGTTTGTTGGCGGCCCGATGCCAATGTTGCCGGACGGAACCGAAATTTCAGTTTTGATTTCTGCTCATGTTTAAAATTAGATTTAAAAATATATATCCCATTTTTCGCGAAGCAAATGATGTGTCTTTTACTAGTGCTTTCTAATGCGAAATCACTCATTATCCCGAAATCTTCGGAATTGAGCGGAGTTGCCCTTTAAATATTTTGTGGATTTTGGTCCTCAAAATTACTTCATAAAATAAGGTAGGATTAGTTGTCATTATTTTTTACTAATATTACTGTAAATCACATCAAAATCATTCGTAAAAAGAAATTTATCGCACAAATAGATAAGCCACAATAATTAACTCATTAAGACCAGCTTACCCTCATTTGCGAAGTTTCATCCCACACTGTTGTCCGAAAGCGGCTCTTGGGATAACTGAATATTAAGCTTTTCATAATATATTGTCGTTGGACCACCTATGCGGGGGGTTCTCTCAAACTGGTTTGCCAGGGGCTCCCCAGAGTCCCCTCTGGGTACACGAGTACTTCCTGAACTGTCCCTGCCTCCAAGTATCTTTTAGCAGATCTGAGCTACCGCCTGATGCATAACTTGGCCCCAAACACAATCTAGCATGTGCGTCATTGTTTAAAATGTCCATAGGCTCCTGTGCTGCTTTACTGCATCAATGCCAATACTGGGAAGGTTTCCTCTGCAATCGGTCGAGAGAGATGGGGGTCCCTCAAGATGGAATAGTGCAAGAACACCCAGCCCGCGCCATTACAGAAATGAATACTGCATTTTCTGGTCTAAAAGTTGCACCCCCCTATAAACGGGTGTTTCATAAAAAAGTTGGTACAGTCGACTTCTGTTAATTTGAACTTGACGGGACATGCGAAATTGGGTTGAATTATACGAAAGTCAAATTAAAAGATCTGTGCAAAATTCTGAATATGGGCTAACTTTTTCATAATGAGTTGCCACACACCGCCACACGGTGGTGTGTGTGGCCGTGTATGTCCTTCTCGCATGCGGCGGTGGCAGCGGTGCCCAATGGCCGCCGGCGCCGGCACCATTGTAGCACTGCGTGCTTGGGTGCCAGCACCATTGCAACACTGTGTGCGTTGGAGCAGCAGTGTTGCAATGGTTGTTTTGGTTGTGTGTGTTCCGGTGCCACCGCTGCTGGCAACCATTCCCACACCGCTGCGAAGCAGCAGTTTGAAAACAGACTTTTTTTGCTGACGGCTGCCTCTGATCTCGCTTGTAACTTGCCCTCTGCGTAATTCAAAAAACAAAAAGGCCCGTTTTTGTGTCACACACGGACAATCGTGCTTGTAATTTGACCACTGCCGGTTCTCTCTAGGTCGAATTAACCAATATTTTATATTTCAAGATCGAAATAACAAGCTTTTTTTTTAATAGAAATGTATGGGCTTTTGCCAGGGCCTTGGAAACAAGGTCGAATTAAACGATAAGTTGAATTAACCCAGGTCGAACCAATGCAAGTCGTCTGTTTACCATCATGTTGCACCTACCGTAAAATACCGGGCAAGCGCCCACTTAAAATTTAGAGATAATCGCGAAAAAATGGGGAATGGGTGCTTGTCCGGTCATCAATTTTACATATAAATGTACTGTGCATATTTTCTCAGATCTTAGAAATTTGGATATGGGCGCTTAATGTGGAATGGGCGGATGCACGGTATTCTACGGTATATATATTTGATCGGTACGCATGGCAAAACTGCACTGATAAGCCTGCATGTGTGTATCGTTACACAATATACGCACAAGCGGAAGCCAGTTTCAACATTCTCATCAATGAATCGAACGAGAAATATAACCCCCCCAGCAAATTTGCACAATTCAGGTGCATACTGGAAATAAAAAGTACATATAAGTCGCACTGTTGTATAAAACACACCGACGGAAATTTTGTAAAAAATGTGCAACTTATAAACCGCAAAATAATCTGACGTAGAAGACGACGACGCTGGGGCAGTGGTGTGCCTGACCATCGCGCGCCAGGCTCTAAGCGCAAGGCCCGGCTTCGTTGAAATCTTTCTATCTCATTGAGTGAATACGCCTTTGTCATTTGCTGCCGATTGCAGATCATCGTGACAATACTGTACTCATTTACTCATTTACCTAATTTTTCAGAGAAATTGCCTTCACACGGGAGCTGCAGAAGATCTGCCCCAAGATCAAGGACTACTGCATGGGCTTTTACATTCACACCTGCCCTAAGATGAGGTACAAGGTAGGTCACCCCCATCTCTCAGTGCTGGAGCACAGTTAGGGAACTGGTTAAGCGCACGGGGCGTCAGACTCAACGAAGCCACCACCTCTTCCAGGGCAACTTTTCTCCGTCGTACCTTCTGTGCCCCGAGACGTACACTTGGCACCCGATAGAGAAGTGCAGGCCGCTTTTGGACATCAACAAGTACTCTCGCTTCGAGCAGGACAGAAGCAAAGGTGAGGCTTTCTCCACTTTCCTCAGGTTCGTGGGTTCTTCGAGTTCCCGAATTTCCGCGACCGTCCTCAACATAAAGTTACTGCCAGTTTGAGCTCTACCTTAGCGGATCTGAGCCACCCATTGATGCATAACTATGAGCTGAACAGTCCCTATTGTTTATGTTATTGTTTGCAAAGTTTTGTAGGTTTCTGCAGCACTTGCTTCCATCAGTGCCGATTCCAGAAAGTGCTCCTCGACTGCCGTTCAGAGTAGACGAGGACACCTCGAGATTGTTGGGGAACCCCTGCCCTAGTCTTTCAGCTAAAACCGATCTCCGAAATATGCTTGAAATGTGAATTTATTTTCACAAACATCGTTCAAAGGGGGAGCCATGGACAACTATGTGCGAACAACTTGATACCGGTTGACACATTCATCGAAACTATAGACCTTTCCAGCGGCAGTCTTGAACAAAGCGATTTACAACGTGCCTCTCGGGTAGCAAGCTATTTGCTCATTGCAGAGGAGCACAGGCTGGCGGCGGCGATGAAGCTGTGAGTCTGAGAGGAGCTTCTGGTGCATTCTTAACTCGTATCTGACCATAGTAATCACCTAAAGGCTGGTTGACACACTGGCATTTTGAGCGTGACCGAATGCATTGTGCTCCCTTGCGATCGCTTATGATGAGAAAACAAAGAACACACTGGCATGCAATTGCGTATATAACTAGACTGAAGGTTTTGTAGTATCTGCGAGATAAAATATTAGGATTGTGCAAATATTCACATTTTTTAATAGTAGTTTCGAATAGTATGCTATTCAGTATTTGCTTCAAGATGAACTGCGATTCTCATAGTTTTAAAAGTTTTGATCCCGACTGATTAGCTCCATTGGGTGCGCTTCTAAGGCCCGCTTCAGATGAGGCGATTTCTCCCGGCAACTTGACGTCGTAACACCAGCAGTGCCGATTCCAGAAAGTGCTCCTCGACTGCCGTTCAGAGTAGACGAGGACTCCTCGAGATTGTTGGGGAACCCCTGCCCTAGTCTTTCAGCTAAAACCGATCTCCGAAACATGCTTGAAATGTGAATTTATTTTCACAAACATCATTCAAAGAGGGAGCCACGGACAACTATGTGCGGACAACTTGATACCGGTAGACACATTCATCGAAACTATAGACCTTTCCAGCGGCAGTCTCGAACGAAGCGATTTACAGCGCGCATCCCTGGTTTTGAGAGTGTACATCGGTGTTGCCTGACTGCGCTGGGCTGTGGGTTTTCTTGTCAGTAGGCTGTGTTCAAAATTGCAAAATTGCCCCGTTTTATTTTTTGTTTTGTGTTCTATGGCAAAGAGAATTTCTCTGAGTTTTTAAGAAAGCATTGCATTATTTTTGGGAACAAAAATTAACAAATGAAAGCCCTTTTTGGCGAGTCCGTGCGCGACAGAACAAATGAAACTGGAATGTTTGTTTCACCTTATGTTGATCTTTTTAACGGCACCATACACTCAGCCATGTCAATCTAATAAGGTCTTAACTGCCTAAAATATTTGACCGCACCACAGGATAGCCGAACTGCATGGGCATTCCCCGCTCACAACATGAAATTCAACGAGTCTCATCAATCGAACAACATATATTGTACGTACCTCACGGTGCCGTGTTATCCGAACAGGATTTGAGAAAGGTTTAAAATAACACAGTATATCCAAAATGCAGTGTTGACGATAGTCACTTCACGACGATCGGAGAGAATCCGGCTTGTCTTGAGGTACGTTTTTAAGAGTCATGCTTTTTTACACAGCACTAAAGCAAATGAACGAATATGTCTATTCAGTCCCCATACCCCGGACACTATCAGCTACTTCTCGCCAAGACCGGGAACATAGCCGGGAAGGCTTTTTGGAGATTATCCCAATGGAAATAATCCTCGAAGAACGTCGAACGGCCTGCGTCGCGGGCTGCTTGACGTTCACTTTCTTCGCTCGTTTCCTGCAAAGGCCGAGCAGGCTACGAGTCCTGGTATTCCCTGGTTCTCACAGTGGAAGATAACACAAAACCCGCAAGCTTCCTGAAGAGGAAAATAAAGTAATAACTTTTAAGGAAAGCCGGCAGACTCCAAATGCACAATGCAGGTGGGGAGCAGCGCTGACCAGGATTCCACAGCGCAGGCGGGTGGCAGAAATTTTTGGCTGATAGGGGTCGCTCGAGTCGCAAAATGGCGGCGGCCAGAGGGCTCTTTCTGCAAAGGTCTATAGAACCCTTTCTCACAATGGCTACGACCTTGAGACACTTTTACAATGAATAACGAAACACGCTGGCAAGAAAGTGGTAAATGTTATAGTTTATAGGTAGGGTTCTGTGTTTTCAGACAAATCCAAAAAATCCGAAAAGCACACGCCGGTCAATTTTCCGTTAATTTGGATTTATCTGAAAAACTCAGAATTTCGAGGTCACAGCGAGAAAATAAACAGAAAAAACAATGGAGTTTTACAACTAAACTTTATAAAAGCACAAGGTCAGTGGTCCCGAGGAGATACAACTTCATTTCCCTTTGAAATCTAGAACTACTGACAAAAGGGGTTTGCCTTTTAGCACGTCGAGGTTCCTTCGGGACGACGGGTGATGGTACCTGGACCTTATATATTTTGTTTTTGAATTTTTTTTTATTTTACGCAGTAAAATAAACTCAGAATTTGAAAGAATTTGGAATCTAACAAAAGTAAACTCCGATAAACCCCGAATTCCCAGCGAAAAGTGAACTCCGAAAGACACCCCCCGAATATCACGAGAAATAAACTCCGAAAACACGGAATCCTCTTTGTAGGTACCTAGGGGTTCTCCGGCTGGTGTGTTCCTGCATTGTTTCCTGTTCTCCAAATCGAATTTTTTTTTCTAGAGGGTTTTGTTTTGTGGTTTATTATGATTAATTGCGTTTGAATACTTAAATTCTCTTTTCTAATCCCTGTGCTGTAACGTGGTTATGTGACTGTTCACTACAGTCAAACCCGACTATATCGAACCTGTTTACATCGAATTATTCCTTATATCGAACAGTTTTTGTGCACAGTAATGTTACAGTGATACTATAAAGCAAAAACTATGGTTACATCGAACAAAAATAGCATCCGCTACCGATATATCGAACTGCCAAGAGCGCCGTTTTGCTCTGCAAGCTGGCATTCCCCCAATGCGAGAAGTCGCATTGGAGAAAAACCAGCTTGCAAAACACGCTGTCTTTTTTTTTTTTTTTCTGGCGGTTGCGTTTATTGTTTGGAAGAAGAAGAAAAAAATCTATTTTGCGGAGGGCTCTGAGAGAGTTGTTGCAGCCGCCTGGAAAAAAAAAAAAAAAAGAGCCAGCTAGCTGGCTTTTCCCCAACGCAGCCGCCTCTCAGGGGAAAGCCAACTTGCAGAGCAAAACGGCGCTCTGCAGGAGAAGGTGCTCCTGCTAGGACGTGCTCCGTGCTCTCGGCATAGTTCGGCGCTATTGAGCGAATATAGAAGGCAGCGGCCTTGGCATTTTGGAGTTCGTCGATAGCGTAGAAAAATATTGTTATCGCGGATGCAATGAAGAAAAAGCAGCAGAATATGCAAGACTACTTCATTGTGTAATATGTCAGCAGAAATTGGATTTTTGAGAGTCAAATCCATTAAAACTTTTTTATCGAATTACCCTCTACATCTAACTGGTAGACGTTTTTTTGCGAGTTCGATATAAACGATCATGATTGAGTGTTTTCTGTACAAAACACGTTAGTATAACCTTCAGTGACAACACCTGTGCTGTTCTACCTGTTGTAGGTGACTATTTACCTGTACTGGTCTCATACTCGAGTGGTCTTTCTTTTCAGAGGACGAGAATGCGGTGACAGACTTGAACGACGTGTCCATCCTCTTCAAGAGGGGCGTCATCCCGTATGGACAGTACAGGCAGCTTAAGGGGAACTCCGACAAAGCGGAAGTGGAGGAGTATGCCTCGCTGGTCGGCAAGAAGTGCATCGAGAAGCTGTTTCTATATCGGAGCTCCTAAAGGTTCAAGACGCTCGTCGTGCAAACGACGGCGACTGCCTCCGGTTGCGCCACGTCACTAAAGTCATGGGTAGTACGTGCCCAGCACCCCCGTCCTTTGCATCGCCTATAACTGCACGAGTGCGATCGGCGGTGGTTGTAGTCGCCGACAGGATGGCAATGACAGGGAGTGTCTTTCTGACGCCCGGTCTCTGGCAAGCGCTTGGTGCCTCTTGCCGTGCCTCGGCTGCGTCTACACGCTCGATGTGCACGAGACGTCGAAGCGTCATCGAAGGTATGAGGCTCGCACTGGAGGCAGGGCAACCAAAGCTCCTCCCTGCCGTTGCTACCTTGTCAGTAACCACAACGTCGGCGTCTTTGCACCAGAAGGCTTGAAGTCGAAGTCAAGATCGAGTCGCCGAAGAGATTGCGGGCTCGTAGCGCGAGGCCAAATAGTGCCCCACCCCCAGCTTTAGTTGAGATTGTCAGTTCCAAAGTCACAAGAGGAGCAGAACTGAACTTGAGAAATGAATACGATGGTAGCATTGAACTACACAGGTGCAAAGTGTTGAAATAAAATGATGAACATTCTGCCAATTTCCCTTTTACAGCGAACCTGTTATGCGCTAGGATCTGGGAAATAATGTATCCGCGGATATTGACAGAAAACTCCCCATTGTCGTGGCAAGTATAAATAAATAAACAATAAAAAAAGGGGGCAACCAGCATGAGTCAGCCTTCCTTGGCATTATTAGATAGTAAGGTCCTGATCCTTTGTTATCTCTAAGCATCGTCCTTGAGGTCATCCGAGAGGTCATCCTAAGCGTCATCCTCTAGGCGTCGCCCTCGAGGTAGTCCTAGAAGTTGTCCTTGAGGTCGACCTAGAAGTCGTCCTCGAGGTCGTCCTCGAGTTCGTCTGAGAGGTCGTCCTCTAGGCGTCCTAGAAGTCATCTCTGAGGTCATCCTAGAAGTCGTCCTCGAGGTTTTCCTTAAGGCCGTCCTCTAGGCGTCTTCCTAGAAGTCATCCTAGACAATGCAGAGGTCGTCCTAGAAATTGTCCTCGAGGTCGTCCTAGACGTCATCCTCTAGGCATTGTTTTGGACGTCGTAAATATAACAGCTTCGCTGGTCTCCCATCTTCACGTGAAGTGGAAGGGCTCTGCAATTATTTTCCTCCCTCTCCACATTCGGGCACTTTTGTTTGCCGAACTTGGGCAACTGCCCTGGAGCACTTGCTTCCGAGCGTGCTTCAATGCGAGCTTCTCCTAGCTAGGCTCGAGCCACAAAACATTCCAAGGACACCTAAGCACTTGTGAGTTGTGAACGCAAAAGCATGAATGTCGTTCTTTCGCTCCCTTAGTTCATCTGCGGCGCACTGGCGTGGACGGCCACGTTTCGCTACTGTCGAGGTAGCGGCCCACGGCCGAGCGCGCGCTCTCGTGTAGCTGAGCTTGGGCGTGCAGCCTCTCCGGAGTTTGCCCATGCAGGCTCTGCGGTCAGGAGCTCCCTCTTACCGGCGGCCGGGCTGCTGCGTGCACTGTAAACGCCATAGAGAGGGCTTCTCTGGTGGCGTCCTTTGAAACTATGCCATGTGAGAGCTAATGGGAGCCTCGTTCCTTGAAACTATGATGCGCACCAGCCAACAGGAGCCTATCCATCAGATTTCTGCTACAGACAGGCTTCGCTCCATTGGGTCAGGGGAACGTGCCGTTTGCCGCAGCTTCAGACGGTGATGATGTCAGTTCGCTCCATGGGACAGTTAATGCTTTCGCATTAAAAACTATTCTACAGTTCGAGGTGCTCGGAGCCAATCACCCAATTAAGGTGCTCACATTTTCTTGCATGGTTTAAAGCATCGATGCAAAACCGATATGGCCTGGCATCTGCGCTAAACGCTCAACGGGCTCGATTAATAAATGTCAACGTGAGCATTAGGATTTTATCTGGGTTCAAGCCACGTTGTAGTGTTCAAAGGCTACACCGTGTCTTTATCTGCAACACGAAGCAAAGTTAGACTTCAAACTGCTCTTGGTCCCTTCATGTTCAAGTGCCCTCATTCTCGTAACTGTTCACCAACGACCTTGCCACTGGAAATTCAATATAAAACACGTCTGTACAAGAGAAAGAGAACTCGCAAGAGGTTCCCTTTGGCTTATCAAACATTCCTGTCTGAGGAACATTAGTCTCTTTCGAGTGGTAGCCAAAGAACTTTTCTCAGTCTCGGTCTTAGTGCAATTAGACGGTACACGAGCCTATAGGCCCATTAAACTGCAATGCCCATATGAGGGAGTGTTTGGCACAGAGATGTGCACCACTAGGTGGCCTTTATCTGCTAAAATATTGCTGCTTTAACAGTACAGTGTAGACCGCATATAACGTATGTCTCGGGAGTCGCGAAAATCCGCACTATAAGCGGTACCGCACTATAACCAAAACATCAATTTTTCAGGCCAAAATACATGCCATGAGACAACTTACCTTTGTAAAAGAATTTATTTTATGTTAGATGAAAAAATAAGCTTAGTTTGAGGAAAGTCTTTATTTCAATAGACTAGCACAGTTATGTCTCAAGTGTGTCACTCATTTTAAAAGAAATTAGCGGCTTTTGCCTGGCGCAGCCTTTTAACGGCGTCGCGGGTTGCGGACGGACGTTGCGAGCGTTCAGGATTGCTAACCCTAATCACTTTTCTCCAAGATGAAAACGCGTGAAAATTCGCATCCTTCATACGTACGCGCCAGTAATACCTCGAACTTGAGCACACGCATGAAATGCGCCAAATAAGAATTCCGGGCGATGTTCGAGGACACAAATGCTTAGAAATCACCACTGTAGTCGAAGTAAACAAACACGACGACACGGGCGTTTCTGCCGTCTTGAGAGCGCCGCCACGACATCGCCGCACGAGTAGGTGGATCTTCCCTTCTAGTACGTTCTGGGTTATCATAGCGACACACAACGAAAATTCAGAGTCAAGGATAGCGCTTTTACGCGGAACGATGAGATGCACGCCGTCTACGACGACGATCACAACCGACGCCATGTTTGCGGAATAGAAGCAGCCGGCCGGCCGGCCCGCGACTGGAGCAGAGGAGACGCGCGCAAACACTTCTCCTCGACCTGCGATTGGTCTGTCGTTGCGGTTGTTTGTTTCTTTGTTTCCAACGCAGCGGAGGGACGCACGCACGTGAACGACTCGTGCGTGCGTCCCTCCGTCGCTATGGCATCTGAAGCCTCTCTCTTCGCTTCTTCCGGTGTTTTCGAGCAACCTCCTTGCCCCGCGAGTGCAGCTTGCGGCTCGCGCCAACGCTCGCGCCGTCAGCGCCGTTATCTAGTGTCGCACAGGGAAGCGAGCTCGCTGCTCCGGTCGTCGACGCGGTCGGCGGGCTGTGCCAAAAACCGCACCGGGAGGCACTCACTTGATCGAATGACGTTTTAGCGAACGCCCACGTTTCATCGAACGACACTTTAGCGAATAGTCGGACGCCGCGAAGCGGCGGTTTCGGGTGGGCCAAATGAGTTCATATTTTTGTAATCAGTTGCCGCAGACTGTCGCCGCGAAGCGGCGTAAAGCGCAGCGCGACGGATGGGTTAACGCGCGCCCCCGTTATTCGCTAAAACGACCATTCGCTCAAATGTCGCCGTTCGCTAAAATGTCATTCGCTCTTGTGATATGGACCCGTATAAACATTTTATTAAGAAGCGGGACGGTAAAGAAAGTTTTGGGAACTTGGGGAAGCCCTGAAGAACACCCGTGTTCCTAGGAATCCAGTTTGAGAACTTATGGCCAACATCATATTTTTGATGATTTTTACTCACATACAATAGTAATCTCAACATAGGTATGGCAGTGTTCAGACCTTGTAATCCTGTAATTCAGGTTCCATACAGTTTGGATATCAACAGGTGACAAACTCGGAGAGTCATAATTTTGCAGTACGCTATGTGCCGACAGGTTTTGCACTGCTCATTAATTGACTTTGCCTTGGAACCCGGATGCCAGGCATTGCAGGAATACCCAGAACTAGAGATGTGTGACTGGGATAGAGATTTAAAAAGATACAGAACCGAAATTTGGATTTTGCGAAATAAGGCCGCAGATGTGTTGAAGGGACGCTAGGAACTCCAAAACATCACTCGTACATCGATATCTCAAGCGGATGGCCGTACTTTTGGAAAAGAAGGGTGCGATCAAGCGAGGTCTTTGATGTCATTGTCCTCCTGGAAAATTTGAGAATGAGGGGAAGCAGCCTCTCTTTTCTCCTCCTCGCTTTGGTTCACCAGCTCGGCGAGACGCAGCGAGGAGAGGGAATGAGAATCGTGACGCGACTTGTCTCGTCGACAGTGTTCAGTCGCATACTTTTCCAAAAATACGGTGATCCGTTAGATATTACTGTACAAGTGATGTTTCTGGGTTTTGCAGAGTCCCGCCTATCCGTCCAGCCTTGTTCTGTGAACTTGAAATTTTGGTTCAGTATCCCTTTACACTGTAAATTAAATAAAAATATATTATTAGTACAAATTGCATATAAATTATTCTAGTGTAGATTCTACAAATATAAATACATAAAGAATCCGATTTAAACGATATATGTAAACTGAGTAACAACAGTTTTTCTTGGCAACACATTCTCTGACACGTCTAAGGGAGCAGTACATTATAATAGTTTATGCAATGTTAAAAGGAAGCTGAGGAGATTTTATAACTCGGAAGGCTGCAAGAATTTGGACATAAGCCCCCAGCTCGCGTGTAAAATGCTTCTGTAAATTTCCCAAGGAGCGACATAATCGCTAATTAAAATTTTGCGGTAGCTCTGTCGTGCTGCCCGCTAAATGCGGGGCATTTTCCCAAGGCCCCGCCTGCCCGAAACCAGTCTTTCACACACGTTCTACGCCACACCAAACGAATTCTCCCTGAACTGGCGCTTGAGCTGCCAGTTGGCTGCCGTGTAATGGCGACTGGCTTCGTGCCGCTGCTGGGTCCGGCGCTCTCGTTTTTCAGCCGCGCCCCAACCTTGCCGCACCCGCCGTTGTCTCCTGTACCGCGTTGGCAGCGCACGAAGCAGGAAAGCAAGCGCCTTCCTAGTAGGCGTAGCTCGCATTGTTGCCACCAAGCACAGACACCGTGGAAAGTCCCCGCTTCAATAGTGGTCGCCGACTGCACGCTGCATGTTCCCTCGAGGCTACGCACCAGACTTGCATGAGAGAACGCTAAAGCTCGCCTTATGAATGCTTCGCACCTAAACTAGAAAAAGTGACGTCTTCGGCAGCATTGAGTGACGTCTTCGGCTAAAAAGTGACGTCTTCGGCAGCATTTCCAAGCCAGCTTTCAGCTGGCTTGGAAATGCCAAGGATGGTTTTAAAAAAATATGTACGAGGGGCTTTTTAGCCCATATATGGAGGATAGCTGAGGAAAAGAAAAACAGTATCGCACACTTTGATAACTTTTTTTCATTGAAGGCTCACGAGTGGCCAGAAAGGGGGAAACTTTCCCTCAAATCCTCCTTTCCATTCGAGAAAGAGGGAGTAGCTTAGAGGCCTGCTCCTGTTGGGAGAGGGAATAGTGCGTAGGCCGGCCTTTAATGCAGCCGATTCGAGACAATGCTTTCTTTGCAACTAAATGTCTTTTTAACTCACAAAGCCAATTAAGAATTGCAACCTTCCCTTTCATTACTGCAAAATGTTACGAGGTTTTTTTTTCAACTTCTAAGAGAGATGTCGCAGATTAACCGTCATTCATTTGTCTGGGGCCATAAAGTTATCGTTGATTATTATATGCCCGTTACCGCATTCTCGTAAATGACTCTAAAGAACACACTTGCAAGGTCCAATACTGCCCGAAACTGCAATTAATTTTCGAACAATTGACACACTTTCGGGGCATTTTTTAAAATATTTTGTTAGCACACATGCCCCGCAAATTGAATGAAATACTGTTCTATTTGCATTTAAAATATGGAACATTTGCGAATCACACAACTCGCATTTTGTGGTCGTACTGGTCCCCATTCAAATGACCAACCAGTACGCTGTAACTGTCACGACACCGCTGAAAGAAGATTCGGCAGATCCATAGTTCAGATAGAATTTATTCTCGGGGGCTCGTCCTTCAATATTACAGCAGACACCTTGTAATGGCACGCACTCAAGAACACGCAGCCCTTGAAACCCGAACCTCGCCCACCAACCCGTACCATACACAACGTGCCAATCTTGCTCCCGTTTTTTGCTCCTTCAGACAGAATATCATCGCCACCTATAGAACATACTTTAAAAAATAAAGTAAAATTGTATGTATAGAAAAATTAAAATACTCAGGGTTGTCAAAGAATGTACAAAGAGTGAAATCTGTCACAAATGACCAGGCTCTCTGCAGCCAGAAAAAGAAACATGATAAGACAAAGTGATGAGGATGTGCATGAAAAAAAAAATAGAAAACAACAAGAAAAGCTTTAGAGGCATGCTGGCAAGTGTACATACCGAACTCTTAAAATCTCGCTCGCGAATAACGCAGCTGTATCATGCCACGACTGGCAGTATTTGCAAGACTTCACGTATGGGCACGAGAGGCACTTGGAAAATATTTTTCTAGTCTCAACAGACATCTTGTTTAAAAGATAGAATTACTAGCAATGTTTGAATTACTAGCAATGTTTGCTTATCTTTATGAACCTTGTTCTACCAAATTGCTCGAGTACATATTTCTTCCCGACCGAACTTCCAGCGCACATTTTTAGACTCTTTGCACCTGTATCTTCCAACTCGTGATAATAGGTCGCAGCATGAAAAAAGCTGGAGACGGCTCTGTTCAAATATGTACTAAACAAAGCTTCTCTCGCACTGAATGTTAACAATACCCCTGCAACGAATACAGTAACATGCAATTTTCTACAATTGCTTCCTGTACTTTCAAACCAACATATATGAGAGTATAGAATTCGCTTCACATCGTTAATATTGTTAACTAAACCGGCCTTTGTTTAATCTGGAATAACTTCCGTGTAGGTAGAAGTTCTCTCAACACATGAAACAGTTTGTGCCTGTACAGCCTATCTCTGAGGCTTGCTTTTGCAACTTGCCTACCAGTCAAGTAATCTGGGGAATGACACCACAAAATTTCACGAGCGAAAGCATGGCAGCGCGGCAACCATAAATAACGCGGAAATTTAAATACTGTCGAGGAATGCCACACCCCGTAACAATGATATGCAGCTGTGGACCTGCGGGAATGCAACGAGGAACTTTTACAACCACAAACTTAATTAAGGGGGTCTTTACAGCAAACGTTCCCCTTTGCACACATACAGCAACAGTTAACGGTGTAATGACGGACAATAAAATACTGGCTCGAGGATGAACGCCAGTCTCGCTGCAACAACCTTGTTTACATTCATGACAGAGGAGCTGCACAAAATAAAAGGCGCATGCCTCTGATTTGACCGGCTCTTTCGCGATAGAATAAAATAATTTTAAAAATAAAAAAAATCACGAGCCTTAGCCTCAGTCTAGTTGGGGAAAAGCTGCATTAGTTAGTTTTTGGGCATATTGCCGTTAGATCCTTCATTGTCACCGTAAGAGCCCAGAGATCGAGCTGCCATAGCTCATTGGTACCCTTGGCAAGAGAATAGCAGGAGCATGTTGCACATAGCTGCACTTTCATCAAAGGACGGAACTCCGCGGTACCTCCTAAACACTGTTCTCTGAAAGCACTAGACACTAAACTGAGTATCGAAAGTTCTTTCCCACATCAGACCTGGTTAAAGAGACACCTTAATTGCTCTATCCATGAAGCTCATTAGGCAAAGAACACTGCCAGAGGCAATCCTGACGAGATAACGATAAGAAGCCAATACACCGACACACCGTTTACAAACAAACCCGGGTTTGCCCACACATGCGCGGAAACCAGATTCGCACGAGGTGAAGCGTCTGCACATGAGCCGTGTCAACGGTTCGTGTGCACACGTCGGAAAGTTGAGTTGGTGTACTTTGTTGGAAGGCTTAATTTGCTTTCACATCTGCACGCTAGTTTGCGGCATCTGTTAGAGCATACTGCGACAAGAAAACAACCGGGCATCCACAAGCAACATGGAAAGGCATTTTGGAAAACACATCCCCAAAGCATGTTACGCTTTCCTCTACCGCGAACACCCCTCCACGTTTTGCACGCTAGCTGTATTTACAAGCTGCCAGCGGGTCAAATGCAACTGCAGCTACGGCCCGGAAAGGGCGATTGATGGCGCCGCCTTTTTCCGACCGCCTTAGACTCGTACGGTACCTCCGAGTGTCCCCATGTGCAGGGTGCATAACAGATAGGCCACTACGTGCAATGCCCTTTGCTACCATGGTATCTAACTCCACTTGCAGGTTATGTGCACTTTCGAAGTGACAGACGTTATTATAGTAAAAATGCTCCCCACGTTTAGTGCATCCGCTGCAAAATGCTCGTAAAACAAAGTTACTTAGAGCAACAAAAAGAAAGAAAACAGATTAACTCCAGTGTTTCTTGGGACCGAGGAGCGCCGTCGAAAGTTTCTAAAACGAGGGAATGGCACCGAGCTACCACAAAGTGTTCTGCACTGAAACGTGGAGAAGATGAGATGCCGAGGAGAAAGATGTTGAACAGCCAGGCTTCGGATGCCCACACTCATAATGGTAAACCTGCAAAGAGAGCAGACAGACAGATTATCAATGGGACACAAGTCACTGCCCAAAATAGACAAAACTGCAATAATGAGAAAAAAGAAGTCTCGATTCGTGGCTGTTAATGACTTTCATGAAATATACAAGTTTTTTCATTCATAAACACTTCAAAAGTTGTTTTATATGAAAAAAGAAATACTGTAAACGACTTAATTTTTGTGAATTTCGCGAATCTCCTACAATTTGCGAAAAATAGGTCCCGCAAACAATTCCGGTAAAATGTACACATTGGAATCTACATTTTTATTGCGTTTGTGTTTGTACAACGCAAGCCAGAAAACGTGCCACAAAAACGCGTCACGCGAGAATGCGGGCACTGGCCAATTCAAGCCAAGTCAAGCCAGGCCAAGTCAACACAAGCCAAGCCAAGACCACGAACCGTGTTTACGCAATCGTGCAACACCAGGTGTTTGATGAGGTGTTTGTTCATGCGAAGGGACGAGAACAAGAATGAGTGATCGTGTATCGGGTCCAGCAATCTTTTTTCTGCCTGTGCATTTCTTAGTTTTTGCTCCAGAGTGGCCTGGTGTTTGTGCGTTGGTGCTTCTGCTTCATGCCTTGCTTTGCTCGTGGGCTGCCGAGGAGCTCACGCCGAAGAAAAAGGAACTACCAGACAAGCGGTGCGGTGCTGTTGTTGCATATCTGCGAAGTCGCCAAGTGGATTGTAAATAGAAGGACCCGAGCAGTCAAAACATAAACTGATATTTCTTCGATTTCCATTGCCTTTTTACTTCTGCTATGCCCCCAAAAGCGGCAAATTTACACGGCCTCCACTCGCGCTATAATAGTAATAATATTTTTTTTTAAATCTTTTTGAGGGCACCAAAACTTGCCTTCGCGTTACATTCATGCTCGCGTTATATTCGTGCAAATTGGAGCTGGCCTGTTTCCCTGGAGCTTCGGCTTGCGCCTAAAGAGCGGAGCGTGCAAAGCCCAAGAGGCACCCACCTATTTCCCGCCTTCCCAGTTATGTCTCAGTCACGTGTCCATGTTCCAGTTGTACCAGTCCTTCTGGGGAGGCGAGTTCACGAGACTTGAGCTTCGGGGAGAGCTTTGACTGAGGGGCCCGTTCAGGATGCCGGACATGTTGGGGTGCAGCAACGACTGGGGGCTGTCCACTACACGCAGAGAGATGCCTTCGTCACGGGCCTATCCCGTAAAACTAGAAACACTCCGATTCAATAAGCTACATGTTTCCTCTTAACAACCGTATATGAACTATGGACCAAGCTGTAATAATTAATGCAATGCTCCAAGCTATTTTCACACATAGGCAACCATACTGAAGAAAGCATTGCCTCAGCCATTGATTACGAGGTCTGAGTATAAGTTTTGCTGATGAGAATCTGATCTTTTGGTGCAATATTGCTGAAAATTCTCATTTTGGTGAAATAAGTAGCAGGGTCAGCAGTTTGGCATAGTATGGCGCAAATGGCGCACCACGTCATTGCTTGGTTTCGGTTGTTGCCCGACACAGGAACGATGACCAGAACGAATGCACGGCATCATTCACTTTAGTTGTACTTCACAACGTTTCTCCAATAAACAAATATGCAAATTAGGCTTGCAATGTTAAACTTAAATGGCTCATTTCAAATTACACTATATATGGCATGATACGGTTGCATTTATCTGTCCATCTCCACCGACAGCGACTCCACAATGAATTCGGACTAATTGCAGTAGATTAATAAAACTAGCAGTTGTTTTTTGTACTCTTATGTGCAGCGACCTGCTTATAGTTTTATTTATTTATTTAGTGATACTGCGACTCTTGACTGAGAGCCACTGCAGAATAGCTGGAGCAGGCTGCACCTCCCTTAAAGCTGCAATATCCCTCCTCTCCATTTTTGCTTTTACTGTTGGGAAACTTCCCCCCGCAACAGTGTTCCGCCCCCTAGAAATAGCCTTAGTTTTCCCGGAGAAAAAGTGTGCAGAAATAACTCGGCTAAATCCAGCAAGTTCCTTATGAGCACACGTGGTCAGTGCACTGGTTTAGATGTTTGCTTTTAGAAACTTCTGTACTCTGTTTCAACCTAACTTGGTAAACAACAAATGCTGCAGCCCCCATAAGCCAATCCGAGCAACACCTCTTCATGTTTGTGCACCAACGGTGCATTATTAGCGCCTCGCTTCAAGTGCTCCGATTGCCTCACTAAGGCCATTTGCCAAGTTATGCTCCAACGAAGTACAGTATACTTTCTTATAAAAGTAATTGGTGTTGCTAAACGCACAACTGTAATACAACTGCCAAAATAAAAAATTTAAGATGGTCAGCTTGGTACGACTTTACGGTACAGTCAGAATCCTCATTGAACGTTGATGTATCCTCGCGTATCTCACACCTTACTTGGAGGAACCGTCGCCAATGTCTGCTCGGACAGCGACACACTAATTAATTATCCACGCAGAAGCGCTCTCGCAAACGTGGGGAGAGGCTCTGGTGGTGCCATGTGACCTGACCATAACTGCAGCCATCTGGCAGGTGCCGCGCGAGGCTCCTATGCGGAGTTGTTTTCGGCACGTGAGGTTTATTAGGCAGTGCGTTGAAGCAGCTGGCGTGGTTCTGCAAGAGCGCGCTCGCTTCATTATCGGCAACTCCAGGATTGAATGCAGGAGAAGATCGCGGTGGGCTTTTGGGGCATTCACGCACTACATCGTTTGAAGAGGAGGGGAGGGGGGGGGGAAACCCATAACAGCTGTCGCCATAAAAAGCAAATAATGCCGTACGGTGAATTCCCCCCCAAATTCTTTGGCACTAGTTGACGATGCTATTATGCGAGTTGGCGAGTCATTAAAATGGCCCGGAAGGACCGAGCCCGCACACCCACCGACGAGGGGAGAGGGCCCCTTGCAGGTCCTCTTGACCAGCAGCCGCACAGTGTTGCCCCCCTGGCGGATGACGTTGATGGCGTTGGCGTGCGTCATGTTCTTGGTATCGATCCCATTCACCTCCAGGATTTGGTCAGCCACCTGAAAGGAGCGTCGGAACCGTGTCGGCTGTCTTTCCACAAACAAACCTCCACTACCGCCAAGCCCCAAGGTTCTTCTCTCATTTTAAGGCAGTTTGAAGTCAACTGTTTCGGATAAATATTTGTTTACTGGTTTTCAAAATGCAAAAAGCAATCAACTTGGAAGAGACCTGCACTCACAAAACAGAATGAAACAAACAGGGTACATGAAGTCAATTTCATTCGAGTGTTTACTTCACATGCCAGTGGTGCTTGGATTGCTTCAGTTTCCTCTCATTCAGATAATAAAAATTACACCCTAGGGCCCTAACCCACCTGGCGGGACCAAACAGGACCAATGGACAGGGACATCGCAGCCTGCTTTGATTGGTCAGTGGCATGGGCGTACCAACCGGGGGGCAAGGGGGGCGCTTGCCCCCCCAGTTCTCAGAGTAGGGCCATGTGTTTTGCCCCCTCTAAACAGCCGCCACTGGGCAGGGCAAACACTGGCCGGCGGCACCAACGGATACCAAGGGCACCGCCCCCCGGCCCTGGGGGGGGTCTGGTTTGCCCCCTCACTCAAAAACAAGTTGGCGCAGAGCTGGGCAATCGCAGCAGGTGGCAATGTTCCAATCCCTTGGTCTTGCTTGGTCCCACAGTGTAGACCAGAGCCCCTGTTCACTGTGGTAACTTTTGTATTGGGGTAAAGTGCTAGATTTTATATTTTCGTTATCCGATGTACGATACTGTACGATAAAATCTCGCACCCCAAATATCACTCTACCAAATAAACACAATGCGCAATACAGGTTTTATCGCAAGACCCAAATGCACAAAGCGAGCAGACGAGCTATACGAGCCTAGGAATCTGCATAGTCCGCCCAGTCTCCTTTTTATTTTTTCCCCTACTACGTCATGAGCGAGGACGACGATAGCTAAAGAAGCACCACCGTAGTTTGCGCACGACGCCAAAGAGGACCGGGCGGCCCCTCGGCAGTGTGAAAGAGACCCACCTGCAGCTTCCCGCTGAGATGGGCGGGTCCCTGGTCGGCGATCCTCAGCACAAAAAGGGGCATGCTGTGGAACTCGCGTCCCCCCCGAATGCTGAAGCCAAAGCCCCGCACCCCCCGCTGCAGCTCCACGCTGTGGTACTCGCCCCCCACGGTGCTGCCACAGTCGAGGGGTTCGCCCCGCACCGCGGCACCCATGTCTTCTCCCTGCGGGGGCGGGAGTCGCGGTCAGGAACGCCAGGACCCCGGATTTACATTCAAGTGCCATCCTCCATTCTCTTCTAAGTAGAGACAAAACACAAGGATTCTCAAACTTCTCAATCTCGGGGCCGAGGAGCCCCTCCCGATCTCGAGATCAATGCAAAAAAGCAGTTCAGGACGAGCCTACAGACCTTGCAAACAGTAATGTCTGTATTGTCGAGACTGGTTATAACGAAGTCAACGGGAATCGGAAATCACTTCGCTATATCCGCTATTTCATTATAACCGACTTCGATTAACAAAGTGCAAAAGGGAATGGGAAATCGTGATTAGCATTAGCCGCTACTTCGTTATAACCGGTCTCGGCAGTACTATGGAGTGTTTGGCTCATAGTTAAGCATCAGTGGATGAATCAGGTCTGCTAAAATAGTGCTTAAATGGGCAGACAGTTTGCTTGAGGGCAGGGATGGCCAACGACATTTGCGAACTTGGGGACTCCAGTTTGAGAACCTTCGCCGTAACAAAACTTCTTTGTTAAACGTCGGATTCTAGCCTCAACTTTACGTACTAATGGCATCGTCGCACCCCGTGCTGACACACGCCTAACAATGCAAGTCATAGCAAACGATTCTGCGGCGAACGATGGACGCAGGTACGGTCAGTTCTGCGTCGCTACGGCGCAAGGCAGTACGGTAATGGCACCTCACGACCCATTGTGGGGTTGACTGTCTAAAACTAGTTTTCCAAGAATCCATGAAGGTAGGAAAAAAAGAAGGCGACATTCCGGCTTGAGCCAGCCAAACAAGAAAATCCCGAGTGAAGCCAGAAGTAGAGGTCGCGGTCGGTGGGAACCCCCGACAGTGACCTAAACAGCAGTTGGCGCCAAATCGGCCATCCTTTCCGACCAATGGCGTCTTTTGGTTTTGTTCGTTTATGGTCGTCGTCAAGGGCGTGCTTCCCCAAACCGGAAGCCTCCCCCGGCTTCACCTCTGGTGGTGTCGTGTCACCTCCAGAAACTTCCTACCTCCGTGTAAGAATCGCTAACAATGTCCCCGCCATGTGAAGTTGCAGCCTTGCAAGGAATGGCAGGCTCTGGACTGCTCATACTTCTAGAGGAAAGGAACGCTGCGTCACGCGTATCAGCCGCTCCACTAATTCGTGCTGTAAAAGCTCCTCGCAGGAAAGCTCCATCGGTACCTGTCCGGCTGCTACATTTTTCCAGTCGTTACACACACGAGAGTGGGTTCCAAACACCACAATGCCCTCAAGCAACGTTACCATAATATTTCGAGAGATGACCCACCCAAAATCAAAAGTAAATCGGGTTAAAATAAGGAGTGGTCTAACTTTCAATGTGCGATAAAAAAAATTGGAAAGAAACGCTAATTTTAGATCTTGTGACCTGCAACACTCGTGATTGCAGGGAGGGGAGATGAACCGAAGACTTTCCTTCCTTCCCAGTCAGCAGTGTTTGCTCATCTCCCGCCATGGCTAGATAACTCCATTTCTGCCACGGTCACCATTGGCCAGGGCCCTGCAATTGCTAGAAGTGGGCTACCTTTCGGTGGCTTTTAAAAGATAGCAAATGATGCCAAAAATAGGGGGCGCGTTATCTTTCGGGGGTGGGGCATCTCTCAGGATATTGCGGTAAATATGATTTTGCTTGCCATTGTAGTGAGAAAGCATTTCGAGGCTGGTTCACATTTCCGTTTTGACTGCGCCACGACCTCTTGTGGCGGCTTACGACGAGACAACACGCTGGCACAGTCTGTCGGGCGGCGCCCGAGTGCTTCTGATTTGCATATATTTTATGCCTCATTCTTTCGCCACAGGTTCGGAAGAAATCGGACAATGTTAAAAGCAACTGTTTCTCGTAGATAGTGCATACATTTTATTTCGCAAGTACCACAAAACCTTCGGTTTAGTTGTACGCAGATAAGAAGGGTTCCAAGGCTGCCCGACAGAAGGCGCCGGTGTCTTCTCTCGTCGCAAGCCGTTACGAGCGATCGCAGTCAAACGCAAATATGTGAAGCGGCCCTCACTCTGTTGTATTGGCACACTTTAAAAGACCTATGCTAAAAGAAAACATTGTTTTAAACAGTTTGGATGTAAAAAGATGGATAACGAATGAATTTACAACAAAAGAAATTTTTAGAACTATATTTACAGTGCGAAATGACTTTGAAGTTGGTTACTGCAGGAGCCTGAGGAAAAGTGGCTACTAGCAGTCACGTGACTGGCCACTAGTCACGCGGTAGATTTGTGCGCCGCCACGCTACGCCTCCGCAAGTTACGGCAAGTGTGGCACGCTGCCGGCTGAACCAATTTTTTTCAGAGCGCAGCTCTTAGGCGCCCATTTCCGGCTTGAGCGGCGTCACCGTCGGCGTAATTGCAAGGTCACGTGACCCCCCCCCCCCCCCCCCCCCCCCTAGGTCATGCGACACTCCCAGGTTATGTGACCCCCCCAGGTCCGGGGGTCCCCAATCAATAAAATGTCAACCTGCCACAATATTTGTTCTGATTCTATATTTCAGAGCACAGCTCTTAGGCGGCCGTTTCCGGCTTGAGCGGCAAGGAGGACAGCAGTAGGAGGGAGGTGGAGGAGGGGGAGGGGAGGAGGAGGAGACAAGGGGAGGAGGTTGAAGGATGAGGAGGAAGTGAAGGAGAAGGTGGAGGAGGAGGATGAGAGGAGGAGTAGCAGGCAGGATCATGAGGGAGGAGGGGTATACTCTCCCCTCAGTACCCTTCCCTCCTCCTCCTCAAGAGCTGCGCTCCAATTCGGCGTTACAGGCAGTTGTAAACGGCTTTCATTTTTTCTTTATACACAGAAAGTAATTTAAAATGTTGTTTTAAATAAAAAAAAAAACCTTCACGAGTCCTGTCCAGTCGAAAAATAAAAAAATAAAAGATTCTAGAAAAGTCATAAAGTGACTTTTCTCCACGCCGCCGCCGGAATTGAACATTCTGGTGTGTCGCCGCCGTCAATTTCTGACAGTCTTGGAGGTAACGCGTTACTAGTAACGACGTTACTGGTAACGCGTTACATTTTTCGCTAACGCAGTAACATACTCGTTAGTATTCTGAATGACTAACGAGTAAAGTATTTCCGTTACTTTTTTACCGTATCGGCTGTCAAATTTCATTACTCGTTACTTTTGAGCAAAACTGGTGAAATCCTGCACGAGCTTGTCTCGAAATCCTGCACCAGCTTATCGCTGCACGGAACCAGCATCCGTCACAGTAAAGTTAAAAAAAAAAAAAAAAAAAAAAGCTCATTTTTTGAAGGCGAAAAAAACCTTCGGCTACCAGCTAATTCCGTTCATCCTCCTTTTTCTTTTTTTTTCTCATAGTGTCACCACCCACAAGGCTTGACCGAACGACTGCGTTACAGCCTCGTCCCCTCCCTCCTCTTCCCACCCTGCTTTGTGCAGCAGAAGTGGACGGCGGGGGGGGGGGGAAGCCGTGGAGAAACATCTGTTTACAACAGTGGACAACTAGTGGCGAAGCGATTTGCTCATTTCTCTAGTTTCAAAAAAAAACAACCTTTGTGGAATATTTTTACCCTCGCTCTCCCCCTCGCTGCCTGAAAGTTCCTGACCCACTTTTGTACACAGAAGAATCTTTCGCTTGATTAGTCTTTAATTCCCTAAGGTCATGATAAAAAAAATACAAAAAAAAGTTTTAAACCTAGAAAGAAAACTTACAAACACAAAACCTTTTTTTTTTTTTTTTTTTTAACCGAAAAATTAAGATCTACTGCTGGTAAGAGGCAGCAAGTGATTATAGCCAGTGTGCTAATAACCGGTGTCCTGTTCCACATAATGAAGTAAATCAGTCTCTGGTAATAGTATGAACAGGACTGTTACTAAAACCGGCGGACAGATGAGGGGTGTTGGTTGGCTGATTGTGTTCCAGCAGTCCTCGTTCGCATGCTGTAGATTATAAAAACCGATTGACTAACATCTCCGACTCATTCTGCGCGTGAGATGGGCATGAATAACGAAAGACCGTCGCCATGGCCAGCAGGTCTGAATGAAATGTATCAACTAAAGGAGACAGAATCAGGTAATTTACAGTTTCAATGCCTAATCTGCATGCCGAAAATTAAGCTGCTTCGCGCATCAAAACACTATGAAACCACTCTGTAAATTTTTATGTTTATCCAAGCTTGTTAAGGAGGCTTATCATACATCTCTGCCAAACATACGTACTCGAACAGAAAAGTAACGTAAAAGCAACGAGCTTGAGTAAACTTAGAGCGGTAAATTAGCGGTCAAAAATGGCACCCCCCCGGTTGCCGCCATCTTGCCTGTTTGCCACATTAGTGATCATGTGATGTTAAGATAGCTGCGCCCAAAGGTGGGGCAGATCAGATTGGCCAGATCGCGGTCAGCAGATGGGCACTCTGGGGCTGCGTTCGAATCTTACTCGAATGGCGCCGAGTTATTCCGCGGATCAAGTCACGTGACAAGACAGATGCAGCAACGCTAGACGCGGCTAGGTTTTCAAACGAAACGGGTACAAGAACTTCACCCAAGAGTGAGATAAAAGCTGCGTTCTATTTACTTGCACCTCCTGCGCCGGTGCAGAAAAGTGTGGGGCAGTCTACTTCCGGTATATGTATTGAGATACGACCGGAAGTACACCACCCCACACTTTTCTGCACCGGTGCAGGAGCTGCAAGTAAATCGAACGCAGCTTCTATCTCACTCCTGGGTAGAGTTCTCGCACCCGTTGCGTTCGAAAACCTACCCGCGTCCAGCGTTGCTGCCACTGATCAGTGGTTGCTGCCCAAGGACGATAGAAGCCTAGGAGAGGGCATGACGACAGCCGTGTAGCCTCCACAAGCCACGCTCCCTTGACGCCTCGCCTCTTTCTCATTTTCCTCCTTACTCTCCTCACTTACCACGCCAACGCGACCACATCACGTGACCGTAGCTAGCCTTCGTCTAGCTATGGGGTACTAGAATACACCACAGGCCAGCCTTCGATCTGATAAAACCTACCGGACGGAGCGCGCGCAAGCCTGCAAGGTGTCTTTCTACAGTCAACCATCCATCTCACACGTGACATGTCACGTGCACCAATAGCTAAAGAGATCTACGGTCACGTTGGCCACAACATCGTTTAAACTTTTTATGACTAGGCTTCACCAATATTGCAACGTGCCCTCTCCTAGTACTTGTAACCTCCTTGTTGCTGCATCTGTCTTGTCACGTGACTTGATCCGCCGGAATAACTCGGCGCCATCCGAGTAAGATTCGAACGCAGCCCCAGAGTGCCCTGCCCATCTGCTGACCGCAATCTGGCCAATCTGATCTGCCCCACCGTTGGGCGCAGCCATCTTAACGTCACGTGATCACTAATGTGGCAAACAGGCAAGATGGCGGCAACCGGGGGGGTGCCATATCCGCTGCAGGCAGTGGGTTCCGGTTTACCGCTCTAAGGTAAGACTCAAGCTCGTTGCGTAAATGTAACGTAAGAGTAACGTTCGTTATTTTTGAAAAGTAACGGTAACGGTATATCGTTACGTTTGTAAAAGAGTAACGTAGGTCGATAACGCGTTACTTTTTACCAAACTAACGAGTAACGCTATTTCGTTACTTTTTTTCGGTAACGGGCACAACACTGATCTCTGACAAGCGTACAGGTCTATCACGTGGTGCTTTCACTCTTTCGGGAGCTTCCTACGGGCTCTAAAGGTTACTTATTAATCTTTGTTTTTTTACAGCGGAGCTGTTAAGGGCTCGTTTCCCCAGTTCCGTGTCTGTCACCAAATAAATGTCAAAACAAAACTCTGGACAGCTACCGCCACTTACGAGCGACGGCGGCAACCAGACAACCGGCTCGCAGGTTGTCTGGTTCGCCGCTGTCGCATAAAGAAAGTGGCCACTGTCGTGTTTCCGTTTCCGGTCCCTGCTATCAGCGCTCCTGATAAGAGGCACAGCGAGCTGCCGCGAAGCAATTCGTCAGTCGCAAAATAAAAATCGCTCCCGACGGACGAGAACTTGTCTTCTTCCGGGCACCCGCATGCACACAACAGCCACCTTTCCAGCCTTTCCACTCTGGTTTTCACCAGTGTAGAAAGGCTGATTTTCTCTAGGCGTAATCCTCGAAGTCGTCCTAAAAGTCATCCTTGAGGTTATCCTAGACGTCGTCCTTGAGGTCGTCCTAGACGTCGTCCTCGTGGCCGTCCTAGACGTTCTCAAGGTCGTCCTAGATGTTGTCCTTGAGGTCGTCCTAGACGTCGTCCCTGAGGTCGTCCTTGAGGTCGTCCTCTAAGCGGCGTCCTTGAGGTCGTCCAAAAAGTCGTCCCACCATAGTACAGCTTCCCTGGTCTTCCTTCTTCACCAGAGTGGAAAGGCTGAAAGCTTTTTGTTGCACTTAAAAGGAAGACAAATAACTAACTTTTAGAGCCCATAGGAAGCTGCTGAAAGAGCGCAAGCACCACGCGCTCTTTCGTGGCCACTAGCAGTCACGCGACTGCTAGTTGCAACTTTTCTGCGGGCTCCTGCAAGCGCCAACTACAAATTTGTTTTGAGCCGTCAATATAGCTCTAATTTTTTTTTTTTTTTTCACAGTAAATTAATTTAATGATGCCCTTCTTCCAATCAAACTGCTAAAAAGAAAAAGAAAAACTTCCCCCTTCGCATATTTTGTTTAAAGAGCCTCGCTGTCTGTCCTGTACGAATAGATTTGCGGCTGGGGAAACGCAGAGAGAGACGGGCAAGGCAGAGAGCAGGCAACAGGAGAGAAGCACACCTTCCCCGACAGCCGTCCAGGGCGGGCAAGCCGAGAGCCTCGACAGCAGAAGAAAGGGTGGGGTGCCAGCGATCTGTTGCCGGGACGTGGGCCCCCGACGCACAAGAGCTCTGAGGAAAGATGGAGTGAGAGAAAGGAAACCACGGAGAGAGGCCAGCTCAAAAGAGGGATGGGAGAGAGACAACGTTTGAGCAGAGAGAAAAAATCAGATGGGGAGAAGAGGCAAAAGAAGAAGTAGTCCTCGCATGAATTTCTCTGTACGTCTCCTGAATAGATAGTTGATAGTCAGTGCCTCGTCCTGTGTGTTCTCTCCTCCTTGTCCGTGTGTTACTTGTTAGGGGAGAAGGAGTGGGGTGGGGCAGTGTCTGAGCATTCTTGGTCCTATTTTAAGCACATCTTAAAGGGGCCCTGCAATGACTTTTTGACTGGTTTTTTAATTTGCACTGAACCCGAGCGTACTGAACGTAGTAACTTAATCCAACTTTTCTTTTCTCAAATTTCGCTTTATTTTAAAAGTTATAGGCAAATTAGAATTACAAAAACAAGCAAAAAATAACCTCCTTCATGACGTCGTAGGTCCTGCCTTGAGTGGCCTTGAACTAGAGGAGGAGTAGTGAGCTCATCGAGCGCTCACGGCTGCCGCACTCCGTGTCGACGGCTCGAGAGGGCGCCACTAAAGCACGTGTTGGATAGGCTGTATGAAGCGGGCGGCCAGGGCAGCTCGTATCGCATTTGCAGCGCGACTAAACACTAATTCGGCATAACATTTCATTGGCCACAAACGACAGCAAACACGGGGTAAAGATCAGTTCAGAACGGGAGCCACTTTGCGCTGAGCACCGCCAAATGGCCAAATCGCCAACAGGGCCCGCGCCGAAGGCCTTCGGAACGCTCGGAACCGGTCGGATTCTTGAGCCGGTATACGACCACAGCGCCGCCGCGTACATCCGGGACCTTTCTACGCTCCTCGTTTGTCGCAGCCTCATCCCACTAGCCTTTTCTAGTATGCGCCGTTTTCTTCCGCCGCTTGGTGGCGGGTATGTCGACGGGTCATTTCTCATTTCCGTACTTTCTAAACTGCATTTGTTTCTTTTCTGATCTAAAATAGTGAACAAAAACTACTTTCATACATAATTGAGACGGTTCGCGACACTTTTATTTTGTATCTCGACTAAAAAAAAGCTCTTAGCGGCTTTGACCAGTGACAAGCCCAGGACCAAAGATGTCACATTTTGCGCGCTTTCGGTACCGCGGGTCGCCCTCGTCGGTGGAGAAGGTTTCCGCGTCGTCCGGTTAAAATATGACGCACTGATATTTAGTTACCCTCTCCATGCCCGCTGGCTTGCCCCAACCCCAAGAGACGTGGAAACCGCAAAAAAGGTAGACGCTTAAATACGATTGCAGGGCCCCTTTAAGCTAGGTTCTAGGAGAACTGACATCAAAAAGTCTTCAGCTGCATTACATCATGTCTGCACCAGTAAAGCACGTAAAAATGCTGACAGTGACTACTACATTCTTACAGAGCATGCCTCACTCCATGTTCCTTCTATAACTTTATTTTGCCTAAATTTCGGCGTGCGAAAGAAGACTCGCGCATTACAAGCAAACAGGAAAGCCCAAGATTGATAGGTTTGCTCGCTCGTGCCAGCTGTTGACCACAAAAGAACTCGAGTGTGAACTGCTCTCCAACGACATACTTTCACGAGCTCACTGGGAAGCTAGCACAGCAAACATGCACGTCGGTGTAGACGCCGGAAGAACATGTGCAACTCACGCCCACCCTAAGTTTGGCTCAATGTTCCAAACACAGTTCCACAAAAGCTGGCAAAACTTACCCTTTGTGATACTGAGGCATTGCTAGATGTGTCATCTGCAAAAACAAAGGTCAAGCGTAAGACGAGGAGAGATACAAATGTCTTGGTAGTACGCGAGGCCGTAAGCTCTGGGGGCACACTTCACTGCCAGGCGCCTACCTAGCGGGGGCCCGATGGTGAGGACCACGGAGAGGCCGGACACCTTGATGAGGTTCACAATCTCCCCGTGGTGCATGTCCAGGATGCTGATCCCGTTCACCGCCAGGATGCGGTCCCCCACGTGCAGCTGGCCACAGCGCTCGGCGGGGCTGTTCTCAATGATGCGCCCTGCACCCCGAGAGAGACAGGCGTGAGAACGCTCAAAACAAAACTGTGCAGACGATCACGCGACGTGATGCGAATGAACAGTATTGGCTGGTGCAACGTTTCTATGATGTTGCGTCGCACAGTCATCTGACATTTCTTTCTTTTTTCTTCGTTGCGCAGTGATTGCTGAACTCTGTGTAGGCGTGTAGCACACACCTTGAAGGCAGTCATGCTGCTTGGCAGCTACGACGACTGAAGAGCCTCGTGGCAAGCCGCCGGCAAAGACACCAGGTCTCGCGTAAACCACAACTGATTGCGCAGAACAGACAGGACCAAACACGTTTTCGTGGACTCGCTGCACAAATCGCTCAGTTGCAACAGCGAGTCCACTCTTCGCTTTCGACGTCAAATGTGTTCCATCCCAACACCCAGGGTGAGCCCGTCGATGCCTGCACGTCGGCAACGTCCTCTCTCACAAGCGCATTTACGCCGTCGAACAGCCGCTGCTTGCTCCGACGTACGCTTCTTGCACGCAAAGGCTCAGACCGTCAAGGGAACGAGCAACCAGAGGCGAGAAAGAACATGTGGCGAGGAGAGTGACCGCATGACCCCCGGCGCAACCGCGATTGGCCGAACGTGTTGCGCCTCGACCGCTACTGTTATCGGTGAAAGGGCGAGGGTACCACCATTTGTACCGCTGCTGCGCTCACCCTCTCCCGGTGCCAAAGCCACCTGCAATAAACGCGCGCATGCTCCGCTGGTTTTCTCAAACGCGACGCTCGCCCGGCACAACGAGCCCAAAAAGGCAGACGCCGTAAAAGCCCTACTAACATTTCATTCGCTGCACAGCTCCGTACACATCCGAGTCTCCATGGTTCGAACCTGATTGAAGCTGCCGATCTAACCCGGGGGGGTTCTCCAAATTTTTGACCTCGAGGAACCCCTCTAGGTCTAGGCAGTGACGTGATGAAACAGTGCAGAGGCCGACAGACCTCGTGAACAATAATGTGCCCATCAAGGAGTCTTGGTTCATAGTTACGCATCAGTGAGTGGCTGCAGGGACGGCCAAGAAAATTTGGCCGCTGAGGGAACATGTGAGGGTGCTCTGAAGAACCCCTAGGTTCCCAAGAACCCAGTCTGAGAACCTATAGTCTAACCAATATATAAATAGTCACCATATTTATGCGATGTTCTCCTTCGGTTAAATTTGTCGCGCGGACGTTCGGGCAATGGGAAGTCGGTTTTGCCTTTGCACTGGAGCCTTTGCTCTGGGGGTCCCTTTGGTCGACGCATTAAGACTGCTAAATCAGGGGCTTTAATGTGTATCCCATAGCAGTACAGCTAAAACTGAATTTCGTGAAACCCAACTTCATGAAATTCCCGATTTAACAAACAAATTCTAATTCTCCCACAGACGCCCGTAGGGCTCAATTCTTTTATGAACTCGAAGTTATGAAATAAACTTAACCATCAACCTGATTTACCTAATGTCCAGGAAAAAAAAAAAAAAAAAAAAAGTCTAAAAAGAGGCAATTTGAAATGCTTTTTTTTTTGTTTTTTTTTTACATGTTTTCTTAATTTTACAAAAAGAAAAAAAAGATAACACTGTAATAACATGAATTTTAGTAGGTACAGTGTCCATTTATATCAAAACCAGTTGAAGGGAGAATTGAACTCAATGTCTGCTCTACAGCCTTGCCAAGCAGCAGCGCGTTAGCCACAGTCGGCAGCTCGGATATCAGTTATGACTTTGGCGCCTCGGAGAACGACCCTCCCGGGCCGACAGATTTGCCCCAGCGCAGTTCGACAGATTTTATGAAATTGTCGTGGTTTCAGGTTATACCTGACGTCGTAAGCAAAGAGCTGCAAGAAGTGGCCTTTTAGACAGAGTCCCGGAAGCCTTTG
This sequence comes from Ixodes scapularis, assembly GCF_016920785.2. NCBI lineage: Eukaryota > Metazoa > Arthropoda > Arachnida > Ixodida > Ixodidae > Ixodes > Ixodes scapularis. The sequence goes on from NW_024609857.1 coordinate 160,338,240, forward strand.
TTACCACGCCATGACCTTAATGACACCTGCCATTACGGCGGTTCTACTGGATCCACTGATGTGAAATTCAATATCAAATTTTGATAGCTGGCCCTGAGGATCTCTAGTGTTAACTATGCTAACTATTAGCACACAAAATTTTCTTGCATGATTTCTGCTTTAAAGAGAAAACAGAACCCTGGTGCTGCGAGATGTCTCAGTGCTAGCGGGTGTGGATGATGAATAACAATTCCAGTGCTAACAGTTTTGGAGATATTCTCTCATATTAGTGTGCAAACTGTTTTTGCAGGATTTGACCCCCCCCGTGACAATGAGGAAGAGGTGTGCGTACCTATCGTGGAGCCTGCCTTGCCCACCGAGGAGATGATGACGAAGCCGAAGCCCTCGTTCTCGTGCCGCATGACGGTCACGTTGTACGGGTACGTCACCTCGCAGTTGTTGGTCCGGTGTGGAGAGTCCACTGCAGGGAGGGACACAACACTCCACACCATTTCCTCTTTCCACCGTGTCTAAATGGAAGTCTGTCTTTTAACGTGGAACCTGTTTATGGCCTGGACTTGAGAAGTTTCGGTGTTAAGTTACATTACGTGACCTATCACCTTTCCCACTAAATTTAGTAAGAAGGTCAAACAACAAACGCCGTTCGAATTGATGCATAAACATGCGCCAATTCAATCGGTGCATAATATGCGTAAAGCCCGGTGGTCGTTTGAAGGACAACATTGAATAGGATGTCGCGTAGCACATATTTCACGCCGCACCGTCTTTACTCGTAAAGGGTCAAGGAGACGTAACTGTGCCTAGCAAGCTCGTGCTAATTCTTGAAGTTGCGACATACCACAGCGAGGCATTCGTCCGTTCGGTAACTACGGACACCTGGCACACCCCAGTGGTGGACTAGTTTTGACCACCCGGGGATCTTTCGATGTGCAACCAAAATCTCGGTTACATGCTTCTTCACAATAAGCCTCCTTCGGAATGCGGGCACCTCGACCGCAGTTCCAACCCGCCGGTGGAGAGGGGCCGAGCACTCACCCAAGGAGCGTGCCTTCCTGCGCAGCCCGAGGGAGACGCACCCGTTGAGGGCGGCACTGCCCATGAGCTGCACCACGTGGTGGTGGGAGGCATGGAGCACATTCTGGCTGTCCACAAACACGATTTCGTCGCCGGTCTGCAGGCGGCCGTCCAAGTCCGCCGCCCCGCCGGGTACAATATGGCCGATGGACACCTGAAGAGAACCCCACATCCTCAGTACCGCCAGAGAAGCCACGCTTCTGAGCAACCGCGCTTCGGCTGCCTCGGCGCTCGAGATCGTTGTTGCCGGTTCTCCGAAGCTTCGTCCGAAATTGCAGGAAATACTCTTCCCTTCCCCTAAATGTTAAAACGGCAGGCGACAGAGCAAGACGATGTCGCCCGAGCAGCCTCGGGCCAAAACCAAAGGTCGGGAAGTCCTATTTTAGATGTGCAGTTGCCGACCGAGTTTTCGAACGCCAAGTTTTTGGACACGTCCAATTATTCGGACATTTTCGCCGAACCGTCACTCACCCCGTAGAGTTAATGTATAACATTGACCAAAATTTCGGATGCCATAAAACTTACTGCTCCATATTTCGGACATAATTTGTGCAATTTCCTCAGTTTACAGCCACAAAACAGCCACCGTGATAGCGCCACGAGCTTAGTCGCCGCCATTTTGGTCATTTTGATTTTGCCCTGTAGCCTCGATACCACGTCCTATGAAACAAACAAGCTGGGCTGAGGCTCTAGTCGGGTTTTCCAGTTGCGCTATAGCCAACATGGCCACCATCTGCCCATTCTTATGGCTTTTCCAGTTGTCCTTGTGGTCCATGTTTTTCGAGTGCGACCGCGAGAAGGGAGGCCGTCTGCCGTTCTCGTGGTCTTTGAGCGCAAAGGTTTTTTGCCCATAGGCTTAGTACTGAAGTGAGCTTGGTGGACTAAACGTTGTCTACAAATAGTTCCAAATGGCGCCAACTTCAACTTGGCTGTTTCTGCCAACAAGAGCTGACAAAGTGCAGCACCGTGATCAAACAGACTAACAAACAAGTGAAAAATGAACAATATAAAGCGGAAGTTGCACGAGAGCTTAAGATTGACATCAAGAAAGTGGAAAGTGGCCAATATGCAGCGAAATATGCGTGGAAATTTGATATTTTGGGGGCTGAAATCGATTTCTCAGACCTAAAAGGAAACAAAGCCCGAGCATTTCTCCGGACTCACCTGAGAGCCCTCCTCGGTGCCTCCGACGATGCGAAAGCCAAAGCCGCTCTCCTGCCGATGCAGCGTCACCGTCAAGTCCACCGCGTCGCTGTGGCTGCTGTCGCAGCCTGTCGAGTTCTGCCGCAGCGCGGCCGACGTCACGGGCTGCTCGTGCTCAAACGAGGTGGAGTGCTTCCTGCCCGAGATGCCGTCCTGAACGAGAAGGGTTGTTTCTTGTCAAGCGGCAGTAAATTATAATTGAAAGAGTCTTCTGACAGAAATGGCGCAGGAAAGCAGGTCGTCTGCTTCTTGCGCAGGGGTTGTGGTGAAATCAGAACGACGCCGAGTTCTGATCGGCTTTGATTAGAAGGATAGAGGGTAGACCTCAATACTAGATGCATTAAGGTTCAACCACCATTTTTATTTCTTTTTCAATCAGTCAATAAGAGCACGGCATTCTGACATCTTTGCAACCCCTGTGCAACAAGTAGACAAACTTGCGCTTCGCGTAGGTTCCGTTTACAAGCAGTCTACTGAGAAATTTAAAGGTTATCCTTTGATACACCTAGGTAAAAGTTCATTGAATCTATATCCGTAGTGTTACATAATAAGAACACAACAGAATTTCTGAAAAGCTATGTCCCGTAAGGAGCGTGTGGTGGTACTGTTGCGCCAACTCATAACGAAGTCGGTCATGATGACCTAGCGGCTATAGCAAAGCGAATTCGATTTCTCATTCCCCTTATCATTTCTTAAATGTATTTGTGTCCGTTTTTAGCGAAGAAAATTGAGCAGCTCTCGCGGATAGAGCGAAAAAAAATTAGAGATAGTTTTAAAAAATATTCTAATTCAGAAAGCCACCCAGAACGGGAATGCTGCAAAGGCCAGCAGCGGCGGCCTCTGCATCGCCATCTGCTCCCCGCTCCTTATTTGGCAAGCGGCTTTTCTACATCAAACGCGGAGAAGCCGTCCTGGCATGCTGATTTGCAATCTAATGGCGGACGCCCAATGGGCAGATTGGCACAAATGTGCCTGCCTGCATTGGGTGGCCAGCATGGTGAGGTAGCTGAGGAGAAGACGTTTGCGGACGGTAAAAGCTTTTGACTCCTTGCCGGCTGCAAGGAGTCAAAATCTAGGCCGTTTACACCGACGAAACATGACCTTGAGTGCAAACTTATTACTGTGCACGTTTCTTTGTTTGCTTCGTATTCCCTGTCGCCATCCCTGCTCGGCATGGTCACTCTGCGCGAAAGTCTAACTTCACTCAAGCACTGATTCGGCAAATCATCGCCACTCGACAATAGCAAGTCCAGGCACCACTGGCACCTCAATGGGGAAGAAAAAGGCAATCTCCTTAAAACAAAAGCATGCCATACTCAACAAACTGCGCATAAACTGCATCCTCCCCTCCGCGGAGGCCGTCACAGCTATCATCACGGTCCATACGTAGCTCGCAGGATCTTCCCTCGATCGGAGCTTCTTCTCGCAGTCGGCGAGAAGCAGCTTTGATCTAACAGAGAGCACGCAAAGGGAAGCCTCGACTGCTTTCTGCAGGCACAATAAATGCACCAAAATGTTTTTTTTTTTTTTTTTTGTGTTACTTTTATGAAAGTCAGATATAAAGAAGATGCGGATATAGTAAAGTGATTTACGATTCCCACTGACTTCGTTATGAGAGGTCTTGACAGTAGTGACAGCTGCAGCTTTACAAGGGCACTCCAGCCCTAGTTGTTAGGGATAGGGAAAGCACAAGCATCTGCACTCCCAAAGTTGCCAGGAGACAAAAGAAAGCAGTGGAGAGTGATTGCACATAGGACGAAACAAGGTGGGCCACATCCAGTTCGAATGGGAATAAAGAAGCGCAGTAATATTAACCCTCATTTGTCAACACTTCCCTGCGCAACCACAGAATTTTTTTACTAAATTAGAAACTGACTCTTCCAACGTCACTGAAATCCGAGGCACCCCAATTATTAGGGCTGTGCGAATATTCGAAATTTCAAATAGTAGTTCCGAATAACACACTATTCGATATTCGCTTCGAGAAAAACTGCACTATTCGCGTTTTTCGAAGTGTTGATTGCGGCGGGTTAGCCCCATTGAGTGCGCTTCTTACCAAGCACCGGTGCGCTGCGGAGAAGCAATACCCGCAGAAGCGAGCTCCGCAAGTGTTGCTTCTCTGCAGCAGACCGGTGCTTGGTAAGAAGTGCACTCAACGGGGTAACCCGCCGCGATAAACGCTTGGAAAAGTATGAATATCGTAATTGCATGCTTGGAAGTAAAGCATACATTCAAGGCGGGATGGTGCGCCTGTGCCGACTGTATTTGAAAATAAATGAAAACTTTGTGAATGTGTATATCTACATTGCAGTAAAAGTTTTAAAATTAAACTGTTATGCAAGAGAATACTATGCTAGGCAGAGATGCCCTTACAACCTGTGTTCATCATGCACGATTCATTCTTTTTTAACTCGAGATTAAAGAAAGAATATTTTATAAAGCAAGATTTGTAAATTAACTCCATTGGGTATAGTTGGCCATCTTTACAGGATTCGTTTTATGTCAAATCCGTCGTTTACTTGCCACCCCAAGACACCAGACCTTCTGAGGTCACAGTTCATAAATATAGATAGATTAATCTTAGCTTATAAATGAACACGTGGAACAATCTTCACAAGTTTAGCTGGGTTTTCGTCTAAGCATTATGCAATGGTAGTAAAAAGCGTGAAAAAACTATTCGATATTCGAATTGAAAATATTCGGCCAAAACCACTACTCGCTTCGAACTCAAAATCCGCTATTTGCACAAGACTACCAATTCTGCAAATGCTGCTGCAGCTCGTTACCTGAAGCAAGGCCATGTTGGACAGTACCAACAGGCAGAAAACTTGACAAAAGTTTTCGACGCCAACTAGCTCATTGCTGGGGTAAAACCACGGTGTAAGATAAGGTGAGGACACGCAGTACTCTGAACGCTGCAACGCAATTGACCAGAAGTCTTATGGTACTTTATCTGGTCAATGGCGTCCTGACCGGCCAGATGGCACAGCTGAGGAAAAAAGAAGCGAGCCAAAACAAAAAATCGTTCAGCCTTTCCACTCTCGTGAAGAAGGAAGACCAGCGGAGCTGTACTCGATACACTGTGTGCTTCTTCGTCGTCGTCGTCTGTTTTTCACACCGTTTCCTACGATGAATCCCCACCAATGGGCCCAACTATCCATTCTTCTATTATAGCTGGAAAGGTTGCCGCCATGTACGAGCGATGGCGGAAACCATACTGGTTGTGTGCTTGCCGCCGTTGCTTATAGATGGCAGTAGTTGTCCAGGTAGGTTTGTGTCGACATACCGGACACAATCCTGGGGAACCTAGCCCTTAAAGGCTCCGCTGTAAAAGAGTGCCTCGTTGCCAGGAAACCTGGGCGTGTGTGCTTTCTGCTCGATACGTCAGCTACGACCCCGACGGACGCTAGCTCAAACACCGCACCACAGATCTCTCCGCTTCACTGCATTCATAAAGCTGTTCTCGCTGCCACTGAGGCCTGAAACTAGGGTCAAGGATGAAGCTGTGTTTAAGCAACACGCGCAGCGCAAGTGCCAAAAGGCTGTGGCATGCGACGGGCTACCACCAGCCACCTAACGTAAGAGCCATCTGGTGGCGTTGCCTGCAATCGAGACGAGGACTTAAGGGGGGACGCGGGCTTTGAAAACCGGAAAATCGCGAAAAAGTCGATTTTTAGAAAACCTTATTTTTCGGTTGTATATCTCATAAACTACCTTCTCTGTAATTATCAGCACCAAATACAATGGGGAAATATTTAAAAACAATTATTTACGAGGCCTGAATAGCATCCAAGTGACGGTCAAACGTCAAAATCAACCCCAACTTCGCGCGCTCGCCATTTTCAAAGCGTTGGACCGACGGCCGCCATCTTAGTCTTGTTTTGAACGTGAATTCTTTCTCTTTTTTTTGCCAGCTCCCAAAATGGCGTCGGCCGCGTGGTTACGGCACTGTCGCCGTTCTTCCATGTCGCAATCGCAAGAACGCGATTGGACAGAGCGCGCGCTCGAGGAGCGTGCGGGGGAGCGCGCGACTGCTATTGGCTGGGACGCGATTTCTCCGCGCGCGGAGCGCTCTCCTCCTCCGTTTCTCCTGCTGTTGCCGCTCGCGTCGTCTGCTTTTGGTAGTGGTCTGCTTGCACGCGCTCTTTTAGTCAGTTCCACTTCGTTTTTCGCCATCTTTACGATCGTTTTCCGAACTTTCTTTGAGTAGTTTCGTGTAGCGTGCCCGTCTGTTTCGTGGTCGCACACGATGCGGGGTTCGAAGTACAAGACGGTGCGCGCGTTTGGCGCGCGGAAGCGGTCCATGAAGTTAGTGCGGATGGCGAACTAGGAAGTTTCTGCACGGCGTGCCGTCAATGATGATCGCGTCAACACCTCCAGTGATGGATTTTCTGTGCCATCGGCTGTCGTCGAGGAAGAACGCATCGCCCCGCTCACGCCTGGAGTGCCGAGCATGCCGACCGTTGTGGTTCCTCCCGAGATCGCGGGTCCCAGCGCCCGTCTTCCGCCTGCCGCGACAAGTAGGAGCGCGTCTTCTAGCACCCATCTGCGGACGCATTTCCTGACACGTGAGGAGATCGAAGCAGAAGCTAGACATTGTGATATTGCTCAAGCCGAACTTGGAGCTATGCCAGCAAATTGCACTGCATGAAGCGGTGTTTAGGTTCAACGCCGGCTGCTACAAGGCAACTGCAGAAATATCGGTTGCAGTGGGACTTCAGCCGACCCATCTAGCCCTCCAACGAGCTGCCGGGAAAGATGCCCTACGTCTGCACAAGGCCAGCAAACGACATCAAGAGAATTTGGAAAGGCGGAACAAGAAGAAAGTGCACAAGAACACTTCTGACTATTCTGCAGGGTCATTCTAAAGCTGAAAATCTGGGTGCAACTTTCAAGTGCTGTTTTCTCAGAATGGATTTTTTCACTGTCGTGGCTGCTTGTCCCAGCGATATCTCAGGAACTGATGAATGGATTTTTGTGCTGTCTTTTTTATTCTGTTCTCTAATAACTTTGTGAGGGCATAACAGAGCCCTTTTTTTAGAAAACTGCGCTAAAAATTTATAATAAAAAAATTAAATTTGGTGAATGTGGGTTTTATGACTACACAAAAATTCAAAGTTGCGTTAAAATTTTTCAACAAAGAAATTTAATAAAAGGGCTCTGTTATGCCCTGAGGAATGTATCCAGGGGTAATCATAACAAATTTTACGCCGCTACTACCTTTTTCAAATTCTCCAGACCTGGGATAAGGAATGCATATGGACGATTTTGATAAATATTTGTAACTTGAGAAATAATATGCACAGCTCCATGAAACTTTGCAGTTACTCTTATGTCTGTGCTATAAACACACCCTGTAAATTTCGTTCAGATATCTCTAGAAATAAGAAAGTTCATATTTATTCCCCACCTCCTCCCTTAACCTGGCAGCTGCGACGCGTGCGGTGTCCGCACCCACAGATATTTTACACCGTGAGCACAACGCAAGTGGCCTCCAGAAGCCCACCTGAGGGAACGAGGGCGAGATGCCGTCCAGGGTGGGGGATCCGTACAGGCCGTAGAAGCCTCCACTGCCTGTGCTGATGTGGCTGTTGTTCAGCTGCTGGGACACCGGGGACAGCGGGGACCGGACCGGCGCGGCACGCTGGGACGGCCCGCGGGAGTAGCCATAGTCCGGCGAGCCGTAGTTCCAGCTCCGGCCGAGAAGCAGACTGTCCGCCGTCGATGCCGACCAGTCCTTCTGGGACACGGCCGGCGGGGTCGGCCTCTCGTCCGACGGTGGGTTCATGGGAGACCTGCCATCATTTCGAAAATGAGACGACGGCAGGAATGAGTCTTTGACTGGTGCGTCTACCTCCCTACCCTGCCCATGCATCGAAAGTGGCCCCAAAGCGGATGCGAGGGTCGTTGTGGCGTTCCACTTCGCCTTCTGTCCACTTTCGACACCGCACTCCCTCAAGATCACAGCAAGCAACGGCGCAACACTTTTACGTCGTCGTCGAGTGGAAATTGAGGGACTGCTTTGGGGATGCTGCAAGCACGGCAGTCAGAGGTGTGCTCAAAGACACCATGGTCAGACCTAACAGGCACACAAATCGTTTCGAGAACGATGTTAAGGCACCCCTTTTAAAATCATGGGTACCAAACTTTTAGAAAAATAGACAATGACTTCGCTCTGGCTGTTGCGATGTAATGCAATGGCATTTGAGATCATTTGCACTTCTCTGAACGTCCGTCAAGCTCGGTGCTTTCGGTATACCTCGGCACAGTGCCGTTTTCTCGCCAATTTTTTTTTCTAAATAAACCGGCGTATAGTCTTACATTTATTCGATTTCCTTGCTAAACCTAGCGGGGAAGCATTTACCTGGCGGTTTATACTTCCATTAAATTTTCCAGCTAAATTTAGAGGGGGAAAGACTTTTGGCTAAACTTACCTATTGAGCCACGACAGACAGGCACACAGGATTTCACAGTTTAATAACCCTAGAAACGCTATCAATTTCTAAAAAAAGCCTCGCCACAGATGACAAAGACAGCACTCGCACCAATTTTGAGGTCACTATGCAAGAAGTATGCCTGGTTGAGGACTGGTGGTGATTTCTACCAACCGTCATCACTCAGCCCCCTGCTGCCTGAAATTCATAAACTGTGTGGCATAAAATATGCACGCACAATTTTTGACTCCTGTGATCTTTGAACAAAACTTTCCCAGTTGTTTAAACGCAGCCCAAGAATCAGCGTCCAGCATCACGACACTCACGTTGGATTGCTAATGGCCGCCTTGTGTCCATATAAGGAAGATGTTCCATAGTCTGCCCTGGATGAAGAATACCACCTCGGTGAAGACTGTTGCTGCTGTTGCTGCTGTTGCTGCTGCTGCTGCTGTTGTTGCTGCTGTTGTTGCTGCTGCTGTTGAAGTTGCTGTTGCTGCTGTAACTGAAGCTGCTGTTGCTGTTGCTGCAGCTGACCGAGGCTCACTGGCCTTGCCTCTCGGAAGCTCTGGCTAGCCCAGTCCTGCGGCCGAGTGGGCTCGAAGTACCACGCACCATACTGACCTGCAAAAAAAGGAAAAAAAGAAGGCTTTTTAAGACTCCCCATAAGGGCTTTCTGATGTAGCTTATAAGTGAACACTTGACCAAAACTGGCTTTGACAAAGCTTAAAACAAGCACTCATCTAATACTAATAACTTCCCTCAACATTATTAAAAAAAAAAAAAATTTAGGAATGGCCAGTTGTTTACAATACGACAACACAGGTGGTCAGGTTTGGAGCAAGCTTCAAATTAAACAGGCTTTTGTTAACTCTCAAAGGGACATTGGACTGCCCCTCAAAACACCATTTCCAAAAAAAAAAAAAAAAAAAAAAAACTTTTCCAGAAAAAAACAAAAAACGTTTCAGCAAAATATTTTCTATTTATGTTCTGCGACTCATCTGACCAATTCTGAAGCATTCCTCTTTTCTGGGGTCGAAGAAGCAATCTCAGAATCCACTGATGGGAGCGGAATTTGACTTTTCTTTAACAGGTTTCGTATAACAGGCAAAACATACGCCTCGCAAGTGGGCTCAATTTCGTCTTCTGCGCATGAAAAAGGAAGTAGCGGTGACGTCGGAACGCCGAGCCCTGATTGGCTGATCGCGACCCACTATCTGAGCGTCGTCTGCTCCTTTGCAACGTCGTCCGCTCGCAACATCGCCTGCGTCTGTCTTACCTTTCCTGCGACTTTCGGAAGCGCAGGTCTTTACGAGCGAGCTCGACTTGAACAGTGCACGGCGCGCCTGACTCCCGGGGGTTGGCGGCACTTCTTGTATGAGCCACTCTGGCAACTCCGGAGGCCGCTGGAACAGCCTCACGGCTCACTCACCCCGCGGCTTCCCTTCGCAGTTTTTCACGCGATTCACGGTCGCACATCGTTTGATCGAGTGTCGAGATCATGCTGGAGCGCGAACTATGTTTATTTTGTATTGACACGCTTGATCGGGGCAGTTTAGGTTTTCAGTGCTCATTTATGGCCATTCTTCACTCAGAAGCAACCAAGTGCGCTGGTGGATGCAAGTTTGACCCGTCGGAGTGGGTGATGCTCCAGTAGAGTCTGCAGTGGCGCGGGATGTGACGGCAAACGAAGAGGCTTCCGCAGTCCAAAGTCTGGACAGGTGGGGATGCCTTCCGGAGTTGGAGGTCAGGCTTGCAACGTACGGCGCAAAAGTGTGCAAACGGTCCCTACCCGTGACGTCCAACGCGATCGCCGAGCAAGCGCGGAAGATGCAGTTGATCATTTGCGAAGTGCAAGATTTCGTTAGACGCCGCCGCCGACGTGCTTCGAGAACGTGGCAGTGATAATGACGGGACTGACATCACCAGTGCGGACGAGTCATAGTCTAGTCGCGGATGGAGTGAGAACGACAGGGAGCTGCTCCAGCTGTCCCGCCTCCAGCGTGAACTTCCTAGTTTCGATAACGCCTGGGCATCTCATGCACCTCGCGCGTGCATCTGCGGCCAAAGCACGCCAGAAGGCATAGATCGCGTGTTGGAGGCTCGGCATCCGAAACAGATACTTTGCCGTTCTCACGTGCTCGCAATAAAACGCGCATCTAAAGTTGTTTTTGTTTTTTCTTGATGTGCATTCTGGGGGGGGGGGGCGGTCGACTTACAATCGAGTCGACTTACAATCGTGTAAATACTGTAGGTTTCGTTTACAATTGGTTTAAAAAACATTGTTGCAAAATGAAGCTAGTTGAGATAAAGCCTCTCCAACGCCCCCCTGCCCTCACCACCCCGATTTACACTCAATAGCTTATTTAGCCTGTAGATATACTAATTCCCGTAAATTGCCAGCGGAATCCAGCATATATCTGCCCACGGATCAGGCGTAGCTCTTTGTGAACCGTGTATCGAGAACGATTGTACCACTGCCGTAGTTAGCCCATGCATTATCGATAGACATAGCTGGCCTTCCGTTTATTGAGTGTTCAATAAACAGGAGCAAAACTTTGCTTCTCAGTTGCTCCGTGCACTTATGTATCTTATTTATTCATCTATTTCCTACAGCGCTCCATACGGCATTACAGTAGGGGCAGTCATCATCAAAAACGAAACACTGAAATTTAAAGGGGGACATGGGCCTAAATTTTAAATTTTTTTTTAAAAATTCATTTTTTAATTTTGAGGTTTTCAGTTTTAGAAACTAATTATACACCCTTACACCAAATTCAATAACCATACGCCAAATAGTTATGTTGATATAAAATATTTTTAACAGATTGTGAGGCAGCAACAAAGTAAAGGAGTTCAATGTTTGAATGCATTTTTCTCAGTTTCACTTTTTGCTGCAAATTTCATACGAAGGAATCTTTTGTTCGAAGGTGAAAGTACCCTAATACCACAATCAAGATGTTTCTGAACTGAAATTTACTGAGGAATTGGGCTATCTACTTTATTTTGTTTGAAGTTGGAGTCTTCAGTGATAAAAAACCAAGTTTTCAAAAATTGACATAGGACAGATATGCATCTCATAGTTTGAGGTAATAACTGTTCCTGAAATACTTACAATTAAGCTATTAAAACTAGATAGCCCGAGGTCCCATATCCCCCACTTTATATTCAAGCAGTCAAAATGATGCTTAATAGCTTCATTTGCATATCATAGATTTCTTAATGAAAAGTGACACATCATCTTATGCAGGTATGTAAATTTGTCCTAGAGAGCTGAAATTTTGCACAGTACACCTACATCTGAAGTTAAATCTTCCCTGCAAATTTCATTCCGATCACTTCAGTAGTTCAAAAGTTTGACCTCTAGCCAGTGTCCCCCCTTAAGCAACCACAGATAAGCAAGGCAATAAGTTACACAAAAAATAATATGTACAAACTCATGCACGGATATAGGCACACATAAAGAGAATTTTGGTTTGCAAGGAAAAGAACACAAGTGCAATCAATCAGATACAATGCTGGAGTTGTGAGAAAAACGAATCTGGATTTTGAAAGGCAACAATCTCACTTGGCAGACAATTCCATTCTTTTACTGTCCGTAGGAAAACATAATTACAAAACAAATCAGATTTTGATGCACCCGCTTCACACACGCAGCAGACCCAGGATCGAAACCTGGGGGCACCGCGATGGTGGGCAGTCTTTTTCAAGCAGTTGGCAATATCGACGTCAGATGCCCTACGCGCTACGACAACAAACATTCTTTCCACTGGTGGGAAAAGCCTATGACAGCTATTGCTGTAAAAAAATAAAGGGGTTGGGTGCTCAGTGTTCCTTTAAACTGAGGCCTGTTCACACACACGCCACTGCGCTAATGCTATCTCAGTGCATTTTAGTCGGTGCTGGGAATGGCGTTGACCTTGATGATACACCATGGACTACGCGCTATATTAGTGATAGAGCAAATCAGAGCTGTTCCTAGTGTTGATTTAGTGCTGCGGTATATAGGGTGGCTACAATGAATCTTGCGGTCTAAAACGAGCCAGAAATTTCAGTGCCTCCGCACAGAAGGTTCAAATTTTCACAGAACATGCATTATGCTGGTACATTCTAGCCGATGAAGTTTCAAGCCATAAATTCCTTTCTGTGAAAAATCCAACAAACTTGCAAGATCGACGGCAGGCGGACTCACAGACGGTAGACGATTCGGTTAACGATTTTTGTAACTCCTGGCGCCATCTCCCGACAGGTGCAGCGAGTGGATGACGCAATTCGTCGTCTGCTGGCCTTGTCCGTCGCATGATACGACGTGATGGAGCGGGTGACGCAGTCTGTTGTCTGCAAACCTGTCTGCCAACAACCCAAGCAAGTTTGTTCATCTCAATTTTCGCAGAAAGGAAGCTATGCTCTAACATTTCACCGGCTAAAATGCACCACCTCAATACAGATTCGGTAAAAGTTTCAGCTTCCTATGTGCAGGCACTGATCCTTACGGCTCGTTTCACAGCGCATGTATGAACTGGCCTTTGGTGCGGTAGGTCAAGAATAGTAGCAACGACAACATCGATCGGTTCCCCAACCAGAGGAATGAAACGCACCGGTCCTAGGTGGCTTCGCGGGGCTGGAAGCTGTGGTTGCAGGCGCTGGCCCGGCCTCGTCGACAGAACTGTTGTTGTTCGGGTGGGCGTCATCGGCCGGGGAGTGCTGCTCCGAGGAGGTCCAGTGGCGCGTGTCGACCAGGGGTGTCTTGGGGCGGCTCACCACCACGGCCTCCTTGTCCCGCGAACTGTACAGCTCGGCCGTTGGCGTCTTGCTGCGGTACTGGCCCTGGTAGGCCGGAACGTAGCCCTCTGCAAGGAACCAATGACCGGAGGACGACTTCTTTCGGCTGCTCGTTTCAAGCGGCGTTTCTCGAGACTACGGAGAAATCGTCTGCTCTCAAGGAGACTTCGAAAGCTCTTCTTTCAACTCGGAATGCTCCGTAGTTCTTTGGCAATTGTAATGAGCAAAATAAGGAATAAAGACACAGAGCTGCAAAGGGTTAATGCAATAATAAGTGGCAATCTGACTGACTGCTCGTTAATTACACATTAATTTTAGTTTTATTTGCCTTAATATTAGTTCCAACTTAGGGGTTTTGATAGTAGTGATTATAATCACACTTTGAAAAGTAGAAAATAATAAAATTAAAGCAGCAAATGATGCACACACAAAACGCTGTTACATAAAATAAAAAATATGGACAAAAGCAAAATATAGCAAATAAGAAACAAAAAATAAAAATTGCCACATACAATAGCCTTGCTGTGTCTAAATGAAATAAAAACTCAGAAGCATGGAGTGAAACAACATTATCTGGTGATACACATTTTCAAACCGTGCGGGGAAAAAGATCTTCATTAAACACAAATTCTTGCAAATAACTAGAGTGTGTGTTACGAGTTGTACTGTGTTATATGAGAGTAGAACCTCATTGATACGGTGTCAACTGACGCATTCTCCCTGCTGCTACGTCCACAAACGATGGTCCCTGTGAAATGCCGTTGGGACATCTGTATTAACCTTCTGTTCATTGCGTTCGACTTCTTGGCTGTCATGTCTAGAAACTGCAACCGAACACAATGTGTTGGGCTATGTGGCCTTGACTGCCCTTTTCCTTTTGCTCTGCTCCTCTACACCAAGCTTCTTGACCGGGCAGGCATAACCTTAGACTAGACTCTTAAGGCAATTTGAACCGCTCTAAAGGCGACCAGAACCGCACCAAGCTTCGCAGCTTTGCGTCGGAATCGAAGGAGCAGTAGCCGACGTTGGGGAACGCCTAGACACTTTGCTCACTCACGTAAGTCAGCATTCTTTAGTTAGGAGTATAGGTCACCCCCAATTATCTTTGATTGGGAATACAGTTCACCCCCTAATTATAAGATCTGTTCCATAAAGTAACTTAATCTATGCTATAGCAAACATAGTACAGTCGAACCCGGATATATCGAATTCAAAGGGGATCGTAAAATAGTTTGATATATCAATAATTTGATATACAAAAATATGTTAACTTAAGCTCCAACTGAAATTTCTGCGGTGTCTGCTAATACTGAAGGCCGCGACAAACCGGACCTTACCAAATAGCCTCTAAGAGCCGCTAAATACAGTAGAGCTTAGTTGGGGAAGATCACAAACACCACTGCAGCCAGCATTACCCGATGGTGTTTGCAAAAAACATGTTTACTTTCTCAACGTTTACACCTGACCACGACCTCAACACAGCGCCGGCAACAAAACACGAAAATAATTTTAAAAAATGAAAGGGAAAAAAGCGAGCCACATAAACTCTGGATCCATGGAATAAAGTTAAGCAAGCAACAAAAAAGAAACCTCACTAAATTCAAGCAGCAAAAAAAAAAAAAAAAAACGAAAAAAAAACAAAAAAACACGGGCAAAGTTAAAATTGTGAAAGAAAAAGGTAACCAAAGATAAGGCAGTCAAAGTGCGATTGCTCAACCGTTTTGGACACACCGACTAAAAAAAGACTTTTTTTTGCTTATTTTATCTTGTGGTTAAGGACTGTGTTCGGGGAAAGAGTGCACGCTACCCTTCCAACAGTGGGCACTCACTGCCATCCCTAGGTGCGCGCGTGCCCTTCCCCTTGCTTTTGCCATCCTTCCAATTGCTTTTTTGTTGCGTATTCTGTATTCCCGTGGTGCGCGTATGCTGGCTTGGTGGTCTGCCAGCCCCGCAACGCAAGCTATGTGCTCGCTGCCTGCGCAATCCGACCAAGGGAGAAGGGACGGGCAGGGCAGCCCTGCTTTGTTTGCTATATCTAGTGTCCCCTCCATGGGAGTTCGATACAGAAAAACAACTCTCTTATCCTATTACATGCGATTTCCAAGGGAATGTTTGGACTGTTCGATATAAACAATATTTCGAAATACCTAGGTATGATATAACCGGGCTCGACTGTAGTTCTCTACAGCCACTAAAGTTCAAGGAAGATAATTTGTTGCGTGAGAGTCTTTCCCCGTCTCATATAGTATACCGCAACAAACCCCTATGATCGAGGGCTTCCCCAGAGAGACCATCTAACCATCTATCCTCTTTTATTCTTTGGCTGAATATCCCCAACAAAAAAATTCTGAAAATTCGCCCCCCCCCCCCCCCCTCCCTCCCCCCCCCCCCCCCCCCCCCCCCGATTCCTGCCGGCTAACACACGGTGTCCGACGGGAATCGCATCAACAGCGAGGTCTGTGGTACCGGTATGTGTGACAAGGGAGTTTGTAGCGGTTTCTGTGGCATTTATTGCACCGTGAAAGGCAAATTTGCAGTGTCTGCAATCGGCTGTATCAGCTCCCGTCTCGCGGGGTTTGAGCAAGTGTCCCGGTGTTTATCACCAATTTAATCCAGAATGCAATTTACAGCCCACTGGCACTTAGCCATATTAGGGTAGGTGTCAGCAATGGAAGTTTGCAGGCCGACTGCCATCCGAACGCAGACACAGTGCTCTTCTCCTTGCCAATTAGACACTGGTGCCAGCCGAACTTCTTCCTCGAATGCCTCCGTGCGTCTCACGGCGGGGGAGAAAACGTCACATGTTCGGACAGAGCAGCGGTGCTCTACTTGGTGAAACGAGCGCACTCTGGACTTCCCTGGACCCCGGAGAAAGAGCGCAAGAAAGAGCGGCAAAAAAGAAAGCCGCCGTTTCCTTTGCCGGAACAGGTTGAGATATGTTTGAGCTTTTGGATTTCTTTTACTGCGAGCTGGCACCATGGCTCTGCTCGGCGCTGCTGCGTTCCAATTGTTCTGTTTACCGGTAGAAAGTTGGACGAGTTGGTTAAACATGATTACGAAAAAAAGAGCGCAATGAAAACGACGAAGGACACAGAAGAGTATACGGACGGAGCGTCGCCAATGTATTTCTTGTTTAGTGCGACCACGCCAATGGGCGTTCCTTCCAAAATAAGCAGTTGACAGACAGTGTTCCGTCTCTGTACTCTTTTCTGTTCTTTGTCGTTTTTATTGCAATGTTTTTTTTCGTAATTCTGTTTTCCGCAAGCTCCGTCCACTGCGTCTCACACTCCAACAGGCTCTGAGAAAGTCCCATTTACACTGCAACCGCAGAAGACGGCACCCACCATTAGATTGTCCCCAGAGCGCCCAGGCGCTTTTCCCTTGCACGACACAGGGCGGCTTCGTGCCACCAGTCTCCTCATGTACATACAGTTTCTCCACACTCTCTCATCGCATTTTGTGTTCCCACTGCCTTTGCCACGCTAGTATGGCAAAGGAGTAACGTCTTGTATAAAACTTTTCTGTCGCATTTTCAAAGATTCTTTACTACTCATCTCTTTATTTCAGAAGGGCGTCTTACGGAATTTTATGGTGGGCCCGCAAAGCGTCGGCAGATACATTTTTCTCGTTTTTACTGTGGTCCCCTGAAAAACATCAACGAGCTTCTTCCGCAAAGGGGTGTCCGCAAAGGGGTGTGCAAGTACCAATAAAAGAACAAAAATGTTAAATTATAAATTTTAGATATTCCCGCACTCCTACAAATCAAAGATAGAGTAGTGCCGCTCCCACTCACCTGAGTGGTAGCTCTTGAGGGCAAAGTGGGAGAAGGTGGAGTTGGACCCCTTCGAGAGGAAGTCCTCCGACGGCCGGACCTGAAAAGCGCAAAAGCGACTGAGCTCCCTGCCGGCCCGTCACCCAGCAAGACAGAGATGGTCTTCGAGAGATCCACTAAATCGGGTGTCCTCAAACTCTTTGACTTCGAGGAACCCCTATTTCTTTTAACTGTTAGCCAAGAAACCCATCTCGGTCCCAGCATTAATGCATTAAGGGGGGACACTGGCTAGAGGTCAAACTTCTGAACTACTGAAGTGATCAGAATGGAATTTTCAGGGGAGATTTAACTTCAGACATAGATGTACTGTGCAAACTTTCAGCTCTCTAAGTCAATTTTATATGCCTGCATAAGATGATGTGCCACTCTTTGTTAAGAAATCTATGGTATGCAAATGAAGCTATTAAGCACAATTTTGCTTGCTTTAATATAAAGTGATGAATATGGGACTTCGGGCTATCTAGTTTTAATAACTTAAATGTAAATATTTCAGGAAAAGTTATTACCTCAAAATATGAGATGTATTTTCTGCCCTATGTAAATTTTTGAAAACTGTCACTGAGGACTTCAACTTAAAAGAAAATAAATTAGATAGCCCGATTCCCCAGTAAATTTCAGTTGAGAAACATGTTGATTGTGGTATCCGAAGACTTTCAACCTGAAACAAAAGAGTCCTTCGTATGAAGTTTGCAGAAAAAGGTGCAACTGAGAAAAATGCATTCAAACATTGAACTCCTCTACTTTGTTACTGCCTCACGATGTGTTGAAAATATTTTATATCAACATATAACTATTTGGCATATGGTTATGAAATTTGGTGGAAGGGTGTATAATTAGTTTCTAAAACCGAAAACCTCAAAACTGAAAAAATAATTTTTTCAAAAATATTTTAAATTTAGGCCCATGTCCCCCCCCTTAAAGCGGCAAAGAAGCTTACAGACATTGCAAACAATAAGGCGCACACTAGTGGCTCTTAGTTATGCTATAATGAGTGACTCAGATCTACTAAAACAGTGTTTGAACTGGAACAGCACTAAACTCGGAGACAGCGACGCTTCAGGAAATTTAAAAGTTGGGGGAACCCCTCGGGACGCTGGAGCCAACTTGATGCTTAAAATCATTGTTGCCACCTCCTTGAAGCTTTGTCCGAAACCACAGTAAACGCTTTGCCGTCCTCAAAAACGTTAAAAACAGTCCGCGACGGAGTTAAACGGGGTCTTCCGAGCTTCTTGACGCCGCAGCTAGAGCTGGAGAAACTCGAATTTTCAAATCGTAAAGGCCCGTTCGCACATTTGGTAGACGGCATTGCTACTGCCTGTACCTGCTTACGAGGTACCATGCTGGCACCATCTATTGGGTAGACCTGTAACACTTCCGAGCAGCATATATTTTGAGCATCATTCTTTTGCTGCGTGCCTGAAACACTGATCATGACAATGTTCTGAAGCAACCATCTCTCATAAATGGTGCATAGATTTGATTTCCACACACTGCAAAACCTTCAGTCTAGTTATATGCAGATTGAGAGTGTTTCATGGCTACTCGACAGATAGTGGTACCCCCCTTCCCAACATTTGGGGACTGGAGTGTCGGAGCTCCCGACACGGGCTCTTCTACTTCTACGGCGTCGGCTGTAGAGAGCCTGTTGTACTAGGCGGGCCTCATGACGCCGAAAACGAATGGAGCACGCGGGCGCTCGTTGCAGTTGGCTTTGGCAAGGAGAGGGTGCCACCTGCTCTTTCTTGCCCTCGGTCGCCCGTTCGCTCGCTGCTCGGTCGCGCCGCTCGGTCTCACCCTGGCCAGTGGGGTGGGACGCACTAGCTATTCTGTGTGTGATCGATTCTGGTTTACGCGAGACCCGGTGTTTTTGCCGGTGGCTTGCCACAAGGTTCTTCGGTCGTCGTACCCGGAGAGTGAGCCGACAGCCTTCGAGGTGCAGGCTACGTGCCTATGCGGTGTACGTGCTGGCAAGATCCAGAATCTTGCCACGTGCAGCGGGTACGGATACCCGCTGATGTCAGAGGGTCTGCCTCAATTGGATCTCGAAGGCGTGCGTTTGATATCCACTCTGCGCTGTAAGCTTTTCGAGCAAGGATGGAGCGGCTAAAGCATACGCTGGAGCACCATGCAGCATCATTGAAACATTGCACCAGCCAACACTGTCCATTTTCATCACGATAGCCGAGAAACTCCTCCTGATCTTGGCATTAGTGCGCTAAAGCATAGGCTCTTAAACCGGGTTCCGGGAACTCAGGAGTTCCCCGGACCACCATCACGGGTTCACCGAGCTCCCAAATTTCTTTAAGCGACCCGACCCCTAAGAAAAGTATATCTCTAGTTTAAGCAATAGTTTACCAGATCCGAGTCACCCAATGATGCATAGCCATGAGCCAAGAAGTCCCTAGTATGTACAGTATTGTTTACAAGGCTTGTTAACTGCCTTATTGCATTCAGACGAGACTGGGAGTTCCTTGGCATCTATTTGAGGCAGATACATGTTCCTTAAGAACAAAAAGTTGTAAAACCTTTGCATTAAAGCACCGCAGAAGCCTACAGACATTGTAAAGATGAGCGCACATACTCAGGAATTTTCCCCACGAAGTTAGGCATCTCAGTCACGCTCAGGCCTTTTAAAATAGCACCTGAATGGGGAGAACGCTTCTACTTTGGTGCAGGGCGGTCAAGCAAATTTGGGAACTTGGGCAACACCCGAGGGCTCCCGAGGTAACCCAGTTAGGGAACCCAGTTTGGGAACACGCTCCGACAAGAGAAGCTCATCAAGTGGCTTTCCGGGTCCCAGAGTGTGCTCACCTTGGCGGCGCGTGCCTTGACCTTGGCTGGGGAGGCGGCCGTGTGCCTGCCCCGGTGCACGGTGATGCGTGCGCCCTGGCCCACGGGGCAGTCCTTCAGGGCCTGCACCACCTCCGTGTGCAGCCGGCCCCTCACGTCCCGCCCCTCTATCTCCGCCAGGATGTCCCCCTCCTGCAGCCCCTGGCAGCGGGGCTCGTCTAGGATCTTCTTCACCTGGGGGCGAGGAAAGGACAACGGTGGTTAAAAAGCGGCCCCGGTCGCGCTCTAGACGAGATAATCCCAGAAGACACGGAATGTGTGATGCGTTTCGCACTGTGCTCGGTACTCTTTCGTGAGTTCTTTTCATTTGTTGCCTTTATTTTATCCTTAAAGGACACATGCAAAGGAAAAAAAACTTTTTTTTTAAACAGGGTAGATGGAAAAAGAACATTATAAAATGAATTAACAACGAAGAACTCCGCACGCAGAACGTTGTGCGACGCCACTTCAAAGAGTTTCTTCAAGCTGCTGTTGCCGCCGCCGCGCAAATTCGTCTGCTTCGGGGCGCCACTGCCGTCATATGACCGGCGCAGAGGTCTATCACGTCTGCTTGCACTTTTTCAGGGGTTTCCTTTGGGCTCTAAAAGTTACTTATTACTCTTAGTTTTTTGTTATACTTCAATCAAAGATGAATTAGTTACTTTAGGAAGCCAAAGGAAGCTTCGGAAAGGGCGCAAGCACCACGTGACAAATAAGGGCCACGTTTCCGCGGCGCCCCCGGGCGCCAACTACAAATTCGTTTAGCGGCGTAAATATAGCTCTAAAAGTTTTGTTTCTTCATTGTAAAATTGTTTTATAACATCCTTTTCCATCTAAGCTGTTTAAAAAAATGTTTTTTTCCTTTGCATGTGTCCTTCAAAGGTCCCTTTCCAAGGGCATTACAAAGGAAGGGTTTGGACAAGGTAGCAATGTGTGATGAAAACAAACTATCGGACTCACAGTTCTGAGTTTGAAAGTTGCGCTAAATTTGGCGGTGGCCGCTAAACTCAGTGTCTGTGCGCAGTCATATACGGTAGGTCTGCATGGTTCAGAAAATGAGAGCCACGTCAGTGTAGAGGGAGAGCTAAAAAAAGGTTCTTTTGTCCCTGGCGCCAAAGTTTGTTTTTTAGAAATGTATATTCGCGACAAAACAAAAATGGCAAGGCATCTTTGGAAAGCCCGGTCTCTAGCATGCGCTCCGTGCCTTCCGCCGTAATTTGGCTACGCACGCACTCGAGGTGCACGAGGCGTTGAAGCGTCGTCAAAGGTAGAAAGCCGGAGGCGGGATGACCGAAGCCCCTCTCTGCTGCCCTCTCTTTTTAAGCGACCATAACCGACCGAGTCCCAAACGAGCGAGTGCCCACCAACCTTCTGCCCATAGGCGCTGTCGGCGATGGTGAAGCCAAAGCCGGAAGTGCCCTTGACGATCTCGACCGTGATGAACTGGGGTGGCTGGCTGGGCTTGCCCCCGACCGGAGAGGACGCCCCGAAGTCCAGTATGTCCGGACCTCCCCCGGGGGCCAGTAGGTCGGCGCTGTTGTGCCGCTGTGGCTGCGACCGGGGCCGCTCCGACCCGCTCAGGTCTGGCATGGACTTGGCCGGCCTCGTGCGGGACTCCCCGCCGTCCAGCTCTTCCAGGCTCTTGCTCGAGTAGATGTCCTGCGTAAGGGGATGCACCGTTTGGAGCGTGCATCCTCGAAGTGGGTTCCTCGGAACCCGGAGCTTCCTCAGAATACCCTCGAGGATTCTCTGAGCCTCCAAATCTTCTAAGTAAGGTGTTCTTACTTAGAGGCCATCTGCTCGAGAACAGAGCCACAGGTCACTGCATCAATGCAGAGACCTGTGGCTCTAACATGGACGCTCAGCGAGAAAGTCGGCAAGATGTCTGACTGCCGCGGTTGCCCAGCGCCGCGCTTGACCTTGGCACCGGCTGGCCAATTGCAGTAGTCACAGATTTCGCGGCGTTTCCATCCACCTTCAAGGCTGCTGTCGCTGTTTTTTTAGCTCCCTCACATTTACCAAATTACCATGTATATCAAATTTTATTGCCATCCTGTGCACCACTGCTTCCGCAAGTGCGGGTTTCAATGCGCGGGGCAAGTACAAGCGTTAACAAAAAACAACGCTGACGAAGACGCCGATGATTCTCGAGAAATGGAAGATGCTATGGCAAAAATGGGAGCTCCCATTACCGACTGCGAATATGCGTCGCTTGACGACAACGTCGTTACCTCTGAACCGCAGAGCATAGCGGACATTGTGGCCGACCTCACTACTGCCGACAACGAAGAAAGTGATGAAGACGAGCAAAAAACGAACGATTACGCTGCACCCACGTTTGCGGACGCGACCGCTGCGTTGGACACCTTGCGCCGCTACGTAAACGTTCATGACTGCGCGGAGAGTGAGAGGGGAATGCGGCTTCTGGAGAAACGACTTTTACTGCACACCATTAATTCGAAGCGGCAGGTGGATATTACGCGCTTTTGTGAACGTGTCTGAGTCCAAAAGAGTTCGGTAAGTGCATAAAATAAACCATTGCATAAGAGCTGCTTTCTATCTCATATAGAGTGCCTTTAAGAGCGTTATCGGTTGCTGCGCTTTCCCGGTTGATACGCTTTTTTTCCGCGGTCCCCTGAAAAACGTATCAACGAGGTTCTACTGTAACATTTCATTCTTTTCAAGGAGAAAATGAAGGTAGAATTTGATTTTTAGAATTTATCTTGTTTTTCAGATTTGGGAAAGAGCGGGGGGATTGTCTTGCGAGGTTCGTTTCACGCCGAGATTACATGTTTTTCGGTGCCTATTTATGGCGTCAATAGATCAAACAATCAATCAATTAAAAAAGGGTCTCTTTTGGCAAAATGCTTCCCCGCCAAAGCCGCAAGTGAGCCCTCCCACCTGGTAGTCGTCCGGCCGCCGAGGGTGGAGCGATACACCGGCATCAGGAGAGCTGACGGCCATGGTGGTGACGATCTCAGTGTTGGGGTCATCTGGGTCGAAGGGCAGGCTGTACCCCCGGCACACCTGCAGGTGCACCATCTCCCCAGGGGAGATTGACTGGAACAGGGACACCACTCCCTGGTGGGTGTAGCCCAGCACGCACACCCCGTTCACGTACACCAGCACGTCACCTGCACACGGGCGGATGCAAAGGTTGGCAGGTAAGGACACGTCGGGTGCCGAATTGTGATGTGGTCACTCAATTACGACAATTTCAACAACTACGCACAGAGGCGGCAGGCAGGTCAGGACCGGAGGGGAAAGCACAATTAAAAGTGGCAAATAGGATGTGGGGCGAGTAGAGGAAACAAATGCACCAGGGGTCCGATTTTGGTCACCACGAGAGTGAGATCTATTTTGTCTCTTGCGGAGCGAGCAAAGATAGCGCTCCTAGAGAGATAGTCGGCTAACGCAAGCAAAGACAGTAGTTCGTCTGCTACGAAGTTGGTTCATGGACAGAAATAGGGTGGCTATCGCCGACTGAAACCAATCACGTACAATGAAGGCACTGTGATTCTGAGCTTTCTTTTTTTTTTAGCACGATTGGTTGACCAGAGGTAGCAAAGCCACAAAGAAAACAAGCGCCGTGACGATGCGCTGTTTGCGCGGCTTTTTTGCCTCCGTCGGATTGTTACGTTGGTTGCGATGGGATTTAAGTATAATTACGTTGAACTAACTGTGACTCCCCATCAACGATCGCCCGTGGACTAAGTACAACGTACTAAGTATGAATCGCCACCAACAGTCACCTGCGGACTAAGTATGCTGGATTAAGTATGGCTGGACTTCGACAGTGGACTGCGGATAAGGTATGGTAGTATGACTCGCGTACGATGGTAGCCCGCGGACTAAGAACGCTGAATAGAGTACAGTTGCCGACTGATTCCGACAATTCGGACTTGTTTGATATTTCGGACCTAAAGGAGGAACCGTGACCTACCGAATAGAAATAGTCCATGATCACGACCAATGTTTCGAAAAGCCTAAAGACCGAATGGTAAATTTTTCGGACAACATTGTCACGAGCGATCAGCGGAAACAACACCGAGAAGCGGCCATTTTGGATTCTATGTTGGCTGCACGTGGATTGGCTTGGTTTGGCAGCGCTACTTGAGTACTGCTAAGTCCTACTGCTAGGTGATGCTGCACGGCTTTTTTTTCTCTAGCTGCAGGTCATTATCATCATCATTGTTGTCACCATTTTGCTTTGTTTACTCGCCATTGCAGACGTGGACTTGCGTCTCTCATCTCGATCTTGTTTCGGTGAATCATGTTTTCGGACTATGCTGGCTTGGACGTTATTGCCCCATCTGTTCTTCCGCTGCCACGATGTGTCGCTAAAAGTGCAGAAAGTATTCGACCGTAACGCTAGGAAAGAAGGCAGTGATTCTCAAGCTAATAGAAACTTGCCGAACGCAAGCAGAGGCGTAACCTCAAACAAGGCGTGCAGGCACCATTTACGGGTTTTTTAAGCCAGCTTAGACATGATAAAGGCAAGTTTCTTAATCTAGTGGTTTTTCCGACTGCTCTATTATTCGGACGTTTTCTCGGTCACTGCGAAGTCCAAAAGATTGGTCAACGACTGTATGCTGAACCCAGTATCACCTGCAGCGGACATGCGCGAGCTACCGCGGGCAATCGTCGCCGGCAAGTCATGCTTAGTCCAGTTGCTTGCGCTCTCATTCGTCTTCTGCTTGTGGCGCCGAGCAAAGACGTCAGACTCCGGATTGCATGGTCGAGGGTCCAATTCCCGCTGAGCTCCTTGGGCAATATTTCTGGTTTCGATAGTTTGTCCTTAGTTATGAGTATGTATGCTATATTTACGGCACAAAACGAATTTGTAGTTGATGCCGGCGGTAGCCGCCACTGGTCACAAGGTAGACCTGTCTGCCGCCGCAAGTTACGCCAAAGCTCTTCAGCGCCGCCGCTGAAGTCCCAAGAGTTCCCACGCGGACGCTACACGCTTAGCCTGGTGCAGCTCCAACTGAATGCGTTTCTCTACGTTGTTGCCAGAAGAGAGCACTCCTGCGCGCCGCCACCGTCAATTTCTGACCGGCGCACAGGCCTATCACGTGGTGCTTGCGCTCTTTCGGGAGTGCAAGCACCACGTCAAAACGTGCAACAAAATATCTTCCAGTTTTTTTGTTGCACTTAAAACTAAGAATAATAACAAAGTTTCAGAGCCCATAAAAAGCTCCAGAAAGAGCACAAGCATCACGCGACTATAGCGGCCAGTCACATGACTTCAGCGACCACTCTACAAATTTGCTTCGTGCCGTAAATATAGATCTAAAAATTAATTTTTAACCACGTAATAAAGGCAACCGAAGTGGCTCCGCGCAGCAAGAGAGCCGCCGTTGTGGCAGGCCACAAAACACAAAAATGGTTGATTCAGCCAACGGAACGCAGGGAGCACTACCGTAATACCCACTTCTTGGGCCAATATTGATTTCCAAAAGAACACCGAGTCATTGCCCACCCCTTCAAATACCCAACGCTGACTCCGCGATCCGCGGACATTCATCCTACTGAAATGACGCGGTTGCGGAGCTTATAGCTAAAGAATGTCCGTGACAGTGTAAAACGAAGGAGAGAAAGACACTTCCCTTTGTTTATGCATTTCCTCCGCGAGCGACCTCGACGTCGTAGTGCATCCGTGCGAAAAGAAAACGATGAAGATAACAAAATAAAAGTTTGTCTTGCATACAAAAAAATCTACCAAAAAAAAAAAGTCGGAAAGATAACACAAGCAGTACTACCCCATTCAGGGATTGCAAGGTAAGCGAACGCCCCATATCCTGGAATGTAATCGCGGAGTGTAAAGTTAAAGTCTGTCTCCGCCGAAGTAAGGTCGCCGTGAACCTGTTTCTCCTGGCACGTCGCGACGGCGGTTTTGCAATGTTTAAGACAAAGTCAACGGGTAAATAAAGCTTTGCTGGAAAGACGCACACAGATGTTTGTAGAGCGTCCCATTTCGAGCTCCATGTTTGTTACCGTCCACGCCACGCAGCAACGCCGCCTTAACCCGTGTTGATAGCATGCTGTGAACAAACGCATGCATGTATGCACCAAGCAAGGTTGCGCAAGAGCTTGACAAGGCGCCCGACTTGGCCTGACGCCAAAGTATTTGCCCACACGATCGCCACACTTTCTGCTTTCTCAGCATTGCTCTTCGTCACATCTTTAGTCCGCTCGCTCGCTCGCTCGTTGCACCTGGTTAATTTTTCTATTTTCTTGTAAAGAGCAGAACATAGCGGTGTAACGTGCTTTCACGGAACAAACGTATGCTGATCGGCAGTGTTCAAGGCACGTATGCAACCAACAAACTTCGCAATAGTAAAATATTCTTTTACGGGCATTTTGTGTATAAAACAATAAAACTAATTTGAGTTTTGAGTTTAATGTATCTTTTGTGTAGCCACGCTAGGTATGCACAAAAAATGGGCGTTTTTTTCCAATTTTTTAAACTTGGCGTTTTTTTCCAATTTTTTAAACTTGTTCTGCTCACCCACCGAGACATGGCCCACCCCACTTTTTTTATGAATTTCAGGCGGCAGGGGGGTGGGCGATGACTAGGGATATTACCACCAAGCTGACAGTGTTGTGGAAGCTACATGCTCGTCGATACCTCCGTTTCATCTTTCTTTTCAAACTAACGATGTCGATACTGCGTGGTAAATACTTTCGGTCGATCCTCCCTATGCATAGTTTGTCGGTAGATACTTCCAGACCCACAGCCACAGCAGCTGTTTTGGGGGACGTGCCCAAAATTACAACTTTGCGCAATCTGCAGAAAGTGCTTCGGATCGAGTGTGCTTTTAAATTGTTTTAGCAAAGGCAACACTTTTTTTTTTTTTAATACAAAATATGGTTTTGTTTTGCTGGGCATTAAGTTAACAAAATATTTTTTTTTTCGTCAAAACTAAAAATGGCAACTGGACATGATCGGCCGTACTTATCTGAAGACAACTCCCTAGTCTTTTCTCCACTGTTTTTACCTTGCCACACACCACCAACTTGTGCAAGTTTATGCTCTGCCGAAGGCACAGAGAGCCACGGCAGTCCCAACCAAAAAGTGCATGAAATTGGAAAAATTAATGTTGCTTTTTCCTGTACTACTTGAAACTGTTAAGAGCAGAACCTCTATTGCAGTGTCAATTTACAAAAAGGCACAAACTACCTTAATATTTATTTTATTATATGTCAGTAACTCAAAACACCTCGACCAGCATTAGGAGCGTATGCAACTTTTCTTTACTGGCAGTTTCATACCTTTAATAAACTGTCATGGAAGGCCTGATGCCAGAAAAAGTTTCTGAAAGCAATTCAATAGGGAACAAGTTATTGTATCCTCCAAAGCAACGCTTTTTCACCTTGACATCTTCTAAGAACTGGATGGAGGAAGCAGTAAAAAAAAGAAAAGAAGCTACCTTGAGCACCACTGTCAGTATGTCTGCTATTTTTCTATTCCCAAGTTCATTAGAGGTTGTGGCCAATACGTATACATGCCTAAACACTAAGAGGAAAAAACATAATCCTTTCCCACAAATACAAAAGTTATTAACTGCGGTGTTACATCATTGATGATGTCACCGTGATTCAAACATTTCACTGTCGGAAAAAAAGGCTTGAGGTACACTTAAGCACTTCTTATTACGAGTTGTGAATGCAAAAGCATGAATGTCGTTCTTCGCGCCGCGGCCACTTCTGATCCTCTCGGCACCGAGGTCGTTTGTGATCCTCTCGGCGCTGCGTGCCCATGCCGTAGCAGAAATGGCCGATGCGCCGAGAGGATCAGTAGGCGCCCTGGCCGTTTCTGCTCCGGTACGGGCATGCAGTGCTATGGGATGGCGCTAATTGAAACTGACGTTCGGCGGCTTTATATCACTGCCATTTTGCGTGGCTTTCTGCATGGTTTCAAAGCTGGGATGCCTCAGATCGAGGCTTCGGGAATTCATCTGCCGTTTAGCATGGCTGATCACGTCGACTCGCTCCATGGGACAGTTAATGCTTTCGCATTCAAATAAAGAAGCTAACGATCACCACATGGATAGTAAAACGTGCTATCGCTTTGAACGTGACATTTTTCGGACAAAGCGAAAGCTTCAGAGTCAAGCGGCCAGCACTCACCGGTCCTGAGTTTTCTGTCTGCCCAGGCAGGTCCATTGGGCACTATGCTCTTGATCTGGAGGAACTCTTCCGAGTCGTTTTCGTCCGCCCCGACAATGGTGAAGCCAAAGCCCCGGGCGCTCTTGACGAGCGACGAGTGGATGATGTCGCCCTGCAGCTCCGCCGGGTTTCGCGTGAAGTCGTACGGAAGGCGGCCGTGGTGGTCATTGTGGCCTGCAGGGTGGCACACAACACAAGCCGCTAAGAATAAATTGAAAGAAATAAACAGTTTGCAGCTGTCTTTCAGTTTATAGATCAAGCCATCACACATTCTTGTTCAGGCTTTGAATCTCAGCACTTTAAGTGACTGCAGACATTTCCGAGATAGAGCCCT
The DNA here is from genome assembly GCF_016920785.2 of Ixodes scapularis. Taxonomy (NCBI): domain Eukaryota; kingdom Metazoa; phylum Arthropoda; class Arachnida; order Ixodida; family Ixodidae; genus Ixodes; species Ixodes scapularis. The sequence goes on from NW_024609857.1 coordinate 160,366,897, forward strand.
GACAACAACCTCCCCCTTCCATTGCACACAATGCTACATTGGTACCGTGCTATATGATGTCAAGCCATAAGAGAGCCGCACAACGAGGGAGAGCATCAGGAACAAAGCTGAGCTGCATTGCCGGTACCATTTCCCACGACTCACTTGCTAGGGCACGACAAACGCGACCGAGCTAGGTCTGCGGGAGCTTCCTAGAAACCAACACGTTGCTTACAAACGGGTTTGCGTTCGCCCGCACGAGGCGTAGGCACTGCGCATGTGCAGAAATTGGTTTCTCACGAAAGATGCGTCTGCACACGTGCAGTGCCATGGCAGCACCGTCGCAGCGGTGCAACGCCACAGCCGCAAGTTGGTGTGCATAAAGAACCTAAAAAACCACGAAATCCAAACAACAAAAAGGGTGGGGGGGAGGTGCTCTACCTGTGGCGGGGAGGGAGGAGGAAGCAGGGGAAGTGTCGTCGCGAGTCCCCCTCCCCCTCGCCGGCGGCGGCCCCAGGTGGCTCCCGCCGTTGGCTCGCTGCTGCCGAGCGGCGCCGGGCGACCCGGCCCCCTGGAGCAGACTTGTCCGCTCCGCCCTCTTCTCCCCGGGGGACGGGACGGCGGGCGGCCCTGCCGGAGGACCCGTCCCTCCTCCGGCGGAAGAAGCGCCTTCTTCCGAGGACGGGGGCGAAGCGTTAGTCGGGTGCTTGCCCCCGTCGTTCAGGCAGGGCAGGCAGGGGAAGAGCGGGGAGTGCCGGGAGGGGGGGGTGCAGGGGGCACGGCCGCGCGACTCACGGTTAGTTCGCCGGGGGGTGGGGGTGGCGGCGGTTAGGGGGACGGCCGAGGACGGGGCGTCCTTCCGTGCGTCCGGGCTTGACTGCGGCGGGGTGGGGCGGGCCGCGCCGCCGGGAGACTGCCGCGTCGGCTGAGGGGACGATGGGCGCAGGGGCAGCGTGCCGCCCAGGCTGCCGTTGCCCGGGGCAGGGCCTCCGAGAGACGCTGCAAAAGAGGCACCGCGAATCACCGAACCGACGTCCCGGCTGTGAGGTGTGGTACGAAAACGGACGACACGAAACGTGCCACAATCGGCTAAAGGCTGGTTTGCGTCTGCTTGCGACGGAGTTCTTGTTACCTCTTTCGAAGAGAGGATAGGCTGGCGCCATCTATGAGGTGGAACTGGAACTTTATTTTACTTTGCGGTTTTTGCGAGATCAAATGTGTGTACTACCTATGGGAAACGGTCACTTATAGTTTGGTCAAAAGTTTTTCGAGGCAATAAAAAAAGTATAACTCGCAAACAAAGTAAGAAATTCACGGAAATGCCGAGTGTTTGACGGCCACCCGAAAGGTGGCCGTTGCGCCAGTGTCTTCCCTCATCGAACGAGATTACGAGAGGTTTTAAGACACTTGGTCGTAAGCAGCCAAGAGTGCGTAAAACAGCCGCTGCCCGACGGAAAACAGAAAACGTCCTATTGCACTTCAATAGACGACAAACTCGGGCAGTTGCCCGCCATGATCCAACCTCCCCTAAGCTGACACTGCAGTGGAAGCTTAGGGAAGTCATACATTTCTTTCACCGCACAAACACGCTCCCTCCCACACTCGCGGTCGGTGACAGGCGTCGGGCGATAAAAGGGAGGCAGTGGATTGGCCCGGCGAGCACGTAGCCCTCATTTACTGCTAGCTTAGGGGGCGAACGAAGTATACGGGGACTTTCCCAGAAATGGGACTGTATGGGATCGGGACAAGGGTAAAGAAGCTAAAGGCTCGATGCGGGTTGCTGGTTTTCAAATGTTGCATCGTAAAGTAATGGGTGTGGTTGCGCAGAGTGAAGCAAGTCGTAAAGCCGATGTCTCGGCGCAACAAACTGTACAAGTTAAGCTATCAACAATGTAGGATTCGGAATCGAGCGTTCTTGGAAAGAAGTACACGACTAAAGCCAGCAAGAACATGGGCAGGTATGAACCAGTGCGAACTTAACTGCTAAGCACTTATTTCTGAAATGCCACATTTATTGTACGCTTAACAATGCATGCAAGAAAGCGATGAGTAACCCTAATGATTTGTCAAAAATTCGGGCTCAGTAAAGAGACACTGTTTCTCCTTTTATGAACCTTTTGGTTACTTTTAACTCAGCATAAACCAGCTACGACGTTCTACATGCTCAAGCCGTGGCTCCAGCCAGTTTTTTTGTTACCTCGGGATAAAAAAAGAGAAAAACGCTTTGTCACGTAATGACTGCATTTGTTTTACGCTCGAAAGAAAGACAATTATGACGTGCAAACAAAAACAAATTCTCACAAGGGGATGTCTGCATCTTCGTGTGTGGCAGCGGGCTTTCGTACTGCGTCCTCCTGTTGACGTGGCTGCAAAGACAAGGGCCCAGCGGATGATGCGAGCAACACTGAACAATATCGCTTCAGCACGAGCTACTTCCTTAGGGGCCACGTGAGAACCTGACAAATGCTGTGGGTCCACTCCCAGTCCCACAAGCCAGCGAAGAAAGGTTGCACAGATTGGCTAAGCCTAGTGGCAAGTGACAATGTCCCACATTGCTTCGTTGCACCAAGCTGTATAAGTAAAACATGACCCCATCTCCGTGTGGTGAATGATGTTGATTGGGGCGAAGCTCTGGTGGTGCTGATGATACTGATTTTTTTCATAGGTAGTGCTGATTCTTTTTTTTTTTATTGCTCATAGGTAAGCTGAGTTCCGGGTTGCGTTTCGACTTCATTATTACTGCTTTATGGTCGGTGAAATGCAGAGTCAGTGGTTCTCATCGTTTTCATCCATGTCAGAAAAAGAATGTGTGGTATGGAACATGGTTATATATGCATTTGAGCATTTGACCGCAGCGCCCTCTCGTCCATAAACGTTGAGCCAATGCATGCAAAGTTTAACGCGATTATATACGCATTTGACTGCAGCGCCCTCTCCTGTATAGACTTTGAGCGGCTACATGCAATGTTCCATCCGTGACATCCCCAGCTCTTGAGTTACTACCACATCTGAGAGCACCCTACTCGTCCCGCAGTCGTGGCCGAGTGGTTAAGGCGATGGACTAGAAATCCATTGGGGTCTCCCCGCACAGGTTCGAATCCTGTCGAATGCGCAAACATTTTTCCTTTTTTTAAGAAGACAGATGGGATAGCAATCGATGTGAGCACGGACGCCGGATGGACAAGGCTAGACCCTAAGGAGCTTTGCCCTTAAAATGGAATGACTGAATGACTTACTCGATGTAGTATGTTCCGTAGTGAGGGTCGTCAATCCTCTCCCAACCGTACGGCAGCTCTGTGTAAACAAACAATGATGGCCACCAATTAGTGCAATACCAAGGTTTTCATTTAGTATAACAGAAGAAAGACGATTAAAAGAAGACAGAGCCAAAACAATTATTTTTAAAAAAGGGATTACAAACTTACTAAAAAAAAGTCAAACAAACTGCAATTACTTGGAGATTTTGTCCTCCCTTTATGCTTATGAATTAACAAGGTTTCCCGATTTAAACAAATAAAAGTAGGACTTACCAAATTCTCCATCGTAAGAGACTCGAGATTCACTCAACCTTGGGTCATGCCACTGTGACGTGTTTGCATTGTGGCTAAAATCAAAAGAAAAGGCAAAACTAAATGTTAGTTCTTATTCAAGGTTCTTCTATAAGGGCGAACATATCAGCTGTCGACCCTTCCCCCCCCCTTTCCAAAAGCGACTTTTAAATGTGACAAGTTAATCCTACAACAATTGCATTGTGCTTTCTCTTATTTCAATACGTAAAGGCCCCCTTGCCAAAAACTAATAATATTAACATGCAAATAGTAATCTCTATAACTTTTTTTTCTTGGTTCCACTTCAATTTTTTTGAGGGCAGGACAAAGCTGGCTATACCACTAATATAATTCATGACGGTATTGGCCAATATCCATAATACGAATTACAAGATATATAAAAAAAACTTCCGGTGTTTTTGTTTGTTGGACAAGCTATACTGCAAGCACATTAGGCTCCCTGTTCCCAAAGCTGCAGAAAGAATGGAATTTGCTATCAATTTTAGACATAAACCCTGGGGGCCTTGACTTTTTCTCACAGAGTGTCTCTAGAATTTCAACCTACTTCTCAAGAAAGATCTCAATGTAACTGAAAAATTCTGGATGTGAAGAAGCAACTCGCAGGGTCATACTTTAAGGCTCTGTCATAGTCTGACGTTGAGCGCAGCGTAGCGCAGCGTAGCGCAATGTGCACGTTTCACTGCCCGGCGAGCAGGAACTCGACATCTGCGACCAATCAGTATCTCTGGGCGCTGGGCTACGCCAGCTTGCTACGCTAAACGTTGGAGCGTAACATAGCCTTTAGGGGTGTGCAAATAGTGGCTCAGATCAAATAGTGCCACATAATTCATAGCTTTCCCAGTGCAAGGAAAAACAAGAGATGCCAACCTTCTAGGAAGCTAGGAATGAGACCGCACTATTTGATTTGATCCATCCACTGTTCACAAACCACCACTATGCTTTGTTTCACCTTAAAGGACAACCTACAAAAAGGTTTCCTGCGGGATAGGGAACTCGTGTTCGCCACCCTTCCCATTTCCCCCTCTCCCAGTGCTATCTCGACGGGGGAATCCTTTTGTTGCTGCATCTCGGGGCTGGATAAGCCGGAATAAGATCGGAGTCTCCCTCCGTCAAAGTTGCCGTGGGAAAGGGAGAAACGGGAAGGGTGTCGAGAAGGATTTTCCTAAGTTGCGGAAAAACTTCTTGTAAGTCGGGCTTAAAGGAGCTGTGCAACAATTTCAGGGCTTTGCTTAAATAATTGTGGAAGTTGATGCCTGACACTTCTGCAGTGAACTACAGAAAACAGATTTTGCCTGGATACCCTAGTTTTTATTTAAAAAAATGAAAAAGATCCAGGTTTTTGCCGCCTCTCAACTCGTGCATCGTCTTCCGGGTCACGTGCACAGTGACGTCACTAGAGTAGGCGCGGAGTTCCGGAAAAGTTCTCTCTTTAGAGCCATCAGCGAGCAGCGAGAACTCATCCGCTCGCGACCGCGTGACCACCCGTCCTTGCCCGTCCGGTGCTGTCCCCCTCCCCCTCCGGCTTCTGGCAGCTGTTCGCGGTTTTGTGGACCTAGGATAGATGGCGCCACTAAAACTCCGAATAATAAAAGTTTTGTCGATGATACCAGGGTGTTGACGCATTTATATATATGTTGGAACGACAAGATTTATAAAAAAAGTTACCTTTTATCGAGCAGGTATTCGCACAACTTGCTACCTTTCTTACAACGACCCAAGTGACGTCACGCCGCTTGTTTCTCATGGCCGCCGCTCGTGGCTGCAGGTCGAGAAATATTCCAAGTTTTGCCTCGCTATTACGCGGTGGAATCGCAACATTGCGATGAAAGGAGGTGTGTTTTCTGCCATTTGTGACACAGTGAACAATATCAAAAGCAGAAAATGACAATTCTTTCAACGTTAAAATCGTTGCACAGCTCCTTTAAGGGACGAAGTGGGGATTGACAGAAACTTTTCTAATTTTCTAATAATTCTAATACAATTTGGCACATATGTTGGTAATGCCCTGTATGGTGATACAACCAAAATATCCCTTTCTTATCTAAGTTACTTTTTGATTTATCAAACTTTTCTGCTTTGGTCTTTGTGGAGAGCCTGCAGAATTAAAAAGATACAACAGAAGGGTTGTTTTACAACGACAATATTCCCAAATGTATCCTAGAAGACATGACATTCTTGAATTATTTTTATTTTTGTCATAATTTTTTTTTAATTTTTGTCACCTGGTTTGGACAGGAACAAAGGACATGCAGACAAAGAACCCCCTCATAGAGTAAAAATTAAATAATCTAAAAAATAAGAATGTCATGAGCTGTAGCATAGCCCAAAGAGTATAATGAAACAAATGAAACAAAAATGTTCAAAGCGGGTGCCAAGATATCAGCTCCACGAGCTGAGCGGAAAGCAAAAAGTAAAGTTCAGAGGAAACAGTCTCTAAAGTTCTAGGTTCTGCTTTGCACCTTAGAAGCCACCAGGCTCGTAGTTTTCCACAACCTATTCAGCACGGCCCTTCTTTGGCTTCTGACCTTTTGCTTCAAGAGCTTTTGAAGCTTTCTTTTTTCGCGAGGTGTGTTTCTCCGCTGCCCTACGAAGGGCGAGTCCTCCAGGTCGGATGCCGAGGGAAGAACAAAACTCCGTGTAGGCACGATAGCTACCACAGTTGAACTTGCAGATTGCCTCGCTGACGGCGGTCTCTGCTGCAATCAGGGAGGCGTGCTCATATTTTGGAAGCACCGACCAGATTACCGAGTGAAGACTCTCTGCTGCATTCTGCGTCTTCTTTCCCTCGCACCGGTCAAGGAGCTGAGACTCGAAGAGGCACTGGTACACCGGCAGGAGGGCAGTGGCAACATGGCTCGCCAGCTTGTACTTGTGAGCTGGCTGAGGCTCGCCTTGAGCTTCTGCCACTCGATGTCTGCACCAGCTCATGGGTCCAGGCGGACAAAGATGATGATGAGGTTCTTCATCTGTCAAAGTTGTGATAGAACGTCGCCATCACCGCTCGCTCTATCTCGTCAACGTCAGAGTGGCTTCGTAAAGCCATGCCGTAGTAGCTGGTGAGCCTTTTGATCAGCTCCTGCGCCAGGCCGCCTCTTCCGCCAAGGGTTGTCCTTTCTTGCCTTTGGTAATGCGGGCACGCAGAGCTGATCCCATCCTCTTCTGCACGTGGTTTACGCAGTCTTTCTTTTGAAACGGAATAAACCCGCAAGTCGCATCCTCGCCGAGGGCCAGAAAAGTGTGGCTGTCACCGTTGCATACAATGTTGGTGTAGCGCAAGTCGTTCTTGGCTAGAGAACGTCCAAAGAGCAACAGGGCCGCCTCAACTTCCATCCTGCCCGACTTCACTCCAGTGTTCCTTTGACACTTGAGCAACTGCACCCGCTGGCTGTAGCCCTCAGCATCTGGCTTTGGGCCCACTGCACACCCATGGCAAAGGGTTAAAAGAACTACAGAGTCCAACACTAACCCTGTGTAATATTCAATCACGGTACCCACACTTATGTAGGATGTGTGACCGCATGTCATCCATGTGCCGTCGTATATCACAGTCACATTCTTTGTGAAGGTTGGGTCCATTTCTTCGTACACTTTGCGCACAGCGTTTACGGCATCAGTGAATACACCTGCTGCAGCTGTATCTGCGGCAGGGCTGAACTTGGACTTGAGGTGCTCCTGGAATGTTTTGTGGTGCATTCCCCGATGTGACACGTTCATAACAGACCAAAATTCTGTCAGTGCAGTTGCACCCTTGCCAACACTCTTCACGGCCTGCATTGACTTCAAGTTCACCTCGAAGGCCCGGCTGTCTTCTTGTCGCGGTGATGACCAATGGTTAGAGACAACGCCACACGTAGAACAAGTTAGGAGCATCTTCACCGCCAAACCAAGCCTTGTTCGCTGCACGACAGTGACTCGGCTGCAAGCACTTTGGGCATGGTGTCTCGCTAAGGAGCGCGTTCAGTGCCGTGACCTGAACCACCAAATACTCATCAGATGACTCTGCACTTGCGGGTTTCTAACCTTCGCCGGTCAGATTCATCTTCCACTCAGTTGCCGACACTGAACTCAATGACTCGCGGACCGCAGCAGCGCACTCGCAAGACTCCTCCGCCAAAACAAAGTTTGGTTGTAAATGTGCCTGAATGGTGCAATCGGTGCTCGTAGAGGCCATGTCTTCGACGCCAGTAACAGGACGCAAAGTGCTAGGCCGTGCATTCAAGCCGTCCGTAGCAAACTGCGCTTCAACAAGACGCGCACTTTCGAAACTCGGCGGCAGGAGGGAAGTTTTCTTACTATTCTTGGCCATTGGGGATTTCCGCTTGCGATTGCCGAAGCGATGCGTCGTACCGTGCTTCTTTTCGAAGAATCGTCGATCCATGATCGCGCCAAAAAGTCCAAGCGGGAGCAAGAAAACAGCGTAACCCGAAACAATAAAAAGCACCTACGGCGAGCAAGCGAGCAGGCGAAAGCGGCGTAGGAGCAGACGACGCTCTCCCAGATATCGGCCTCGCCAGCGCTGTTGCTAGGGGCAACCACTCCGCCGGCCAATGGTGGAGCGCGCCCGACCCGCGCAGCAGAGAAGGCCAATCGGAGGCCGCTGTTTCCATCCGGGAGGCTTCCAAAGTTGTGTTTTTTATGTGCTTAGTTCGCATTTGAGGAGACGGTAAGCGCGGGAAATACCGTATTTACTCGAATCTAACGCGCCCTCGATTGTTACGCACACCAGTTTTTGTAGGTTGGATACAGAAATTTACCTTTTTCTCACTTGGAACAACAAAGGTTTATTCCAAATGCGTCAATCTTGCGATGAAATGAACGGCGCCGTCTCTCGCCGGCAAGGTCGTTATCATGACGCCGGTCCGGGGCAGCGCCCGTGGGGCAGTATGCATCACTCGTCATCGCTGTCGGACGACTCCTTGTCGCTGTCAATGGCCCAAAGCATTTCATCTTTGAAACTTGCTGGCCAAAATCCTTTCTTTCTGCTTGCGCCAGTCCCGCAAGCAAGTTTCTGGAACCCTAACAGCACGTGATGCGGCCCGATTTCCATCGCTCTCCGAAAACAATATCACTTTCCTTTTGAATCCAGAATCATGGTGAATGCGGCGTGTCTTTGCAGTTGGAACTTCCATGCTGATACGAACGCAAGAAACACACGACTACGCTAAGCGCTGGCTACGCTCTAAGCCTCTCAACGCGCAATAGATCGGCCATTTTGAAATGTTGATGGAGATATGGTAGCGCAGTTCTGGGTCGTACTCGATTCTAGAGCGCATGCAATTTTGGGACCTATTTTTCCGGAAAAAAAGTGTGCGTTAGGTTCGAGTAAATACGGTAGGAAGATGACAAAATATACTTCCCATAGATACCAAGATGGCCGCGCTTGGTAGCACAGGCGCGGAGAAAGGAGGGTTTGAAAAACATAGATTTTTCACGGATTGGAAGCAATATTTTGCTACCTGACCCCATATAAGTGATTATTTAGAGCACTCAGAAATACTTTTTAACAAAAAAACTTTGGGAGGGCATAGAGGAAGACCCATAGATGTGAAATAGTCTATTTTGTAAAAATTAACTTTTTTTATGTTTTTCGCGAGTTGATCCCTGCATCCTCCCTTAAGCCGGGGTGCAGCCAACGCTAGGAGCTGAGAGGGAGAATCGAGCAGCGTAAAGAACACAATGTTGTGGCGGTCGTAATCTTTTTGCGAGAGTGCTGGTAACGACAAAGCTGATCAAGTGCACTGAATCTCTTGTGACCCTGTGCTCATAATATATGTGTCTGCGTTTCTGTATGTCTAAAGGCCGGTTCGCACATACGGCAATATCCGGGGTGGTGCCCCACCCCTGAAAGATAATTAGGATTTTGTTTGTTTTCGGAGTTTATTTTTCGCCAAATTTGTAGGGTGTTTTTCGGAGTTTATTTTTCTTCGATTCCCATTTCTCCGAAATTCTGAGCTTAATTTTGCAGTGTTCTTTTATTAAAATAATTATATCTGGGTGTAAGCGTGTGCTAGCTTCAAAAGAACGAGCTTGTATCAATCAATATTTCTTCAACTGGATTTGGCATTGGTGACATTGTCATTGGCAACACTAATTTGTCCCACGACCAAAGTTGCGAACAGGTGTTTCTTCGATAAACATTGAAACTTTAAAATCAATAAACTCCTGGAGGTGGTTGCTAAAAAGCTTGTATTCATCATATCCTATCCACCAACCACCCCGCGGCTGCGCTGGGCAGAGCGGTAAAGGGTGTAATATAGAGGCTTCAACTGCCCACCCCCCTTCCCCCTTTTATGAAACCTCTATGGTCCACAGCCTTCACAGTTACAAAAACACAACCCCTCCTTCCTCTAAGGAGCACTATGGCCCAAACTGGAAAACGGGAAAGTGTCCTTTGTCGTGACTTGAAAGACCTGTTGTTCTGATGAACCTTGGTGAGATACCATGTTTACACGATTTTAACGCACACTTTTTTCCCGAAATTTCAGGCTCGAAACTGCATGCGCGTACAATCGGGCCCAAAAAAAATAAAAAAATTGGAAGTAAAAAGAAAATCTTTAGTAAAAAATATCAGCTAGGTGGGGCATGCCACCGCTTGTTAGGAAGTGTGCAGCCGCTATATTTCTTCCCGTTTATCTGTCACGTTATCACGTGTTTTGTGCGCGTTTTTTCTTTTCTTTTCTTTCGTTCGCGAGCCGCCATTTTTACTTTCGTATTGTCTAAGCGCCGTGCTGTCTCGTGTCACTGTGTGCTTGAGCGGAGCTGCTGCGGTCGTCGGCAAGTTGGAGAAACAGAAGCGATTTCACTACGAGGCAATATTCAAACGGAAAGTGATCATCCTTGCTGAGGACCAAGGTAATCGAGCAGCATCTCAATCACTGGGCGTCCCGGAAACGTGTGTGCGCGATTGGCGGAAGCAGAGAGACAAGATTTTCGCCTGCAAAGCCTTGAGGAAAAGCTTCAGTGGCCCTCAACGGGGACGATTTCCAGAGCTGGAGGACTCCCTGCGTCTGAAGCAGCTGCCCTTCTCTTCAGACATCATCAAGGCGAAAGCCCTCGCGCTTGCTAGAGGTTACAAGATCCCTCGCTCTTGTTTCAAAGCGAGCAGGGGTTAGTCACCAACGACGGACGAGCATTTGCCAAAAGCCACCTGAAGCCTATGAAGAGAAGTTGGTTGCGTTCTAACGTTTTGTGATCAAGCTTCGACAGTACAGGGGCCACATGATCGGACAAATTGGGAACGCAGAACAAACGCCTATGTTTTTCGATAACCTTTCGAATTACCAAAACAAAAGGAGCCAAGCAGGTGCGGATCCTCTCAACCGGTAACAAAAAACACCGGATTACTGCGATGTTAGGATGCATGGCGGACGGGCACAAGTTGAACCCTTTTTTGATTTTCAAGAGGAAGACTTTGCCTACCAATGCGACGTTCCCGGAGAATGTCATTGTTCGCGTGCACCCAAAAGGATGGATGGACACAGGCCTTATGATAGACTGGATTGATGCCGTGTGGCGAAAGAGGCCAGGAGCCGACTTGGGAGTGCGTTCTATGCTGGTTCTAGACTCGTTCAGATGCCACATCAGCGAACGTGTCAAGGACAAACTTGCGGCATGCCTCACCGACTTGGTGACCACCCCGGCGGGATGACGTCTCAACTGCAGCCGCTGGATGTGTGCTTAAACAAGCCGATGAAGGACTATGTGCGTGCAGCACACAACGAGTGGCTCATTGCTGGCGAGCACGCTCTGACGCCAGCAGGACGTTGGAAGAAAGCGACGCTCGACGACCTGGCGCGATGGGTGCACAATGCCTGGAAAGCAATCCCGCGGGCGATGGTCGTACGCTCCTTTTAAAAGTGCGGCCTTTCCAACGTCATGGATGGAAGCGAGGATGACATTTTGTGGTCCGTGGACAGCGATAAGGAACTTCCGCCAGACTCCGACAGCAACTAGTGTGGTTGCTTTTGTTTGTGCGTGTGGGTACATATGTTTATGCGTTCCATTAAAAGTGTCTTTCAGGTATGTGGTGTTCAGCACTCATTATTTTACCTACGCGATACAATCAGCATCAAATTATTTTTAAGATTATTGAGAGCTAAATTTACCTGTGCTACAATCAAGGGCGCGCTAGAATCGCGCAAACACGGCAAGCGGTAAGATTCCTTCTGTCAATGGTCCGAGATTTTAAAAAAAAGTGCTGTGACATTTTCTCAAAACCACTGGCCCTTTGCGCTGTCCAAAATCAATCGTAAAATACTGTCTTTCTTTTTTTGCTTAGGTACATTGAAATTTGGAGTTAATAGTATCTATTCAAATTGCTGAAAATTTTATCAGCAGGTGTTTTTTGGAGTTTTTCGGATTAATCTGAAAACAAGGAACCCAAGACTTCAGCAATTGCAGTGCCCAAGCCAATGATGACCCCAGCAAAATGGGGTTAGTTAGCTACAACTGGAGATTACCAAACAATGCTGACTGGGAACGATACTCATCTTTACTTCATTGCCCCTCGCTGCAAGGACAAGTTTGCCAGGTCACATAATCTAAAAATCACACATTTTTTAAACGTTTCTCGGTTGTACGCCGAAAGTTAACCTACTCCTTTTTTCACATAATATGCGTATGATTTTAAGTGTGCTCTCCGCTAAATCAGCACTGTGCGGTGCTGACTTGAATGTAACATAACACCGACGCAGCGTTGTATCACTAATACTAGAGCGGGAAGTCAGTACTGAGTCAGCAATATCGGTGCTATTTCCTGTGCTGACAATAGAGTTGAGGTAGTGCTATGCTGCATGTGTGAACAGGACTTTAGTCTCCGACTGTGTTTAACTTATGACAAAACGAAAGCAAGCAGCTGCCTTCCTTCACGAGCCCCGACATGCGGACGGTCAAGACAAAGAAAGGGCTCGATTCTGGGAGAGGAGGAGGGGGGGCTCACTTGATGAAGTAGGGCTCTCCGTCCTCGGTGTAGGCTTTCTCCCAGTACGCGGGAAGGGGCTCCAGGTCAAAGGACGAGTTGCCTTGTTCTCTGGGGGCGCCCACCCCACCGCCGTTGGTGTGCACCACGGACGCCGGCGTGGAACATCTGCACACGCCCACCACACCCAATCACGGCTCTGCGGAGGAAGCCCTCATCCCCCCGAGCAAGCGCCGACAATGCTGCTGAAGTCCTTTGAGGACCGCTCAACAGAGGCTTCCCAAGTGGTTACTTGTGTGAAGAGTTCAAGGAAAAGGATTAGTGCATCTCCAATGTCTCTAAAAAAAAACCACTGAAACTGAGCCTGTCCAGTATTTTCCCTCAAGTAGAAGATAAATAATGTTGTAAAGCCAGCAACAAGTGAAGGCAGTCAGGTAATGAAGCGTGTTATGCGCCCTATGACGAGCAGTTCTCAAGGGCTCTGGGGTCTGACTTTACCGGTGCGGTACCCCCTAAGCCTGAAAAGCCAGAACAGCATCTGCTCAACTACAGGCATTTACCGTTGCATTTTATCAACATATATTAACATAAAATATTAAAATCTATGCTAACCACAATAATACCTGGCTGTAAATTAAAACAAAGAAAATTAAGCAAGTAAAAAATGGGGTCTTTGAGAAAAACTATTTTACCTTTGCCCAAGTCTTTGAGATAGTTGTTGTTTATTCAAATGCACATTAACCTTCCTGGTCTTTCATATAAACCATTGAATCAATAAAAAGATTTATTTTTAGTTTCCTCCAAATATCAAAATTAATAAAAAAAAAATTGAATAGTCCACATCAAAAAGCCTCCGAACTTTGGCAGAAATCATCAAAGAAACACAATTTGACATTTCGAAATATTCTAAAATTTTAAGTCTTTGAATTCATACATCATAATAAATTCTCTTCTGAGTGCATCTCAAACAAACCCTCCAGGCAGTAGTTTAAGGAGTAAGGAAAAAAAGATGTCAGCAGTTTTTGTTTTGGCCACATCAATGGTCAAACATGTAAATAAGAACTACACCGAACTTGCTGTTTGCACCTGCTTTCATTGTAAGAATGTCTTCAGAACATTTTTTTTTTTCTATCAAAATTACAAATTCTATTACAGTTGAGATGAAAACAAAAACACCTACGGTATATGCACTCTAGCATGGATATCGATAGTTTTGAAAGCTAGGAGATCAGCACTGCCAATGCTTACAAAAGCAATCTTTTCCTTTATCTGATGCCCTTGCCGCCCAACCAAACTTTGAGGGCACGTGGTCCTCACTTAAAAAATAATATGGGAGATACAAGCTGCTAGCAATAACTATTCCCTATGCATAGCTTCCAAGGCAGAAAAATCCCCAAACAAAGGACCTTTTTTTTTTTTTTTTATCTGTCATAAACAAGTACCAAACTTTTTTTTGCCTGAGAAAAAGCTTTATAATTTCTGAGGCTTTAAATCCAAAGTAGGGGTGTGTAAATAGTGGCTTAAATTAACTAGTGCTGAATCATTCTTAGCACTCAGAGTGCAAGGAAAAGCCACGACACTTTGGCTCTCTTCAGAGTGTTCAAGCTAGGGACAACACTGCTATTCGATTTGAAGCAGTATAAGCACGTTCCCAATTCAAAGAAAACCGAATCACAAGTGCGTGGTCTTAAAAAAGGAACATTGAACTCCCAAAAAACTTACTTAGTTTTGGATAGGTCACACACCGTAAAATACCGAGCATCCGCCCATGCCACAATAAGTGCCCATCCCTCAATTTTTTAACATTAAGAACAAATTTTTTTTACATACTGTTGACCTACGAAGCGCCCATCCCTAGTTTTAGATGATTGCTTCAAAATTTTGCATGGGTGCTTGCTCGAGAGTTTACAGTATGCCACAAAATAAACTTTCCCTGAGAATAAAAAGAGAAAACCCCCGACCTGGAGTTGTTGCCCTGGGAGTTGTGGGCCGGGCCGTCTCCCTGGGGTGCATGGCTGCCATTGCGGGCGTCCTGCAGCGTGCCGTGGGGCGGGTCCTGAGCCACGGACTTGGCCGTCATCGCCTCCACGTTGGAGCGGTTCCTGCGCCGCTTGCCTTCCGAGGACGGGTGGGCTCCCGGCAGCAGGGCCGGGAACGGGCCCTCCTCCTGGGGACGCGGGGTGCCGTAGTGGTTCCCTACGACGGACAGGAGGTCACACACTTGCCTGCGTCTGTTTGATACCATCTACGGTGCACACTCACTAATTCAAACTCTACGAAACAACGCATTTTGTTTGGGCTGCTGGAAGTTTGAATTATCAGAAATTCATCTAAATATGATGTGAGACTAATCTGTGATTTGTTATACGATGGATACACATTCAAAGCAGATATTTGATGATTTCTTCTGCACCGGCCTACTGATCATAAGCGGGTATGCCACACAAAACATAGGTGACATCTATGACATAAGCTTACTCATCCCTCAAAAATGTTGTCTATTATGAAGTGTGTTTAGATAGCACATGATGCCTCAAAACAAAATTCAGTCTGTCCATCCAGCAAAAAGTTGGCTACTGTGGACTATTAGTCCTGCTGAGTATGCTTCTTACCGAGCACCGGTGTACTGCGGAGAAGCACCGCCCGCAGAAGCGAGCTCCGCGGGTGTTGCTTCTCTGCAGTGCACCGGTGCTCAGTAAGAAACGCGCTCAACAGGGCCGCTAGAACAAAGTATAGATTACATGAAAACGCAGTCCAAATTAAGCGGCTTAATGATATATTAGGAAAACAACGGGAAAACCTCAATTTTGAAATTTGTTGGAATTAACCAGGAGTGTAAAAATCCAAGTTTTAATAATGCGAGCCTACTGTACAAGGCTCACATCATCACTATAGTCAAACAGGAGAAAACGGCTGGGAGAAGCTTCAATTGGAGGGAGGGGGGGGGTCAACGGACAGGGTGTCACTCTCCTGCGTCTGCTCTATACCACCCACAAGGCAAGGCCCACACCTTTCCCCCTCTAATGCCATCGCTATAGCAAGCAACTTAATTTTGCTGTATGTTTAGACCAGGGGGTCTCTAAACACTTTGGCTAAGGGGCTGCATCGGGGATCTGTCGCTGTCTCGAGGGCCGGTAAATAAAGAAACAATTATAAAAGAGGAAAAACTAAATTAATTACCCTAGACAAGCATAGAAATAAAAAAACTACAAGTAACAATTAAAATAAAGGGTGGATAAGTACATATAAAGTGAAACCCGTTTAGAACAAAGACACATACAGCGAATTATTGTCGATATCGAACTCACAGTAAAGTTAAATAAAAATGCATGTAAAAAGTACTTTTTATAACGAACAACATATTCACTATATCGAACTTCTTCCCCCCACAAAGGCTTTCAAAAATGCGCAAACAATCATCTTCTAGCCTGTCCCCCCCCCCCCCCAAAAAAAAAATAGGAAAGAAAAGAAAATTCCAAAAGCTCAAGTTGCGAACAAAATTGAGCGAAGAGAAGCAATTCAGAATGGGAGAAAGCTAAAAATACACTCTGCATGCACGCACAAAACAATAATACTTTTCATCCCAAAATCGTTGCCCACAAACAGAAACAATTCAGAAGGGGAGATAAGCTAAAAAAACAAACTCTGCACGCATGCAAAAAAACAAACAAAAAAACTTTCCAGCACGTAGTTACAAGGGGGAAGCGAAGAGATGAGAAAGAAAGAGATGCTCTCGCTTTACAACCAATGCAACATGGAAGTTCATTATAAATGATTTTTGCTATATCGAACTGATCGTAGCGTTTCCTGCTGTTCGTTATAAACAAGTTTGACTGTACTTCATTTTTAAATTTAATAGTTAGATAATAATGACACAAATAATTGGGATCCAGAAAACCTACCAGGCATAACTCAAAGCACATAGGAACTTAGGCATGTGCACACAGGGCAGAAGACTGGCAATAATGATAGAACTGATGCTGACAATATGCAATAGATACAACAAAGGACTCTAAGCACAATATACACGGGAACTCAAAGGAGTTTCAACATACATAATTCCATATATAAAACATGGTACTAAGAATAGTGATGGCAATGTCCAACAAATATTATCATTAAAAAACATGCCTTTTTTTTCTTCTGGTATTTTGGTTTACATTGAGGCACCATTTCCTTGTGCACGCTTTTGCGTTGGTAGCAGCAGACTTGCTGGAAGCGGGCGGCGGGCCGGACTTCATTAAAAGGATTGCGGCCAGCCACGGGCCGGTCAAAAGACTCCCGCGAGCCGGATTTGGCCCGCAGGCCAGGGTTTGGAGACCCCTGGTCTAGACAGCAAGAATTTAGCCAGCCCCAATGGGTGTCTGGTGTCTCCGCTGTAGACAAGAAACTGGGTCGGTTGAGTACAACTGCTAGTCTGGCTTTTTAATGTGTAGCAAGCAGCAGTGACACCTTGAGCTCATGCAATAGCCATGAAGTTGGTAAAGCAGGCAACGAGTACAATGGCCCTTTCCGAGTGATGGCCTAGCTTTATTCGTGGCATTTCGGCTAGTGAAGTATTGTTTTTTTTTTTACTTCGATTAATTTTATTGGCAGTTTTAGGAAAGTAAACGAGGCACAACAAACACTAGACCAAGGCACCATACTCAACATAGGCATTAACTATGGCAAGATGGTATACTATTAGGTTCTTGTTTTTCGTAACATCTTAACCCATTGCATACTCAAGTTTTCTTCTTTTTTTGTTTGTTTGTAGGCCTCTCGATGTTCTTTGTTGCTCTCACTGTCAATTCCTGGCCATCTAATGTGCCCATTCTGTAGTTGTTCACTGTATGGTACTGCTGGAAACATTCGGAAAGGTGGAGAAAAACAAACAACATCTGGAGGCCAAAAAACGCTTCATTTTTGCGTGAATCGCTGATTTTGAATTAAGTTTCCGAGTCATTGGAGGGGTGGTGCGACTCGCCATCAAAAATGATGAAACACTCATCACTTTCAAAAAAAAAGTTTCTGTATTTCTTCAACAGCTAAAGTTGAAGCCATGTCACGTTTCCCCACACTTGGAGATGTCCAATGTTTTATTAAAATTTTTGTGAAAAAATTGCTAAAATAAAATTTGAAAAAAGCAACAAAATAACTTGAAGAGGACACAGCAATAGTAGAAGCGCTGCCAAATGCCGGAGAGCACACAAAACAAGCTCCAGAACACGAGCGAGACGCATAGTTGGGCCTATTGATTCGTGATGGATGGCACAAGTGGCACTCATAATTAGTAGCCAAGGAGTTCATTTGAATGAAAAATTACAATCTATTAGTTCCAAGGTAAAATTGGCCACTGTGTTTCTTTAGATACTTGATAAAAAATAAACTGTGCCCGTGCAGTGTTACAATGCCATAGACGATTGAAGTTTGAACAACTTGATTCAATATTATTGCAGCAATGAATGGGATGTTACAAATTGGTGGGCCCAAAGCAGGCACAAAGTAGGCAACTGCCTGGAACTCTTAGAGCACGCTGTTGATCCCAAACATTTTTTGTTCCAATTCGAGGAAAATGGCTCAATCACAACAATACAAAAAAAAAATGGTTCAAACTGGTCCAGATTTGCGTTAAAAACATATTCTACTGAAAAAAAGAAACTAGGCTTATTTTTTATCAAAATGTCAAATACTGTAAACAACTTATTTTTTGCGTGTTCAATATTTCGCAATATAGGTCAGAGCTGAAGTTTTGGAATAATTCGCGAGTTCTAATTTTTCCAACGTGGTGGGATCTCGTATAGATTCCACTGTGTTTACATTTTATCGGAACTGTTCGCAGGGCCTATTTTTCACAAATTTCAGACGATTTGCAAAATTCACGAAAATTAGGTCTTCGCAAAAATTAAGTCGTTTACACTATCAAGAAAGCAAAGTTCCAAACTTCCTAAAGTGAGTTGAACAAAACCAGCAAGCCCATTTTGGAATAGGATTTAAAGCTGTATGGGAAGAGGCGGTGTTTCAATTAAATTCTGGCTCGGGCAAAAATAATGCAGTCTTGTCTGTTTTTGGTTTGACACTATGCTTAAGATTAAAAGCCTGGTATGGCAAAATAATTATATCTGTCCCAAGATTTAATTTAAATTCTCACAGCATCATTCACTATTGAAAAGGTCTCCTCCACACATAGTGTATGGCTTTTGAATGTCATATGTGCACCTGTTGGCATAAGGTAACAATGAAGCTGTATAACACAAGGGTAATCAATAAGAACAAATAAAAAGCAGTCATCACGATTATTTCGTTTTCATACATTCATTGCCAGTGACCCCTACTAAAGCTCTTGGAGAGTGTAATGGATTCTTTTGATTCTAGCTGCACACATTACTTGCCTTTGAGAGTAACCGATAGCCTTAAAACCAATTCCTCAGTGGTGGTGCCCAGCACATACAAACTCATTTAAACAGGTTACAAAAATGCAAGTACGCTTAAATTCAGGATGTTTAGATACTACATGAACTTACAGAACTACATTAAAAAAAAGGTAATTCCACTCACTAGAACCAGCCCAATTCTTAAAAGCACAAAATTTAATGCTCAAAAGTGTCATTTTATAAAAGGGAAGGTGAAACAATTGGAGACCTAGCAATTTTCAATTTCCAAGAGGATCAAATGGATAAAATGTCAGTTGGTGTTTCTTCTCCCGAAAGAATGCTATGCCAAGAATACCCCAGAATACTTGCAAAGTAAATATTCTGCGGTCTTCTAAGCGAGTTTATGGTGCAACAAAGTAATTTCAATGAGGTTACCCACAACTGTAGAATAAAAAACAAACGAGTTTTAGTAAAGAAACAAATTATAGAAGGACATCAATCTCGACACAAGATGTGTACAAGAACCTATGGGCAAAGCAAGCAATGCCAGCAGTCATGCCCACATGAATCAGTTCACATATTGCAATACATGGGAAGAATGTAAGTCGAAGTGACGCAGTCAGGGATGAACACAACGCTTTGAGAACACTGCCATAGAAGGAAGTGAGACTTACCCTCATATATTCCACTTTCAAGAAGGCTTCCACTCCTGTCGAGGGCGACAAAATCCTCAAGTGTCAGGAAAGTGTAGTCGACCCCGTTCACCTCTCCTTCCCTGGGACTCCTCGTGGTGCCTAAAAGCATGGTGCCTCCATTACAAAATGACACTTAAACCTTCTTTCTTTTTTTTTTTTACTTCACTACTACGGTGTTTTCTGTTAAAGGGGTACTCCGTCAATTTTTTGAGCTACCCCAA
Organism: Ixodes scapularis; assembly: GCF_016920785.2. Classification (NCBI taxonomy): domain Eukaryota; kingdom Metazoa; phylum Arthropoda; class Arachnida; order Ixodida; family Ixodidae; genus Ixodes; species Ixodes scapularis. Next base: position 160,386,631 of record NW_024609857.1, read on the forward strand.
CTGACTATATTTTTGAAATCATCCGACTTTACCCTTTAGGGTACGCTATTCAGTATCGCAAAATTCAGAATAGTTATTGAGAAATCGGGAAATGAAAATGATGTCAAAACCAACATTAAAATATGCCTGCACTTTTCAGTGCGTGACGTCAGTGAAAGGCAGGCTGCAGGTCAAGCTGGCAGTCTATAAATGGACTATGAGGAGCATTTGACAAGCTTCCAAAGTATACATTTGACACCATGAAACGGCTCCTAATAAATTGGGAAGAAAGTCTACAGTTCAAAGAGTGGACCCCTGCCTTCTGCTGACGTCACTTTTTCATTGTTGCCAGTAGAGATTTTCAGTTTGAAAAGCATGGTGAGGACCAAAATTGTAAATTCAAAAACTTTGCAGAAAATATTTATTTTGGCAAAAAATTTGGGTTGCTATTTCAGCGATGTTTGCTTGTGTGTTTAGCAAACTTTCAGGCAAATCGAGGGCTATACGGTCACCTCTGTTGCTTAAAAAATCCTCCATAATATGAGTTGTCCATAATAATGAGACAAAATGCATGCACTTAACCAATTTGTCCCCAAAACTTGTCTTTATAGCGATGTATTCATATTAATTAATGGGACGTGAGTGTAACAGTACAGCTGACCCTTGCCAAGAGATAAAAATCAATTTATATTTCACACAGTTTTGGTAAGGTATACTATTCAATAAGTAATCTGTGAATAGAACGGCTTCATGATGCCACACAGTCGCACGACATATAACAATGCATAAACACGACGCACCATACAAGGGTTGCCATCAGTGCTATAAATGCTCCTAATATTTACAGATTACATTACTATTTGTCTCATTAAAAAAATAAAAGTTCAAAGTGCTTTTGTTAGGTAATAGAATGACAACCGTAATGGTCATAAAGATTTCATCAGCTATTGTTCAGGAGATGATTACAATAAGAAGTACAAAAATAGACTGAGCACACTAAATATGTTTTAATGAGTGACACACCAATGGCATAAAGCAAGTACAGGCATCATTTTCATGCTGACGCTCCAAGTGAATGAATAATAACCCTCCCCCCCCCCCCCTTTTGTTGCCCTGTAGGGCGTGCCCCCGAAACAAATTTACCATTAAGTATCTCTGAGGCACCCACTTAGTTCAAGCGCCCACTATTAACATTTCCCCAAACTTGGGAATTCTACAAATTGTACATTAAGCACCCGATTTGACTGGACAAGCGCCCATGCCTAAATTAGCCCAGTTTTCAGCAAAAGTGGAGTGGGCGCTCGCCCAGTATTTTAAGGCGGTGTTTTTTCTACCCCAAAGATAAGCTATGCATCGCCAAACACTCAGTCTCTGCCCAGATGTTGCGCTACCGGTAAGATACCAGATGCCAAAGTTTCAGAAATAATTCTTATCCGAATGAAAAGTTATAAGTGATTTTCTGAAAGTCTCAATGGGAAAGTGGGGACTGCTCCAGCAAGCTGAAGCTAATCAACTCCATGCATTTGCAAACTTCGTCGAGCGCCAATATTTTGTTGACAATTTCCAAAAATTGCTTAGAACTTTTTAATTAAATAATGCCAAGCTCGGAAACTTTGGCACCTTATCCGGGCCGTTGGGAGCTACATTTCGGCGGAAAATGAGCGTCCAGTGTTGCATAACTGTTTTTTAACAAAAAAAAAAAAGAAAAAAAAAAAAGAACATTGTAAGTGTTTTTTTTTTTTTTTTAGGCCACTTTGTATAATTTTTGGTAGAATAGTTCTGCATAAACATTACATACATTCCTGCTTGGGCCACAATATTGGTGTACAGTAAATACAATATATCAATGAATAAATAATAAAGATATCCAGGCACACCTGCACAAAACTAGTTCCCTATAATTCAGCTCCAAATGGTCCCTCATGTTCCTTAACCCATACCTAGGGCTCCGTGTTTTCGGATAAATCCGAAAAACTCCGAAAAACACCCGCCGGTAAAATTTTTGGCAATTCGGATTTATCCGATAAACTCCGAATTGTTATGCGCCCCAAAGCAATTTTTTTTTTTTTTTTTGTTAATTTTAGCAGCGCAGGAAGAATGGTCCTGGGAAAATAATACCATAATTATCTTTCAAGCCTCCGACCGTTGTCAAAGGGGGGTCTTACGGCTTGTCTCGTCAAGATTGGTTCAGGGTTATATCAGGTCTGTTCTCGAGCACGCGTGTACAGTCTGGGACCCACCAACTGCTGTTGATAGAAATAAACTTGAAAGAGGTCAAAACTTAGCGGCTAGATATGTTTCCGGGAATTATAACAGGCGACTCAGCATGACAAGTCTGAAGGAATTCTTAGGCTGAGAATCTCATGAAAAAAAAAAGGAAAATCTACGGCTAAAATTATTTCATAACATTTATCACTGCAGAATTGGTATACAGCGTGAAAACTACATTTCCCGCCCGCATTATATCTCTCATCGTGCCGATCACGAACGAAAGGTATGTGAATATAAATGTAACACAAACCAGTTTAAATCGTCTTATTTCCCCAAATCTATTAGCGAATGGAATCAATTGCCTTCGGAGGTTGTTCACATTTTGGACAATGACGCTTTCTTTGCTGCATTGTGACAAATGTTTTCTTTTTTGTTTCCCGTGTACTGGGTATGCATGTGCGTGTTCTGTTATGCTCCTTTGTATTGCTTAAATGTATCACATTAATACCCCCCCCCCCCCCCCCCTTTACTGTAATGCTACCCTGGCGCTGTGGGAAAGTGAATAAATAAAAGGAAACAGGTCATCGTACCATTCGTGTCGCGACAAAAGCCACTCTTTTGGTTTCCAGTTTGGGCAATGGGATTTGGGATTTAGAGAAAGGGGATGGTATGTTTCTGGGGGTAACAGTGAAAGCTATGGACCATAGAGATTGCATAAAATATGGAAGAGGGGCAGTTGAAACTTCTCTATTGCATCCTTAACCACTCCACCTCGCGCAGCCGCGGGATAGATTGATGGGATGACTACAAGCTTCCTTGCGGCTACCTCCGGCAGTTTATTGATTTTAAGGTATCGACGTTTATGGAAGCCACACTTGTGTGCGACTTTTGTCGTGGGACAAACTAGTATTTATTTATTTATATATTTATTTATTCATTCCCTCAGGGCCCGAAGGCACTATAGAGGGGAGTGGACACACACATCTAATTGCACACAAAGACAAACAGTAATTAGGCAGGTAAGCATAAAAATCCAAAAACAGAACATTGTTAAAACAAAACACTGTCAACCAAAATCCAAAAAAAAAAAAAATGACACCAACGCCAAATTTAACTTATCTTAATTGATAAGTTGAATAATTGAAATCTTAATTGATACGAGAATGTTTCATTTTTTATATGGCATACGTTTGCATCCGGTTATTACTTATTATTTTTTAATAGGAAACACTGCGATAGTAATCTCCGAATTTCTGAGGATCGGGGATTTACGAAAAATAAACTCCGATAAACACCGAATTTTCGCTAAAAAATAAACTCCGAAAAACACCCTCCGAATTTCACGAAAAAATAAACTCCGAAAACACGGAGCCCTACCCATACCTCAACCGAAGTTTCATGTCAAGGGTCGTACAAAAATTCAAAACAAACGACGAATGCAAACATTTCCTTACTGGTAACAGGCGTGGCACGCCAAATAAAAAAAGTAAATAAAAAGGAACAGTTTCACTTACAAGGTACAGTTCGCAAGTACAAGTTGTCTCTGATTGTGTTCTGGAGGTCGTGGTCAATGGAACCCTTCTGAAATCGGGTATTCAGGTACTGCCGCAGGTCTTTTGTAAGGTACCCTGCAAAAGTTGGCACGCGCACAAGGTGAGTTCACAACGCAAACCGTTCATTACCAAGACGTAATGCATGGCATTAGAGAGCTCACCGCCTAAATGCCGACGCAACACACGAATCGAGGCACGTTTTAAACACGAAAAAGACGCATATTTTTTCTCTGGTTCTTTTTAGTATTAAGAGCTCTTCAAAACTTTTCCTTTCAAGTGGTTAAACTTGCTGCACGGAAAAAAAATACCGGCCACAAACGACAAAAAATAAAAAAAAAAAAAGATTTGGAGTAATGGAGATATCAGTTGCGCGCCGCACTATCGGCGTTGATCTTTCAAAGGGATCGTATTCCTTTTGGCAGCCGCGTTTCCGCGTTTTTATTCCTCGAAGCGCACCTGCGAGTGTTTGTTTCTTTGGATGCGTACTTTATTTCTTAACGTCTTCGGCCGATTTTGCGTGCGCCATTACAAAAGGCGCGAGCACACAACACATGCTTGGAGCGCTGCGACGGGCTCTGAATATTCTCCATGTCACTGCATATACTAACTAATAAATTCGGTCAGATCGCTCGACGCGAAAGAACGAGGACGAAAAATGACGTCTCAAGAGGTTAATTGGGAAGACCTACCTGCTCGGACGCCTCGTACCGAGACGGCACTGTCGTTTCGTGCGCTGTAGCTGAGCAGCGACAGCACGTCGTTTCGAGTGTATCCGGCCACACGGTGTCCTTGGATCTCCAAGATCGTGTCGCCGTCTTCGATGCGACCACTCAGGAAATTCGCCTTTTCCGAATTGACACAACTGAAGTAGGCGAAATCGCCCCTGTCGGAGCCTCCGTCGACGCTCAAGTTCAAATTTCCGTTGTCGTCGGCCGTCACCACCGCGTCGTAGATGGCTTGGCTCCAGGAATTCGGCTCTTTTCTCGCTTGGCTCGGCGCTTGGTGCGTTTTTCCCTCCTGCTTGGACATCATTTCGTTAGCGACGGGAAGACAAACCCATATTTCGGCGGAAGAAAACACAGCACGGCGCTAGGCCTAACGTCGGTCCGACCGTCGTCGCCACTTTTCATGCTCTTCGGCGTCGTCGTGAACCGAATTCCGAGAGTGTCGCAGTCGCCTTCGAAGGCCCGGTCGCTTCGTTGATCCGCTCGCACGATGGCTTCATCCGATTCCCAGTGGCACCGACGTAAAAGGTACAAATTCCATCACTCACGGATACATAAACAAATCGGAGCCCGCGGAGATTTTCCCGGAGTCGGAAAGCTGTGCACCAGCGGCCTCGCCTTCTGGCACGCTCTTGCGCATGCGCGGCAGCGCCGTATCGTTTCCGCCGGATTGTGTGTGTGTGTCGTCGGCGACGGCGGGAATGGTTGTTGTTCCGTGTCGCTCATGCGAGACTAAATGAAACCAACAGGGGATTGCCGTGATTGACAGTGACAGTGGGCTCGTTTTGTGTGTGTGGATATCGGAGATCGCGCTTCCGAGTCTTTCCGTCTGATACGGACGCGACGCTGCCACGTAACAGGAGCAGAGGAGCGGCCGCGGTTAGTAGTGCTACTCCGGGTCCTTGACCCCTTTTTTTCGTGGGACACTTGACAACTGCCGCGCCTCATTAGAGGCGACCCGATTCCTCTGAGAAAAAAAAAAAAAGAAGCGCAATGCGGAAAATTTTGGAAGTGCGGACGGAACGCTTAATAGCTTTATTTACCATGTGTAAGCATGGTGGGGGCTGAGGAAAAAAGCTGTCCAGGCGGATTGACCCGGTCGAAGTTCATCAGATTTTCCGGATAAGGTACCAGATAGGCGGTCGAGATTCTGTTCTCGACCACTGATTTTCAGTAGATCTCGTTCTCACGCACCCTCTTGCTTGTCTTTCTTTTTTCTTTTTTTTTTTATTTCGATTCAAAAGCGAAATAATCTAATTTGTTTTACTTTGTGTCAATAATAAAAATTTACTTCGCAAATGCCATACTAACATAAGCGCAAAGGGGCAGATAATTATTTTGTTTTGTGCGACGAGGTCGTCATATGATTGGACAAAAAATATGACAAGGGGGCGCATTGTACTTGCGCACATCGTTTTTTTTAGATCTAATTATATGCCGAGCTTCGTCAGTTGCTGGCGATCCTTCTAATTTTCGTCGTGATTGGCTGTCTTCGTGTTCTAAAAAAAAAAAAAAAAAAAAAAAAAAAAAAAAAAAAAAAACGCAGACCTTTTTCTTTTTTACTTCTTTTTAGTGCGAAGAAGCACAAGAATCACAAGAATAAACGTTTTATCCAACTTGCCTTTTTTGCTGAACACGGAGACAACCAATCACGGCGAAAAAACGAAGGATCCCAACGAATGACGAAGCTGCAGAATCAGGGTGAAGATTAAACATCAAGATGATTTAGATCGCGGCTAAAATCCTGATTTAGATCGTGATTTAGATCATACTGGTTAACGACGATTCAAATCAAACCTTTTCCGCTTAAATAATCCCCAAAAATATTGTTTTTATTTACCCTTTGTCTATTATTTTATGTTATCTACGTGCACTTTTCTTTTTCATTTAGATGAAGGGATTATTAAGAACGATTTAGATCAGGTTGAACACGAGCACAAAGGGTAAATCGGAACGTTTGAGCTCTCCTTCTACCATTCACTCCGTTCGCAGTTACGTAATGCCCTGTGCAAGTAAACAAGATCGAGCGAAAGAACAAAGTAATGTCATATTGCAAAAATGTAATCAGAACGCAAAAGAAAAAGCATTTAAAGCTTATCCACTAATCTAAAAATGTCAAGTTATTTTTGTAGGCTATGGCGGCGTTGACTAAAAAGTTGCTGATTAAACTGTACTCTAAATTTACATTAATTATTTCTCCCGCATTGTTTTCAGCGATCGGGCGGATTGATCAATCAATCGGTCATGTTTAAAAATACACCTAGTGATAAAAAAAAAAAAACACTATTGTAGGGCTACAGCGATTTAAATAAAATTATTCTGATTTAATTAACAGACATGTTCACGCTACCCCAAAAAAGTAACTAAATACCGTTATTCGTTACTCGCTCAAAAAGTACCTAAATATGTTGCTCGTTACTGATTCTCAAAAAGAACGCGTTACAGTACTTCAAAAGTAGCGAGTTACTTTTCTCGTTACTCTGACGACCAAATACGCAACTGTTTTTTTTTTTTTTTTTTTCATGGTTTATTCTTTTCTTTTCAGTAGTCGAGTTGCCTCTCGAAGTTTTCATCAGTGATGTTTCCCCACTCATTGAGAATACATTTCCGGCGACGCTGAAGAGTCGTTCTACTGACGCGCTCGAAGGAAAGGCAGTGTTGTGCTTCAGGAAGAGCTGAATCTGGGATTCTCCTGCCTCTTTTGTTCTCTCTGCTTCTAAAGCTCGAAGTTGACAATGGGTTCTGTGCCTTCCCGCGTTGGCTATTGCCGGATTTACATATTAGAAGTGACAAGTCTGGTGTAATGCTGTTTCACGAAGAAATGCTAGGGAACCCATGAGGATACAAGACATTGTAATAGACCATGTAGGAAAATACTAATATCTGGGAGTCTTGCTTAATGAGGGAAGATAAATATCTAGAGGGACACGAAGAGAATATAATTAGAAAAGGGAAAATAAATGAATCTATCATGAAGCTCAGGGCACTGTGGAATTATAATATATATGAAGTGGTCAGAGGTATATGGAAAGCAGTGATGGTGCCAGGCCTGTCTTTTGGCAATGGGATACTGGATGAAATCAGTGGTTCAATCAGGATTAGAAATTCGACAAAGAAGCGTAGGCAGATTGACACTGGGAGCACATGGAAAGACACCAAATGCATGTGTACACGGGGTATCGGGCTGGTCGTCTTTTGAAAGCAGTGAGCTAATTAGTAAGTTGAAATTTGAGTAAACGTTGACCGAAATGGATGATACGCGGTGGGCACGGAAGGTATTCAAGTATTTCTGCATGAAAAGTTTAAACAAAAAATGGACACATTGAATCCGAAACACTCAGCTCACGTCCGAACGCAGCCAAAGCGACGTGCGGCCGGGGCCAATCATAGGCCGCGTGACTCCGCCTGAACTTCCCGTATCACTATGCCGTATCATTTAGCGCGGCGCCCGCGCCAGCCGCGCCGAGAAATCGAACGAATATGTTTCGTCTGGTCAAAATGTTACCATTTCCGAGCTTATCTAACAGCTTGGGTTTGTCCCGGTTCAAGAACGAAACCGTGTATGCAGACTTCGTTTTTTATTTCATTAATTAAGGGGCAGTATGAAATAACGTTGACGAATACATCACTTTCTCTACTGGTTACGCCACCCGAGGAAGAACCTCACTTGCCATTGCACCTTATCAACCGCGCCTTAACAATTTCAAATTCTGCTTTTTTCCTCGAACGATTGTAGAATGGAATGGGCTTCCTTACGAAATTATTAACCAAGACTCTGTAAGTACATTTGTTTCCGCTTTGTGTTCTGAATGAGTAACTCTTTGGTACATTAACGCCTCGTTTTATGTTACTTTCCACCCTGCTACAATCCCTAATGAAAATCAACAGTACTTGTAAAAAAAAAAGTGCTTTGTTGGGGCTTGAAATAACCCTTTCGGTGTAGTCCCGGTATGTATCAGCACCTCTGAAGAGCGGCCAACGAGCGATTGATGCTCTCTTATGTTGTTTGGATTTGCGGAGACTTATTACCACCAGGGCTTCTCGGTGTCCACTGTGTTCTACAAACGAGGAGTGCCCTTGTTTTACTGCGTGTTCGGCAAATCTACTGGTCCGGATGCCTTTCTTTTTTACATTGTATTTGTGGAAGCGTGTAACATACAGGAATGCTCTTCACCTCCTCGACGTAAGGTAAGAAATTTCACTCGCGGGGGCGAACAATTTTTCCTTTGGCGATGAGTCAAGAATATTTGTGTCATTTTTTAAATGACAGCAGTTCTCTAGACCTTCCTCGAAAGTTCTAGTGCTTTTCTTAGTTTTTTTTTTTTGTTTTTTTTTTTGCCCGATACCCCTAAGGTCATCCCGGTGATATGCCACACTGCCTGGTGATAGTTAGGGGAAGAAAATGAGCTTAGAAGGGCGGGGGAATCATATGTTTGTCTTTCTTATTCTTAGGCTAGCTGGCGTAAGCTACAGCCATCTGTACACGATTCTGTAGGTTTCAACAAACGAACCTTATTGTGTTTTCTGGGTGAAGGGCATTCCCAGCTGCAAAGTTCGACTTTCCCTCTCTACTCAGGGGGGGACCCCTTTATTGGGGTTCCTCCTTGGGAGGCGAGGAAAAGCAAATATCACTACGGTGGTGGTTGTTGGGTGCATTTGTTGCCCTTTGCCCATCGTCGACCTACTGCCCTTTTGTGCCCCTTTGCGGGGTAGGGGTGGTGTCGGGTTCTGGGGGTCCTTTCTCCCTGTCGGTTTTTCCTGGGCTGTTTCTAGGTGTGGCCCACTTTTTTCGTCCCCAATTGGCTTTTTGGTGAAATTTCCACTTGATCCAAGGATCCAATTAATTTATATCGAATTGGCTTTAATATCGGTTGTGCCTGCCCAGGCGGTACCGATCGAGCATCTTATAAATTTTTCATTCTTTTAACTTTTTCACCTTAACAAATGTAGAGCTTGACTGACGTGTTTAGCGATAAACGTTGCTATACCGTCATAGTGTTAAGTTGTTTTTCGGGTTGTCCATCTGCCTTTGTCGCAATAGACACATATTTAGGTTAGAATTAAAACGAAGCTGTTTAAACGTTGTTGTACACGTTACTAACGAAAAGCCGTTACTCGTTACTTGGCCTTAAAAGTAACTACTAAGTACGTTACTCGCTCGCGGCTACTTTCATACTCGCGGCACGTCCAAGAATGTTCTGAACAAAAACGCTCGATGGAAGTCGAAAATTGGCTGGAATTTTTAGAAGAATACAGAATTAATCAAAAATTCGGCAGAAGCACTCGAGCCTGCTTACGGGTAGGAAGGCGAAAGCATTCGTATACGCAGCGGACAAGCAGCTCGCCACGTCTTCCGATCGCACGCGGCGCTCCGGCGATGACATCACGGTCCCCCACTGCGCTGGCCTCACGACGGCTTCCGTGACGAGGCATCTGCGTTGCTGTGCTTTTCTTTGTGTTTTATTTCTGAGGCGTATGCTTGATGACGTATTTTTAGGACCATCTTTCGGGGACAACGCCGTCGCTTTTTCGAGTACAAGGCTTTCGTCATAATAAGGATCCGGGCCGTGCTGGATTCGAACCCTATTCTGTGTGACAGCCGCACCCGTTGCCAACTAACGAATCATAACACAAAAAGGCCGAGTGACTTGCTCTTTTGACGCTGCTTGAATGGTCTCATTATCTCGTAGCGTCGGCTGCGTCTGGACTTAAGTTGGAACGAAGTAAAGAAACTATCGCTTATGTGGCATTTACACCACGTCCGAATGTGCAACCATATTAAGTTTATTCCATTTATATCATGTATACAGGGCGTTTATTTTAGGCTCACATCAGTTCTGAAAATCCGTTAAGGCTACACGAATGCAATATAATCACGAAAGTTATACGGCCAGGGGGTCATTATATCAACGGCTAAACGTCACGATAAGTTGTATAATTAACTAAAATTGTTGAATTGTTTTATTTGGAAAGATAAACATATTGTTCAAATTAGAAGCTCCCTGAGCGTCATCGAAAACCACTGTATAAGTATACATTTTAGAAATAATCACAGCGCATGGGAAATACGCTTGTGCGCTACTGTTAGCACTCATGCCACAGGCACAAGGGTGCTAAAACGCGGTGATAATTTCATCATCCGCGTCCATCATGCCAAAACTGCATAAATCAACGCATACCGAGTACTATCGTATCAAAGTGGGGATGGATCGGCCGTTTTAAACGCTTTCGCCCATCTTTTGAAATTAGGGCACCCGCGCCTCGCCAGGAAACTTTTTAATGACAACGTATAGCTTCCAACCAAAGCCGAAATATATAATATTGAATCCAACAGTCTATCCTGGTACTATGGCAAATACCCCAAAATAAACCCTTTTTGAGAAAGCCGGTCTCGAAGTGGAGATGGTTCGGCTGTTTTTACACATTTCATCTTTTGAAATTTGGGCACACGAGGCTGATCAGGGAACTTTTTGAGGACAACCCAGTTCCCAATCAATGACGGAATATAAAAGGTTGAGTCCTCGAGCCCATCCTGGAACTATGTGTAATTTCTCATGTGACCAAATTTCAAAAGATAAAAAAATGTGTAAAAACAGCCGAACCATCTCCACTTCGAGACCGGCTTTCTCAAAAAGGGTTCATTTTGGGTACTGCAGACTTGTGCCTATCTCAAATACCCTACTCAAGATACTCTATTTCAAATACTTTTTGAAGTATCTTGGTATCTTGCAAATTATTTTGAGCGAGAGTATTTGATACTCGATTTAAATTACATTTCTGAGTATCTTCTACTCATTATCTCAAATACATTTTTGACATTCCGCTATTTTTCGAGTTTTTCAGTATGAAGTGGCGTGGGCGTGGCACGAGCAAATGTGAACATTCTTTCGAGCAACCAAATCCTGTTCCCAACTCCGAGAACCTACGGTGACTTAGATTGGGCTTGTGAAAACGTCGCTTTTGTGCCGAATGTGACTCATATTTCACCCTAAGTTCGTACAATGAAGGTTTTCCCTTCGCCTTCCCAAAGACGCTTTTTGTTTTCTAGAGTTCCCCCCCAAAAAAATCATCAAACAAAAGGGGTGGTTTTTGCGGAACTAGAGATTGCCGCACTGAGGCGCAACGCAGAACGGGAAAGGACCAACGACAACAATGCAAACTTCAGTGTCAAGAAAATGACAAATAGAAGTAAATGCGAAATGGTCACAAAAATACACTTCATACACACACACACACACACACACACACACACACACACACACACACACACACACACACACACACACACACACACACACACACACCACACACACACACACACACACACATATATATATATGGGTGGTTTCATCTCAAATCGTGCAGGCAAAAAGGGTCGAATTTTTAATTTCGATGAAAAAAATATATGTTATGGCGCCGTTTCTAAAACCGCAGTCGACACAAACCGCAAGTTCGTCGGATTTTTTGTTCTCGACTTATGAATTTTTAAAGAGGCCGCGGCGAAAAGCAGTGTTTTTCACACCCGTCGTGGGTCGGAAGTTTCGCTTGATCTCCCGCCATAGATTTTCAGTCCACATTATATTATCTTTTTTGAAGCACTCTGTGGACACATTTAAAAGGCTCCAATACCATGAAATATTTTTAGGCCTTTTGCTTTTTTTCTGTAAAAATGTCAAAAGCGCCTCCTCGGTCAATTGTTGACCAAATTTGACAATTAATTACTGGCGATCTACTTGGGTTACAAAGATATTTTTTATGTCCACGGAGAGCCCAAAACACGCTCTTTATATTTATTATAAAATGCCTTGGTTGTATGAAATATCCTTTGCGGTACGTTTACGATAATATTATGAAAAAACCAAAAAGTACCAATTTTGAAATTGATTTTCTCAAAAAACCCATTTTTTATTTTTTTTATTTTTTGTTCAAATGTAGATATGATAGTTTTCTACACGAAAATCAAGCCTAGAAAGTGTATATTTTGTTTGTATGTTCTACATTTAAGCATCAATATCGTACAAAAACGTGTTTTTACGGCTCGAAATGCACTTGCGAATTGCGCGTCTTCACGAGCTTGGAAATAGTTTTTTTCTTTTTTTCAACGTTCTCACATAAAAATGAAACACAGTATTTCCACCCTGATATATTTATTGATTTTTTAAATTTTATTATAGGCGGCAAGCTACATCGGAGGAGTTCCAAAAAGAGAAAGCAACACTTCTTAACAGACCAGCAGGTGTCGTAAATTCTTAACGTCTAGGAGTCGGCAGACGTCGTATTGATTCGGGGCCCTCATTGGCCTCCATGAACGTCCCGCCCTTTCGGAGCCAGCAGATGACCACGACCTTTCGCGCTCATTGTGTTAGATGGGACGGCCCGTGAGAGTAAAGCGAGCAGCGCACCCTGTGTCACGAGGAGTGAAATGGTACGATTGTGTCGTTGACGCGGCGAACAGTGACAGCCACCCAGGAGGAGTCTGTCAGAGTATTGCACAAGGGAAAGCAAAGGAATCGTTGCCTGAAAGGATGAGGACACCACGGCCTTACAATGTCGACGGTCAACAACTGTTCTGCCAGGCAAAACAACGCCGCTTGCGCGCTAAAACCGGCGGCGCGGGACAGAAATCCCGCAGACGCACACACGAAGATGGGCCGGTTTCGTTAGGGATGTGGGGAAATTTGAAACCAGCCATCCGTGCATGCGTGAAACGATACCACCTGTTTGCCCTAGCTTCGAGCGCCCTATCCTTACCTTGAAACGGCCGTGCTCTCTCTCTCCGGGGAGATTCGATAGCACTGAAGGGTTATCTATTAAACTTGAGGAAGAAAACGAGAAGGGAGTGTTTAAGTTTAATTACCCCCACCAACCCGCTCGTTCTATCCTTATAAAGGGTTATCTCTTTTAGAAACAGCAAAGCCCGGAGACTGACATTAAAACGAGCGTGTTGGTAAATATACTTGTGTTTGTATTCTGCCCGGAGACTAGTTGGGTCGAAGTCAGCCTCCTTGTCAACTATAACCGTTTGTGAAGAGTGGGCTCCTCCCGAGATAAAACGTTAGCGCCGGCTGACGTGTTCTTTTGAAAAAGGGAAGGGGAAAGAGAAAGTTTGAGTAATTGCAGAAACTACCTCGAAAGCTCCTCTCCCGATATGAAGCTTGAAGCATAGTCTCGGTTACCTTCTCGCGCATTGCCTGCTCGAATCTATTCTTCACTTCCTTTCGTACAGCCACTGTTCCGCACAGCCATCGTGGATGTGCGTAACAGAGGGAGGAATAGATTCGAGCATCATCTGGACGCCGTCATCCTGCCAGACTTCAATGTCGCGTGGGACCGACTCGTGTGTGTTTCTTCGCCCCGCTGAACTTTGTTTCTCGGGTGCGGTTTTTTCTGAACGTTTCTTTTTTTTTTTTTTTTTTCTTACTAACTGTTTGTTAGTACTGTTCAGTTGTTGGGTTTATTTCGTCATTGCGTAGCGGCCTGGCGGTGATGTAGAGAGCGTGTTCGCACGCATTTGGTTGCGTCCCGTTTAGGGAATGCCCGGGGGAGTTGGTTTTTGTTCTTGCCATGTGCGGTTGGGTTTTCCCGTCTTTATTACATTATTTATTTTTTGTTTGTTTTACCTTTACGTGCCGTCGACGTCTTTGTCTGACTCTCCACCAGGCGTGGACCTATCGCCTTGCCACCGCTCGAACCTAAATACTTTATTTTATTTTTTTTAACGCAATTTTCGTTAAGATCGGAGTTGCGCAAATTAATTCCTATTTATTTATTCTTTTTCCTACCCCTCTCCATGACACACTCTCTGTATGTTTCGGACCGTTTCTGTGTCACCACTTTTGTGTATTACGGAAGTGAAAGGACATTCCCTGGTGACCTGTGCGATGTGCGGTGAACAAGCCCCAGTGTTTGGTTTCGTAAAGAATTGTATATAATATATCGACGATGTGGTGACTTTCTTTGTCTTAGCAATATGGCAGCTAATAGCTAGTCGTGCTAGTTTACTTTCAAAGGTTTATAAATCGAAACAATACAACGTCTGTGCCTTTTGGTTATTGAAAGTCTACTAGGCCTGCTGATTTGGTTAGATATGTATCTCATGGTTCTCGCTCTTATCAAAACATACATAAATATTCAATACCATAAAATTCGTTTATAATTGATTACAAAATGCCGAAGAAAATTCAAGAAAACTTTTTCACCATTCATAGAGACGCATGGGTCGCTATGTCTGACTTAGGTCTTGCAAAACAAAGACGTCTTTTTCCGATATTGAGGCCTAAATATAAAACATGCAAACAAAATATACACTTTCTAGGCTTAATTTTCGTGTAGACAACTATCATATCTACATTTGAACAAAAAATAAAAAAAATAAAAAATGGGTTTTTTGAGAAAATCAATTTCAAAAATGGTACTTTTTGTTTTTTGCATAATATTAACGTAAACGCACCGCGAAGGATATTTTATACAGCCAAGGAATTTTATAATAAATATAAAGAGCGTGTTTTGGGCTCTCCGTGGACATCAAAAATATCGGTGTAACCCAAGTAGATCGCCAGTAATTAATTGTCAAAGTTCGTCAACAATTGACCGAGGAGGCGTTTTTGACATTTTTACAGAAAAAAAGCAAAAGGCCTAAAATTATTTCATGGTATTGGAGCCTTTTAAATGTGTCCACAGAGTGCTTCAAAAAAGATAATATAATGTGGACTGAAAATCCATGGCGGGAGATCAAGCGAAACATCCGACCCACGACGGGTGTGAAAAACACTGCTTTTCGCCGCGGCCTCTTTAAAAATTCATAAGTCGAGAACAAAAAATCCGACGAACTTGCGGTTTGTGTCGACTGCGGTTTTAGAAACGGCGCCATAACATATATTTTTTTCATCGAAATTAAAAATTCGACCCTTTTTGCCTGCACGATTTGAGATGAAACCACCCATATATATATATATATATATATGTGTGTGTGTGTGTGTATATAAAACCCTCGACGTTTTGCCATAGCGGAATCAAATATATATATATATATATATATATGTGATTCCGCTATGGCAAAACGTCGAGGTTTTTTTTTTTCTTTTCTTTTTGTCGTCAGTCCGGCACTTATTTCTCCCGCGGACACTGTCTGTAAGCGAACATTGATAAACAGAGAGCAGGACAGGAAACCAACTACGCGCAGGATGACCTCTCAAAATGCCAACAAAGCGTCCCCCAGCGTCGAGTGCCTTTCTGAACGCAACCTACCTGAAGAAGGTGCGACCAGTGCCGTGGCTATTATCTGGGCTCTCTTTGTCATCCATTTATAGTAAACCCCCCATGTAGGGAATAGAGATTGTAGTTCGACGATTCGTCTAACGTGCGCCGCAGGACTTGATATTCAGCGATGTCACTATTCGAAACTTTCAGCGATTATGGTACCGCGGTGTCAGAATCGCGCTTCCTAGCTCATGGATGCTCGGCTTCACAAAAAGGGTGATTGCCTACACCTTCCGTGCAGGAAAAAATAAAGTAAGGCTCTAATACTGCTCGTATAAAGAAAAACTAGAATTACGCGTTGCCGACCGCGCCGCTTACGACCATCATATAGATGGTCGTACGATCTATATCAGGAGTGGCCAGGCTGACCTGGCCTAAGAGCCACAAACAAAACCACGAAACTTCCAAGAGCCACGGGAAAAGGGGGGGGGGGGGGGGGGGGTGCAAATTTTTTTTCGAAACAAACGAAATTTAAATTACTTTCAATCTATCCGAGTCAAAAGCAGTCCAACTGCACCTAAGGTAGCAGTAGCACAAGGCTACCAAACTTCAACCGGTCTCTCGATTTAAAACGTGTTCCATTTCTCCTTTTGGGGAAGTACTGGTATGACCTGGAGGGAGGCGGGTGAGTGTGTGTGTGTGTGGGGGGGGGGGGGGGGTAGACGCGAGCCGCACACGCCTAGGGCCGCATGCGGCTCGCGAGCCGCAGCTTGGCCACCCCTGATCTATATGATGGTCTATGACCATCATATAGATGACAGCCATTTTGCTAGGCACCAGCGCGCCCCTTATGGGTCGTGAAAGTTGCAAATAGCTAAAGCGACCTCTATTTTTTTTTTGTCCCACAATGTTTTGTAACATGTATCAGTGATATGCTGCTCCTGCTCCTTATAGTTGGACTGCATAAAATAGCCCTACGATGTTCTGTTTTTTTTTTTTTTCGTTTTGTGTTAATAAACCATTCGGGTAAACCAGATCTGCGAAACTGTATAATTGTGCTTGTCACTGGCGTCGATACAAATTACGCAATGCGGAAGTATCTTCAAAAGTAATTGAATTACATTTCTAAGTATTTGTACTATACTCAAGATACTTTACAGTGAAAGTAACTTGAGTAGTATTTTAAATACATTATGGAGCAGGTATTTAGTAACTTAAATACTTTTATCAAGTATTTTGTCCGACACTGTTTCCAATACCCCAAAATTAATTCTTTTTGAGAAAATTGCTCTCGAAGTGGAAATGGTTCGGCTGTTTTTACCCTTTCCTTCATCTTTGAAAATTGGGCACACGAGCCTCGCCAGGGAACTTTTTGAGGACAACCTAGTTCCCAACTAAGGACGGAATATAACATGTTGAGTCCTCGAGCCCATTCTCGTACTATGTCAAATACCCTCCAAAAAAAAAAAAAAACCTTTCATCGGCGTATCGACCGGGGGGAGGGGGGGGGGGGGGGGGGGCAAGTTGGGCGCTATAGTAAGTTACAGGTTAAGAAGGTAGCGGCAAATGCCCCTCAAAGGGAATCATATATCCCTCCGCCACCTCCGCATCCAATAGCGTCCATCGTTTCCGTGACGTCGCGGCCAACGCGCGAGGAGGTTCTTGCCTTTTTGTACATATTGGCTTTAACTTTCGACTTTGACTTAGCATTGTGGAAGTCACGAGAGGGAGATTAGAGTTTTTCCCCTTCCGATGGAAACAAAGACGACTTTCGGGGATTAGCTTCCCCCTCCGATGGATACAAAGGCTGCTTTCAAGGGCTCGGTTCCCCTTTCAATAAATACAAAGGTCGCTTTCTTAAAAAGCGGGGGTCGAAGGCAAGTTGGCACCACTCTGAGGTCATTATCTATCCACTGAAGCGGAACAAGGAGCGTTTCTAGTGAACTCTTCTTTCGACTGCGGAGGGATTTGAAACGGGCGTATCACGCTTGTGGGAGGAGCTTCTCCTACCTTCTTGACTTTTAACCGACTACCCCCCAGTTCTCAGAGTGAGGGTCAAGGCATGTGTTTTGCCCCCCCCCCCCCCCCCCCGAAACAGCCGCCACTGGGCAGGGCAAACACTGACCGGCGGCGCCCAAGGGATACCAAGGGCACCACCCCCCGGCCCTGGGGGGGGGGGGGGGGGGGGGGGGGCTGGTTTGCCCCCCCTCCCCCACTCAAAAAGAAGTTGATACGTTACTGAACCCTTTTTGAGAAAACCGGTCTCAAAGTCGGGATGATTCAGCTATTTTTACGCATTCGTTCATCTTTTGAAATTTTGGCACCCACGCCTCGCCAGGAAACTTTTAGGGAAAAAACCTAGTTCCCAGCTAAAGGTGGAATATCAAATGTAGACCCATCGAGCCCATCCTGGTATAATGGCGAATGCTCCAAAGTAAATTCTTTTTGAGAAAACATGTCTTTCGTCTTTTGACATTTGAGCACCCGCGCCTCGCCAGGGAACTTTTTGAGAACAATCCAGTTTCCAACTAAAGGTGAAATATTAGTTGTAAATACCTCAATCCCATCCTGGTACTATGACAAATACTTCAAAATTATTCCTTCCTGAGAAAACCGGTCACAAAGTGGGGATGGTTCGGCTGTTTTTTACGCATTCGTTCATCTTTTTACAATTTTGGCACTCGCGCCTCGTCAGGGAACTTTTAGAAAAGAAACCCAGTTCCAGCGCTTAAAGTCTCCCGTAAGTTGAGGGGGTTCCCTACAAGAAGGGGGGGGGGGGGGGGGGGGCGTTCTGACGAGATGTATTAGATGCGCATAAAATAAATCCCACTGCTGACTCTGCCCACGCTGTACCTGCAACCCTCAAATGGCTAATCCCCAAATGTCA